>NC_045431.1:4842083-5171666 GCF_902635505.1 Sarcophilus harrisii | reverse complement strand
CTTCTCATGTTATGCAAACCAGCAACTTCTTCCTTAGTTTTTCTCACCTATTTTTTAGCATATTTCTTTCCCCTTTTCTTTCCTCTTTAAAAACCAATAAAACAACATCCAGTGTCTGTTTGTATGTTACTCTGCTCACTCAACCATTGAAGAGAGTGAAATTCTTTTTCTTTCCATTAGAAGGCAAAGATTTCATCATCATTTTGATCAGGGAAGTTAAAATCTAAGATCTTTGAATTTATTTTTATTAAAATTTTGATTACTATTTCAATGTAATTGATTCATTTACAACCTTATGTATTATTTTACATTTAACAACATTATCCTGGGAAGAGTTCATAGCTCTATCAGATTACCAAAGAGTTCCATGACACACAAAATGTTAAAGCTGGTTTACACTCTCCTAATTGCTTGTATATGTTTATTTTTCTAGATTTTTTTTTTTTTTGATTCCTGATTTTATATTTCAGAGTTCTGGCTCAGCTATGGTCTTTTATTAATAAGAGAGCATGAAAGTCCTATAATCTATTAAAGTTCCTTTTCTCCCTATGGTATTATATCTAGTTTTCCAGAGTAAATTATTGTTAGTTGCAAGCCTAGCTTTTTTGCTTTTAGGAATATTATATTCCTACATATCCCAACAGGAAATCAGGGTTTTTAAATGCAGATGTTTAAGTAAATCCCAGAGCATTAGAAAGTTGATGTTTGCCTAGGGCAAAGAAGAGGTGAATTTAGTTTAGGAGAAGAGTAAGGGTAAATTGAAGAGCCAGGTCAGGTTACAACCAGAATTTCTAGAGAATACTTACATCCAAGGGGTTGTCTCCTGTCTCCCACCCTGCTCTCAACTAAGATAATCATGGCTTCTAAAGTTACTGGATCTGTGTCATCTTTAGAATAATTGTGACTAGTAAAATCATTTGGAGATATTTAGATTGTGAAATTAAATGTGAAATCAAAGGAATACAAATAGCTCGTCCTATCTTCCTAAAATCTTCATTTTGTTATGAAGGCTGCTGATGAGTCAAGGTTGGGTCTGCCATGTAACATCCTGCAGCCTTATCCATTAGACAAGCTCTTACAAATTCTAGCTTGAAAATACTTTGGAAAAGGTCCGATTGTACATAAAAATAAATTTATTTTTTGTTTCTTCTTTCAGATAGTAGTTGGCACAGTGGGATCAAATCTAGCCTTAGACACTTATTAGCTGTGTGATCATGGGCAAGTCACTTAACTTCTGTATGCCTCAGTTTATTCACCCGTAAATTGGGAATAATAATAGCAGCCACTTCTCAGGAATTGTTGTGGGGATCAAATGAGATATTTATAAAGTGCACTGGATGGGTTAGAGTCGGGAGGCATTTATTTGTTGTTCAATTGTGTGTCCAACTCTTTGTGATTGCCAGGTCTTTTTATCCTCCAATCTCTCTGAAGGTTTGTCCAGGCTCACATTTGTTGCTTCCACGATGGTCTCTATCAATCTCATCCTCTGCTCTTCTCCTTTTTCTGCCTTCAGTCTTTCCCCAAATCAAGGGGAATCAAGGTCTTTTCCACTGAGTCCTGTCTTCTCATCAATGTGGCCTAAGTTTTTAAGCTTCAGCTTCAATATTTGCCTAGTGAATAGCCTGAATTAATTTCCTTAAATATCGACTCATTTGACCTTTTTGTCTTCTCAGAGACTCTCCAAAGTTTTATCTAGCACAACAATTCAAATGTATTGATTCTGTGGCCCTCGACTTTACGGATAGTCCAATTCTCTCAGTTATACGTGGATAGTGGAAAAACCATAGCTTTGACCATATGGACCTTTGTTGGCAAGGTGATGTCTCTGCTTTTTAGTCTCTAGTCCAGATTTGTTTTTCTTCCAGGAGCAAATATTTTAAATTTCATGGCCGCAGTTGTCCTTGCACCCGGGAGTATAAAATCCAATGTTCTTCCATTTCTTCTCCCTTTCCTCTCCAGAAAGGATGGGGCTGGTTGCCAAGATCTTAGTTTTTTTTTAAGCTTTAAGCCAGCTTTTACACTCTCCTCTCTCAGCCTCATGAAGCAGCTTCCTAATCCCTCCCTTTCTGCCATCAGAGCGGTATCATCTGCAAAGCTGAGCTTGTTGATATTCCTCCCAACCACCTTAAATTCACCTTTTAGTTCATCCAGCCGAGCATTTTGCATGATGTACTCATCTAAGTTAAGTGAACAAGGCGACCACGCCCAGCCTTCCTTGTCAATCTTAACCAATCAGCTGTTCTAGGTTCAGTTCCAGCTGTTGCTTCCTGGGGAGACGAGTAAGACGATGGGGTCCCCCATCTCTTGGAGGATTTGCCACATTTATATAAAGGCTAGAAGTTCTTGTTTCTTCTTTGTTCCGAGCATTCTGTTGGAGCAAACTTTTGAATGCGATCTGTGTGTCTTGGGTGTGGACCACTTGGCGTTTGCCCTCCCTCAGGAGAAAGCACCTCTTTTTTGGGAGAGCCTTTGTGCCCTTGGGAGAGGCACTCAGCCTTGGATCCTGGCCTGCTTTGCCCCTCACCCCTGGCCGTTGTCCACAGGATGGATCCCCATACGCTGACTCATCCTTTGTTCCATGTTTGCCAGAGCCTTTCCTCTAGTGCATATTCACAGGAGCTTAAATTTCCACTCGTTCGGGGGTATTTTCCCCCGCAGTTTATTTAGGCTCCTTTCCACTGAGCCTCTGATCAGTGCACTCTGGGTCACAATGAAGAGTGAAACCTGTTAGAACACTGATCTGGAGGGTTTTACATTTACCGTATTGCCACAGCGGGAGGACGAAAAACCTCAGGCATTCTTGAGAACACTTAATTTGAATGTCTGTTGACATGAAGACTCCATCCTGATGGCTTATTGTGGAAAGTAGTCAACAGCGGGTTCTTGAATGCAAAGTCAATGCAGTGGGATCTCTGGCAGGGCCTAGCTGGAAAGCTTTGCAGCGTGGACCTGGCTGGGGAGTTACTTGAACGGCTCTCGCCCGAGGACCAGCCCAGCCTAATTCGGAGAGAAGGACCCTGACCCAGGGGTCCTCTGGCTACCACAGGTGACTGGTTTTTGGTTTGTTTTTGGCCTTTGGCTCATTACTATGTCTAGGAGGCTTTTTGCCTTTTTACCTCAGTTTCCTCATCAGTAAAAAAAATGGGGACAAAAATAGCAACTATTTCCCATCTTAGTTGGGAGGATAAAAATGAGATAATAACTGTAAAGTTCTCAGCATAGCACTGGCATGTGGTAAGCACTGTATTAGCTATTGCTATTGGTGCTCATTTAAAACGAGAGGCGGTGTGGGGTAACGAGGAGCAGCAGGCAGAAGGGCCCTTTGACCCTACCTCTGACACACAACAGCCATATGACTCTGGACAAGTCAGACATCTCTAAGACCATAAGCTACCCATAAGCTGCTAATTTACAGGGCAGAGGGAGTTCCTCTCTCTAGTAAAATGCCAGTTTGAGACTTTTCAAAAAGCAAACAAAACTCCAAGCCCTCTTTATGACATAGATCATTTTTCTCCCCCATCAAATCTGTTCTTTCCTGGTGTATGATTCACATAATTCACATCTACCATAATAGTGGGTCTTCTCGCTGTATCAGATCACTGGGCCCCCCCCAACTCAGCCTCTGGGAGCACGGCTCACTAATGGTCCCCCCCCAACAGCTGAGAACTCAAGGTTCCTAGCACAAACGAGTACCTGAGATGTAATTTTAACCACTTTTAATATTATCTATGGGCTAGGAATCTCAAATGAGAGGGAGTGTGGCTTAGGGCAAGGAATAGGGCAGGGGAGAAGGGAGCAGTGAAATTCTCCAAGCCGGCTTGCTCTGCCATTGGAAGCAAACTTAGAAAATAAGACGTACCATAACATAACTTCTCACTCTTTTAGTTGTTGTTCACTTGCATTTTGTTTTCTTACTCACTTTCTTTCCTTTTTGATCTGATCTTTCTTGTGCAGCAAGAGTATTATGGAAATATCTTTCCATATATTGGATTTAACATATTTTAACATGTGTAACATGTATTGGATTACTTGCCATCTAGGGGAGGAGATGGGGGGAAGAAGGGGAAAATCTGAAATACAAGGCTCTGCAAGGGTCAATGTCTTAGTGCAGAATCTAGTCAGGCAGCGGTCTTAATTAAGACTTTGTCTTTTTGAGGGATGCCATCTTGTCTGGAGGCCACATGGCACAGTATCTGAAGGGACTGGTAACAGAGACAACAAGGTGGGGATGTATCACCTGAGGTTCAAGAGAAAGTCCTCACTCTGGGCCATTGTGTGAAGTAGGGAGCTTTCCCTGTTGGAGTTAGAAGGCCTGTGCTCCTCAGCTAACCTTGAGAAGAGTATCTCCCCTTTCTTTTCTCTCACCTGTTTGCCAGATCTCTGAGGGTTAGCTTCCATCTCACTTGACTGAAGACACCTTTTCCAGCTACAAAATCTCTTCTGTGCCTAACTGTCATTATCTTTTCTCACTCATCATACCTTTTAATCTCTCTGAAGCCCCTGTTGAGCACCGTTTTCTTCTGGAAGGGCTTTTCTCTCTAGATTTTCTTGACACTGCTCTCTCCTGCCGACCCCGACCATTTCTCCATCTCCTTTACTAGTTCATCATTCATGTCAGATTCGTAAAACTTGAGCCTTTTTCTCTTGCCCATCTACACTACATCTCATCAGCTGCAATAGATTAAATTATCATTTCAATGCATATAATTCTGAAAATTTTATAGCAAATCCTAGACTCTCATTACAGGACAGTGTGACCCAGACTTTCTATGGCATTTGGGGCTGTACTGGATGTCTTGTGGTCATCCACAGCATCCTGCCAACCCACCATATTCCTGACTTTTCTATTACTGCTCTTAATGCCCCACTGCCATTTTTTTCCCTTTGAGATATGCATACACTTGCATATTTATGTAAACACACACACACACATACATTTATACGCCATCATTTAAATGTTGTCTTCCTCATTAGAACATGAGCACCTTGAAGGAAGCCTAATGCTTTTGCTTCTTTGTTTTCATTTGTGTTCCCGGTATCTGGAATATAGCAAGCATTTAATAAATGCTTGTGGTTGATCAGTTGATTACTTTGGCTTATTTGGATGATATTTCTCCATTTGATTAGGACTTGAATCAATAAAGAAATGACTTGTTCAAAGCCTTCCATGTGAGCAAATGATTTGCTCCCTATAAAGACAGTTCTGAAAACAGAGTTGACTAAAGACAATGTGTGACATTCATTGGAAATGGTTTTGGGAAATCTGGATTCAGGGACTAATAACAACAATTCCCATTTATGGATAGCTTTAGTGTTTGTAAGAAGAATAGTAATGGAACGTCTTGGGGATTGTCAAGGTGTTCTACTTAATTATAAACTTCACTAGAATAAGATTCTAGCTAGATTTATCTTTATGTTCTTTCTCCTGCCCCTAATTCTCCTGCCCCTAATGCTGTCTCCTAGAGGACAGCTGCTTGTTTTTGTCTTTTTTTGCACCCTACGGCTCGATCATTTCTCATTCATTGAGTGACCCTCTATGAACTTTTAAAATGTTCCTAATTATTTGCTTGTGTTATATTGTCCTTCCAGAACCAGAGAGCAGGCAAAGATTTTACTTTCTAAGACTTGGTTTCTTTCCTAGCACTTAGCGTGGTACTTTCAATCCCAGCTTCTTAAATTGTGGTTCATGATTTCATAGGGGGTCGGTCTCGTAACTGAATGTGGGGGTCATGAAATTATGACTTATTATCAGTAAACATTTGCTTTGTATATCTACTTTGTAGACCGGTTCTAGCCAGGATCATGTCAAAGTTTCTCAGGCCAAAAGGGCAGTGAGTGGAAAAGTTCAAGAAGTCCTGCTCTGGTAAACACTTGGCAAATATTTGTTCCTTTGATTCGCACTTTGATTCGCATCCCTTTTTATCCCCAAGAAAGGAGCAGTGCAGGGAGGGCCTAAGGCTGTGCGTGTGCACTCCGGTGATCCCCTTGGGACAGGCTTCATCTCCCTTTGTACTGGTCCAAGTGAAGGCCATATATTAGCTTGGACTAGATGGGGAGGGACTCTAATCATAGGACTCTGCAGATGATCTTGTCTGGTTCTCCACTTCACAGGTGATGTCTAAAGGCAGTGGAATGTCTTGTCCAATGTCCCAAAAGGGAGTAAGAGCTGACGGGGAGGGGTGCGCGGGTTCAAGTAGAGACTCCAGTTATTGCTATTTCTAGGACATCACTTTCCCTCTGCTTGGCTCTGATGGAGGGAATGCCCACCGTGATGCAAGCAGGAATCTATGAAGTCACTGGATAAAGGAAAAAGAGACTTGGGACCTGGCCCAGCTACCTCACTGGGTTGTTGTAAAGATCAAATAAGATTATATGTGAAGGTGCTTATGGAGCTAAACCGCATGCCATTAGACACTGGGAATAACGACCACCAAGAAGAAAAGCTCCTTGAGGTCAGGAACTAGTATTTCACTTTGCCTTTGCACCCCGAGACCTAGCACAGGGCTTGAACAGAAGGGGAAATTAGTTGATGTTCATCTAATTGAAACCAGATAGAAGCTATACAAAATCCAAATGCGGAAAAGTGAGGGGAGTATAATACTTCAGGGGACTTTTCTTCAAAGCCACTGAACGCGATGAGTTCAGAGAAACTCCATTAAAATAGTTTCCACTGGACCGAAAAAGAAAATGCTATAGAGCAGGAACGTATGATAAATGCGTGCTGCCACACACATTTACAATAGGTCAAGTATTTGAAGGATAAATGTTCTACGCAGGAAACATTTGAAGTGAACAGATTATGAATGGCTTTCCATGTAGTTGGGCAATCCCCAACACCTTAAAATATCTGTGATTTCAGCCACCAGAAATAAATAGCCACCGGAGACCGTGCTGACTTTAACAGAGAGAGCGAGGGTGAGAGCATGTCTATCCAAAGAATCATTTTCTTAGTTTGGGGTCACTGGTGAGCAATGTGAGCTATATTTGGATCAGGAGTCTGACCTAAGTGTCAACAGGCCTCTACATGTCTCTAATTTATTATATACTGTTTTGGGGTCCGGGGGAAAACATGGCAATGATTTTTGTTTTAAATGACTATGCACTAACTCTTGAATTAACTTGAAAATGTAACTGAAGAATCAATGTTCCATGTCATTGTTGATTTCTTCCTCTGAACATTGACAAATATATTCTTCTCTAAGGTTTTGTTTTCTTTGGCAATTTTTCATTTCTGTCTTCCAGCCCCCTCCCCCTAAAGGGAGGGAAGCCTTAATAAAAATACTGTTGATTTTAAGAGCAATGCCTAGAGGCGGCACAGGCCCTGGAAAGAAAGGTCTGAGCTCAAGTCTCCATTCTGTTACTTACCACCTGTGTGGGCTCGGGCCATTCGCTTCGACTCTCGCCTCAGTTTCCCCTTCTGGAAAATGAGGGGTTGGAGTGACTCCTCTACAATAATCCCGTTCAGCTATAAAGCTTATGAGTTTCTGATTTTGAAAGACCTCTCGGGGCTTTGGGTTTCCCATCTGGAAAACCACAAAGATATCTCCCCCACCCAAATCAGGACTGAGATAAAGTAGCTAAGGCTTTGCTCAAGGGCACTAAAATTTAGAGACCCCAACTAGACCTGTATTAGTTTAGCAACTGGTTAGGAAGGATAAAAATAGGGAGCTACCAGATTTATTCTCTTCTCTGTTCCACCCTCTTCGCCCCCACTGCTGGCTGCCCTGGAGTTGAGTGCTTTCCCAGTAGTGACCACCTGAAGTTCTGGCTGTAGGGTCTGGCTTCCGAGGCTCTTGTCTCACATAGGACCTTATAGTTTAAAGGGGACTCTGTGACCCTGTCTTATCCCCCCACGAGAAATTGCTTTTCTCAGATTTTTCTGTGGTTCCTTCCCCCAAGCCTTGATCCCAACCCAAGATTTTTAATTTATGGCTTGGATTCTACCTACTTACTAGAGGTGTGGTAAAAGAAAAAAAAAAAGTCTCTCTCTCTCTCTCTCTTTATATATATATATAGTGTGTGTATATATATATATTCACATATATATCATATACATTAGATACATATATATGTACTTCTCTCTTTTTTCTTCTTTCTCTTTCTTGACCTTCTTTCTCCTCTTCCTCTTCCTCTCCTCTCTCCTTTTTTCCCTTCTCTCTTTTTCCCTCCTCTCTCCCCCTTTCTTTTCCTTCTCTTTTTTCTCTCCTCTCTCTCCTTTCTTTTGCTTTCTTTCTCTCTGCTCTCATCTTCTCTCTTTCTCTACTCCATTTTATTATCTAATTTCATTTTTATTTATTTATCTGTTTTTTATTTATAGTTATATAATTTATATATTATATATAATTATTTATTATCTAATCTATCTCTCGTTTTCTTTCCCTCTTTTTCTTTCTCTCTCTGCCCTCATCTTCTCTCTCTTTCTCTACTCCATTTTATTATCTCATTTCATTTTTATTTATTCATCTATTATTTATTTATTTGTAGATATATAATTTATATAATTATTATCTAATCTATCTCTCTTTTTCTTTCCCTCTTTTTCTTTTTTTCTCTTTCTTTTCCCCTCCCTCTCTCCGAGAATATTTCCTAAGCATGCAGTACCCCATAAATAAAAGCTCAGCCACCTTCATTGAATTGGTAAACTTTCCTTTGGAGAACTTTGTTTTCTGTCAGGTGAGAGAAGGGACAGGAGGAAGACGGGGGAAAGGTTCAGGGAGGTATCACAATGTAGATAACAGGACTATGATGTCATTGGGGAAACATATGCTTATTTTTACAAATTCTCTTGGGATTCATCTACATATGTAGGCCAGCTCAGTTTAGAACTCATGTTTCGTTGGCTGATTCTCTGTGAACTGTAAAATAGGTTTCGCTTGTCTCTAGTGTTTTTTGTAGAAATACGTATCAGTAAGATCAGAAAACCATTATACATTCTGTTTTTAAACACGACCCAATAAGCAGTCTGTTACATTTCTGTTAGTGTAGCATATTAGGTTACTTTTTAAGTTCCTGCCAATGGGGAGCTCCTTCTTTCAAAGGGGTGAGCAAGTTTAGCTTCAGGCTAGAATTTTGCAATAATTGTGTTATTTTAGGGATCTAATTGAGACTTTCTATAAATTCAATGTGTTGAGTTAGTCATGTTCTATTTATTTGTGGAATATTTTCTGACACCTTGTTACACAATTAATCGACGACCTCCATGACGACCTTCATCCTAATAGAACTGCCATCTGAAATACATAGCCCATGCCACCTGTAGAATAATACCCTCTTTCACTTGCATTGGGTTACATGAGCCAGCTCAGAGATGCCAACTTCTGACATAGGAGTGCAAATGTGAGGGCAAAACGCCCAACAAGAAAGAGAAAAAATAAGCACACGAAGCTACAATTAATAAATTGATTTTATAGGCATTAAATTTTTTTATTGATGTTTTATTTTTACAACACCTTCATTTTCAAATATATTATATCCCCCTTTAGTGAGCCATCTTTTGGAATAAGGAATAAAAAATAAGGGAAAAATCAGTTTGCCAAAATTAGCCTACATTACATTACATACATTACATATGGAATTAGCTACAAAAAATAACCTACATCTTGAGTCTGACTCAGTGTTCTACGTTTTTTGTCTCTCTGGCAGAGAAGGGAGTTGTGTTTGTGTTTTCTCATCATCTTTAGGGACAAACTTGGTTATTAAAATTACACACTTTAATTTCTTTTTTGTCTCATTCCCATTGTCACCTTTGTCTTTGTTATTTTCCTTTCTGTGTTTATTTCATTCCAGTAGTTCCTATATCTTCCCATGTTTTATATTTTGTCACATTCCCTTTCTTATGATTTAGTAAAATTCTAACAATCTCCCCATTTGCTAGTTGTGGACATCCATTTCTACTTCTTTATCATACAAACTGCTGCAATGAATCTTTTGAGACTTTTAAAAAATGTGGACTTTTGGGGTGTATACCTCACAGGAGAATCTCTGGCCATCTTTCTAGCTTAATTCCAAATTGTTGTGTTCATCTTCTGAAAGCCCCCATCTGATCTTGATTATTCTGTTCTTCTGTCACTACCAACTTGCTGGGTGCGAGAGGACACGTTAGGGGGCCTTTCTAGGGGCTTAATGAAATTTATTACTGTTGTTGATGACATACTTGGACACATCAATTGATCATAACTCACCCCAAAGCAAGTCAAATGAGAGCTAAGTCTACAAGTACAAATGGTCACCTCTGATCTAGAGAATATTTCTATTTAAAGATGGTTTATCCTAAAGCAATATGGAAAAATGGGTTCATGAAGCATAAGGCAAAAGTCTAGGAGAAAGAGATGGAATCAGTTTGATTTCAGCACATAATTATATTCCTTCTATCATCAGATAGGCAGGATGAAATAAGTCAAAAAAATTCCAAATTAAAAAAGGGCCAGGTAGATGAAACAGTGGCTAGAGCACTGGTCCTGGAGTCAGAAAGACAGCTTTCTATCTTTGCATCCATCTTCAGACATTTACTAGCTGTGTAACCCTGTTACTTAATCATCTTTGCCCCAATCTCTGGATCTGGAGAAGCAAATGGTAAACCATTCCAGTAACTTTACCAAGAAAATCCCTAATGGGGTCATGAAAAATTGGACATGACTGAAAAATGACTGGACAACAATAGCAACAATTTAAATCCCCTCCAGTTACTAAAATAAATGCCTTACTTAAAAAATTCCCTTTAACTTTCCACCAAACCTCTTTCCTGTAAAAGGGTGGTATTGGAAATCCTTCTCCTAAATTTAAGATCAAATGATCCTGTAAGTCATAAAATTAAAAATAACAGGGAGCTGAGAATGCCTGGGCCCCACCAAAGTCTTCCTTCTTTCTCAAGGTGCTTAATACACAGCTTAGAGTCTTACTCTCCTGCCCAAGCCCTTTGAATCTTCTTCCCTCATTTAAAAGTGTTCTCTTGATTCGTATTTTGTTTTTTTTACATCACTATAATTTCCTTTGACATCTTTTCCCTTCCCTTTCTCATAGAGCCATCCCACTGAACAAATAGTATTTTTATAAAGACAGAAATGAAGGAGAGGGGAAAAATTAGCACAACTGCTTCTTAGTCCCTCCTTCAAAGAAGGGAGGCACAATTTCTCATCTTTATTTGGGGCCAACCTTGATTCTTAGAATTACAGTGTTTTAGTTTCAATTGATCAACTGAATCAGCTCAGGTGCCATTTCCTACATGAAGCCTTGCTTTAATTTCACCAGCTAAAGATAGTTTCTCTCATCTTAAATTTCTGATAATAAGTTCATTGTTTAATTATGATAAGTGAATGAATGAATAAAAAACATTTAAGTACTTATTGTATCTAAGGTACAATACTGAGTACTGAGGATAAAAATGATAGTTACTTCCAGCAAGAAGCTTACATTAATATTGGAAGACAACTTATTTAAGGGTGATCAGGGAGGAATGTTTTAGACAGAACTATAGGGCAACTCACCCATTTGTCCTTTTTAGAAATAACAGCATTGATTTGATCATTGTTCCAAGAGCTAGAGATAGAAGAGAGCCAGAGTATAATGGGGTTGCAGCACATTGTGAAGATAATGAGAGAGCAACAGGTAATGTGGTGGCTCTTGGTCAAGCTAGGTAGGGAGAAGTCTCACCAACCTTAAACTACAAGCAGGGCTCCAGAGAAGGATCTACCCCAGGAGGTATAGCATGAAGGGGGCTAACGTAAAATTCATGGAGGTCAGTCATGTAGACATGTAGGACCAAAAGAAGAGGGACAGTGCTCATGCTGTGATGATTGGGGAGGAAAGGAGGACAAAGTGGGATATCCAGTGTGTTGAAGAGATAATCCATGACTGACTATGGAAAGATAACAGGAACTGCACAGATTATGAAGGAATAGATGAGATCAGGTTTGGAAAAGAGATTGCCCACATTGATGACCAAGGAGCCATCAGAATATTCTGGTATTAAGTATGACTCTATCTCCACTAATGTCTTCTCTTTACATCTCGTGATAGAGTGGCCATAACTCTTAGTGCCCGGTGCTTATGTTAATGGCACAGAAACTCTGTCAGCTCCTACCAAGCTGGACAGACATTGAGTACACATCCATGATAGACCCTTTCTGTGGACCTAGCCAAGCTGGTCCAAGAGTAGACAGGAATGTCACTAAAGAGTTTGCTACCAGGAGATTTATTTGATTTTTGGCCAAGGGACTACACAAAACTGACTGAGTTGGTTCCATCAGAAATCTTGATCTGTAGCAGTGAAGAATTGCCAATCCTGCTGAACCTGGGTTCTTGAAATATTGGAGTCAACTAGATGTTCCTCGAGGGCAGGAACTATTTTACCTCATCTTTATATTCACTTCAGCACATTGCCATGCATATGATAGCTCCTTAAATGTTTTAATTGACTCCACTTTAATAGACTTACCTTTCTATCATTGATACCACAGCATTAATTTTTTATTAAAACTTTTTATTTTCAAAACATATGCATGGATAATTTTTCAACATTAACCTTGTAAAACCTTGTGTTTCAATTTCCCCACTCCTACCCCCCACCCCCTCCTCTAGATGGCAAGTAACCAAATGTATGTTAAATAAGGTAAAATATGTTAAATCCAATATATGTACACATATTTATACAATTATCTTGCTGCACAAGAAAAATCAAATCAAAAAGGAAAAATTGAGGAAGAAAATAAAAAATAAAATTCGGGCAAACACAAAAAGTGGAAATGCTATGTTGTGATCCACACTCAGTCCCCACAGTCTCTCTCTGGGTGTAGATGGCTCTTTCCATCACAAGATACATTGGAACTGGCCTGAATCATCTCATTGTTGAGGAGAGCCATGACCATCAGAATTGATCATTGTATAGTCTTCTTGTTGTCATACACAATGATCTCCTGGTTCTGCTCACTTCACTCAGCATCAGTTCCTGTAAGTCTCTTCAGGTTTTTCCGAAATCATCCTGTTGGTCGTTTCTTATAGAGCAATAATATTCCATAACATTCACATCCCATAACTTATTCAGCCATTCTCCAACTGATGGGCATCTATTCAGTTTCCAGTTTCTGGCCACTACAAACAGGGCTGCCACAAACATTTTTGCACATGTGGGTCCCTTTCCCTCCTTCAGTATCTCTTTGGGATATAAGCCTAGTAGTGACATTGCTGGATCAAAGGGTATGCACAGTTTGATAACTTTTTGAGCATAGTCCCAGATTGTTCTCCAGAATGGTTGGATCCATTCAAAATTCCACCAACAATGTATTAGTGTCCCAGTTTTCCCACAACCTTTCCAGCATTCATCATTATCTTTTCCTGTTATTTTAGCCAATCTGAGAGGTGGTTGGTGGGACCTCAGAGTTGTCTTAACTTACATTTCTCTGATCAATAGTGAGTCAGAGCACCTTTTCATATGACTACAAATAATTTTAATTTCTCCATCTGAAAATTGTTCATATCCTTTGAGCATTTCTCAATTGGAGAATGCCATAATATTATCACAGTGAGTTTCTAGCATTTTTGTCTTATCAATTCCCATTATATGTGGAGAGGACATCATCCTTAACTTTGGTCCGCTCCTTGTGGGTTCAGGTTTACCTGGAGTTCTCAGCATGAGTATTTCTGCTGGTAGGACTTCCAAATAAGGAAAATAACACGAGCATGCTCAGAGGGAGGCCGCCCCTCAGTGGGTAGTCTATGTTGCTGGTTTCTGAGAAACTGAGCTTGCATTTACTCTTAATTCTCACAGTTCTCTTTATATCAATCAATCAACAAACATTTATTAGGCACCTACTTTTGTGCCAGGTGCTGGGGTAGTGCTAGAAATACAAATATAGTAAATGAAACAATTGTAATACCTTCTATTTTTTTCCCTTGTGGTATGAAGCTATCAGGGAAACCAAGATAAAAGGGAAATCTAACTCTTTTATAACCTTGTGTCCATTTTTGCCATAGTGCTCTTTGGGGGCAAAATCACAAATTTGTCATAAAAAGATTTTTTCTGAAGCCAAGTTCAGTGACTTCACTCAGCTCTGCTTAAATATACGATCCTGGTTTTAAGTTCACAAAGCCCTTCTCTCTCCCCCTTTCCTTGACCAGTTTTACTTCCAGATAAAACAAGAAGCTCAAATATAGTGTAAAAATACTAGTAGCTTTCAGCCTCACATTTCATGCTGAGTCCCAGAGTGTGCGTGTGTGTTGAAAGTGGGGCAGGGGGAGGAGTGTTTTTCCAGGCCAGGTTAGAAGGGTGTGTGCATTTTCTTGGGTCTGTAGCAAAAAAGATTGCAACACAGACTCATAGAAGCCATTCAGGCCGGTGTCTTTATACAGTGGTTGGTTGAGAGACGGAAAAGCTGCCAAAGTCAGCAATTGAAGTAAGTAGAGTAAATCAAGTTAAGAGGGAATGGGACAACATTTTGGAAAAGGAAAGAATACATGGGTAAAACCATTAACTAGACCTTCAGGGTTAAGATGATGAGATATAAATTGACTGGTATTTCCTGGGTTTAGAAGGGCAGGTCTTGATGTGATTAAAATGGCCTTGTGGGCCTTAACTCTCCTCGATACCCATAAGCCTTGCCAACACGCTACAGGTGTGGGTCCCACAGTAGGAGCAAACGCAAACTCGTGTGCCTTGGATTCAGCATCGACAAATACATTTATCCAACCCGTCATCCTCAATTAGTATTTGAGTGCCCATAATGCAACACTGTTTGTTCAGAATATACTAACGACCGCAAAGAACACTCGGGCAGACTCTTTTTAGATATTTCAAACCTCCTCTCTACATATTCAGGCTGATCTTGGAGGAAAAATGGATTTCATCCAGTTGGCATTGCTGCCCACCGAAAGAATGGGGAGGAACGCTTACAATGAAAAGTGTTTTGTACTTCAAGGGCCATTCTGTTAAATAAGGAGATAATTGTAGCGTTTACCGCCAGTATGCCGTTGATTCAGCTGTGACAGGATCGGTAGCAAGTGACTGAAAGCAGAGGTTGTTATTCGGGGATGTGAAACTCTGGGGTTGCCGTACCCTAACTTCCCTCTCAGTTCCCTTTATACAATAGCAATTTCCAAGGCAAATGGGATTCCTAGAATCAAATGCCTCTCCAGTTGTTGGCTTTCAGTTGGGAGCCACTTCTAGTCACAGACGATGTACTTCTTCAAAGACCTTTTGTTTTTCATTTATTGTTTTTCAGAGAGACCTTTCCACTTTTTAAAAATGAATCTTCTGGGTGTAATTTTGAAGCCTCTGTCTGTCCTGGTTTTTCTCCTTTGGACACCCTATAGTTTATCAGTCCTTCCACAATTTTGGCATCCAGTACCGAGCACAAATCTCCAGATATAGTCAGACCGAGGCAGAGCACAGTGGAACTTATGCCCAGTTTTTGCCAAGTTATATTATATGTATTACACATCCTGCTTAAATAGTAATTCAAATAACATTTTTTGTAGCGTTTCATATATTATCATAGAAAGCCCCTAGGACACGTGGTAGTTAAGAGACCTGAATTTTGTTCCCAGTTCTAACCTTAGATGATTTATTTAACCTGTCCTGAGTCCATTTTTTCCTCTGTTAAGATGTATGCACTTTCCACCTCACAGGGTTATTATTCAGAGAATACTAGAAATCAGGTCTAAAGAGGAACAGATTTGCCCCGCAAAACACAGGTAATTAGTGGCAGAACTGGAGCCTTTCTCCCAGTCCACTGTTCTTTGCTGGACTTATTCACCATAATGGAATTTTTATAAATATAAATTGAATTCAAGTTTCATGCTATTTAGTATCTTCAAAGATTTTCAAGATGGCAAGAGATTAGAAGTAGAAGAAGTTGTAGGATGTTTAGAGAAATAGAAATTATGGCTGAAAGTAAGGTATATGACACATTGCCAAGGCTAAGTATTTTGATATCTTAAGACTAGAAGATTATTTTTTGATCATTTCATTTTTAAAAACAGGACTAGGTGTCAAAGCGTTTCCTTATGTCTAAATAAGTATGATTAACTTCAATTATGACTGCCAGATAGAGAACTGGGTCATTATGGCAGTGGATTTCTTAGTATTTCTTTTAGACTTTCTGGAAAAACAGACATTTCTATTCAGAGCTGCTGTTACGGCTCTGATTTATAAATTCAGTTCAACTGTAAATCATTCAAAACTAAAAAAAATAAAATTATAGTATCAAATTTTGGTGGCACTGTGGCCTCAGACACAGGCGGGAATGCATTTTTCAACCCTACCCCCTGTATATCCAATTATAATGGAATCTTCTCCTCTCTTCTTAAAACAGATAGATGTTTGAGATCCTGTCTGTGTGTGACTCATTCTCTGGTAAGACTATTCCCTTTTTGTTTAGAAGAATTGCATAGATTTAAATTATTGGATTGTTTGCTCTCTTATAGGGGTGGGGAAGAGAAGGAGAAAAATGTTGAACACAAGGTTTTGCAAAGGTGAATGTTGGAAATTATCTTTGTATGTATTTGGAAAAATAAAACACTATTAAAATGAAAAGAATATTCACATTTTATATTAAATTAATTAGTTTCTTTATAAATATTAGAAATGAAAATTATCGAATTAGTGCAAGATAATCCATTTGAGTATTTTGAATATAAGCTTCATTATATTGGGCAGGTGTGAATGAATAATTTACAGTTATAGAATAATTTAAAATTTACTAATGCTTTACATTTTTTTCAGCATTATTAATTTCATTAACAGATGAGGAACTTGAAGGTCGGAGAAGTTACTTGACCAATGTGTAACTAAGTCAGGTTTCCAGACTCTGAGTTCTGGGCTTTTCCTAATTTATCTTACTCCTCCCCCCAAGAAATAGATGTATGAATTTAAATATGAGACTGTGCAATCTGATACTATTAAGTTTTCATTTTTTATTTTCTAAGAACAGTTTTAGGTGAAATGTAAACAATTCCATAGAATGAGCATTAAAAATGACCAATTGATTGAATTATGTCTCAGTAGAATCTTGTAAATTTACTGAGGGGCTTTAATGTATTAAAATGTTATTGACACACAATGTTGCTTGGGGTGAATTTTGTGGAGTGTATCTATAGAGATCATGTCCCAACTTCCTTACTATTATGAGTATACTTGGCTTGATGTCCTCAATATATTCCACAAAAACATCACAATAAAGGTTACAGGGCTGCTGGTTTCCAAAGGGTGAAAGAATACCAAATAATGCTCCAAGATAGGGGGGAAGTAGTTATGACAAACTATGGGACTGATTGTGATATTAAGAAGGAAAGCTGTTTGGGCAATGTCAGACTTCAGAAATGATCATATTTCTTAAGCAGATAGTTAACCAGAGTACTGTGATCAACTTGGATAGGTTCCAGAAAGATGAATTATTTGGGGGCATTGTTTTTCCTGTGGAAGACGTAGATGTACTCTTTGGTACCTTGTGGAGATGATCATGTGATCAAAAAAGCCTGATCTGGTTTCAGTGCAGTGATCAATAGTGATTTAGGGAGATGGAGGGCAAAACATATTTTCTGATTCTCAGCATAGAGGTGGTGACCCATAGATGCAGAATAAGGCATACCTTATATACTATGTTGTGATCCATATTCAGTCCCCTTTCTGGATGCAGACGGCTCTTTCCATCATAAGTCTACTGATATTGGCCTGAATCATCTCATTGTTGGAAAGAGCCACGTCCATCAGAATTGATCATCACATGATTATGTTGCCATGGATAACGATCTCCTGGTTCTGCTCATTTCACTTAGCATCAGTTCATGTAAATCTCACCAGGTCTTGCTGAAATATTCTGCTGATTGTTTTTCATAGAACAATAATAATCCAAAACATTCATATACCATGAATCTTTCAAACTAACAAAAATATTTAAAAGAGCATCAATAAAACATGTTTTGAAGTTGCATTAAATGTTTAAAGAACCTTGTGAGTCTTGTATGTTGTTTTATATTTTTGATAGTTTGAAATTAAACCTGCCCTGTACCCGTTAGATATTGGTACCTTGAGGGTTTAAAAGAAAAAAGGGGACTCTTCACCAAGAGATCTACATACAATGTATGTTCTGAATTTCCCAGACAAAACTCTGGGTTGGAGCAAAATGAATCAAAGCTTGTACTCACTCTGTAGTGGGAGAAGGGGTGAAGGGGAGAGGAAGAGGAGCAGGAAAGAGAGAGAACAGGGAGAGAGATTTGTTCACATCGCAAGGCTTGACTAACAAATGAGAAGATCTTGACTGGTTTCTATCCCAGGAGTCGAGTGAGGAGTGATCTTGAGGGAAGTAGCCCTACATTTTCATTCTCAGAACATCCTGGCACCTGATCTTTGGTCTCTGAAAGGGAGCAGGACTGTAAGGCAAAGATGTGGGACAAAGAGTCAGCACTGTTGTTGCTTAATTGTGTCCAACTCTTTATGACCCTGTGGGCCATACTGTCCGTGGGTTTTCTCGGCAAAGATACTGGAGTGGTTTGTCATTTATTTCTCTAGAGCAAAGAAAACAAATGCAAAAAATGAGACTGTGCCTGCCCTCAAGGAGGCATAAGCTGCCATTTCTTATGCTGTTACTGTCAATCCTTTGTTTACACTCTAAGGACTGGTTGATTTATTCCAATATTGCTCAGGGACCAAGGAAATATCCAAGGCATGCACTCAATGAAGGCCAGAAAGCAGTTTGCAAATATCTAAAAGCCCCAAAGCCTTTGTCATTATGCTTTTTTCCCCCCTCTCCACCTTTACTCAGAACTGCAAAACTGGTTTCTCTGAGCATTTAGCCATTTCCCATAAGAGCCGTGCTGCTCCAGAATTCCCCTGCAATGATCATCACCACACAGCAAAAGTATGTATTGGAGAAGGCAGAGAATGAGGCTGGAAATTAAGTGGTGTTTGTGCAGAGCAGTTCTTAGGAGAGAGACTTCCAAGAAAGCTCAGCCCTGAGCTCTGTAAGCTATTAAGCCTCTCCATTAGAGTTATCTTTCAAAGACATTTTTGGATCCCGCTTTGACTTCAATGACTCAAAACTTCTTTCGGCAACAGGCATCCTAATCCAAATGCTCTGGCAACCTAAATATTAGGAATATTCTTAGTCTGCTTCATTAACTCTTCCAAGAATAATCTGGACCCGAGGCTGATGACTCAAATGCTATTTTCTTTGAGTAGAAAACACAGTAGAACTTTTAACCTTTGCTTTACTCAGCTCGGAGGTAGGATCTCATCCATCTTTTTGTATCTTTGGTACAAAGGAAGCATTTTTTATGGCTGTAGTAAATTGGTTTCCTATGATGGGTCAATGTACTTTCTAGGACAAAGGCATGGATTTTACATAAAACAGGCCTACTTCCATCCCTGGGGGATTTCGTCTTTCTGCTTTGCTTCTCACCTCTTAAAGCTTTGATCTTGAAGAAGTGATGCTCTGGCTCATTGCTGTTTAGATGAATAAATCCAGAAGGGGGTAAGAGGTTGGAAGCTAGCTCTTCTCTCTATGTGTGCCTGTGTGTCTGTCTCTGTCTATTTGTGTCTGTCTGTCTCTATTTCTGTCTGTCTGTCTCTGTCTCTCTCCCTCCCTCCCAGATATTCCTACTCACTTGATCCAGGGTGGCCTTTTCCAAGAACACTTCTGTAACAGCTCAATGTCCTTGAAGTCTCTGTTTGTTTTTCCTCTTCTGACCTTTCCACAGTAGAAGATGAATGCAGTGTCTGATGTCTGGTAGGTTTGTGAAATGGACAGAACGCTTTGAGAGGGTGGTCCATTGAAATCCAATAAGCATTTAACGAGCACCTACTTTGTTCCAGGTACTGTGTTGATGCTGGGACTGATCTTGGCCCTCACAAAGCTGACATCCTGCTGGGGGGACCACGACATGGGAATGAATAAGTGTATGGATGATAGATAATCTGAGGAGGAGGGAGAGATCCCTTACAAGTATGACAACGGGGAAAGCGTTGCCCTGGGAGTTGGTGCCTTCTCTGAGTCTTAAAGGATTTCTAGCAGGTGAAAGTGAAGAGGAAGTACTCTCCTGGCAGACAGCTAGTGCAAAGGCTTGGAGTCTGTACCACAGGGGATGGGGAACAGATATAAAAGAGTAACACAGCCTCAATGTGACTATTTTCTCCAGAGGCAGAACAGGTGTGTCTTCTTGGATCTCTGAGTGACACATTTAAAGAAGCCCTTCAAGTTTATGGCTGAAGAGGAAAACATCATCGCCCAAGGAATTCCAGCTCTAAGGATTTACCAAAGTAGTTTTGAAGGTCTGTCACAAGGCGTGGTACTCTGGAGTTTACATCGAATTGGCTCAATATCGGTGAAATATCTTGTCTGCCAAAAGAACGATAAATTTGCTCCGGTCACATGCTGGTTTTGACTCCTATAGAAAAATGTGTGGCAGTATCCCAATTTTCTCTCCCTTCTATTTATCCAACATCCTCTTTCTTCCAGGACTTTTTGCTCATCTTCATCGCAGGTTGACATTTTCATGGTTCAAAATAAGGTTGTTCTGGGTTGCATCCATTATTGTAGCAGTTGCTATTCCATGAAGCTGAGGAAGGATAGGAAAACTCTCAAACCTATCATTTTGCTTTGTTACTGCCAATCATACGAACACTTCGCTGATCAGGAGGCAAGTCAGGCTGTTTGTAGCCTCTCTTATTTAAAATGCAGAATGAAGGCAAAAAAGCTTCTGAACAGTCAACACAAATGCCATTTAATTAATACTTTCATTCATTAAAGGAATTGTAACTCATATAGGGAGAACCTCTTAGCATCTTATTAAAAACCCAATTATACTTAGTTTAAAGACAATTCTAACAATTGTGGCTTATCTTGTTTCCCAGTTTGCCTTATCAGAAACAGCAAAATCAAAGGAAAAATTCTACAGAGAGAGCAGTGACAGCTAGAAACCTGACATTGATTGTAGATACCACACACACACACACACACACACACACACACACACACATCTATGGATATGTATCAGCTATAAAAAGTAGACCCAAGAACTAAAAAAATGCCTACTAATCAAATTATTTATTATAGGGTCCACTAGTCTATTCCACCATAATTGGAATTGATTACAATTCATATAATAACTGATGGTCATAATATATTTCTAAAGCATCAATAGAAGATATAGATAAGCCTAGATCAGTGAATTAATTAGTATAAGAAAGTCTTGGATGAGGAAATACAAGTTAACATCTCTTCTGTAACTTAGATTCTTAAATGAAATGAACCTCAAGCAATGAAAAGGTAAATAACTTTTCCAAGGTCCACATCCAGTTTGTGTTAGAAATTGTACTTGAACCCAAGTCTTCCTGTTTCTAATGCTCGAGTAGATTTCTTTCTTTTTTTTCCTGTTTAAAAATAGTTTTTTATTTTTCCAAATACATGCAGAGATAGTGTTCAGTATTTACCTTTGCAAAACTTTGTATTCCAAATTTTTCTCCTTTCCCTCCTTTCCTTTACCCCACCTCTCTCTCCATCCATTCATCCACCCATTGTGATTCCCTTCCCAGCACTGGCAGTTGTGAGCTTGATCCTCTTCTGCTTCAGCAGGTATACCCCTAAAAATTCAGATTTTCTGGATAGAAGACTAGGTACTTGGACTTGACTTTTAGATTCTTCTTGTTGAGCAATCTCTGAGACTAGAGCAGTCCAGAAAGTGCTCTTTTGTGTATAAGGCTAGATTCTCTGGATCATACTCTCTAAAGTGCTAGGTTCTAAGACTCTAAAACTTGGGGTTACAAGGGAACCTCACGATAAGGGCTGCCTTGAAATCCCTATTCTGTCTAGAAGGCCAGATTCTGAGATCCCCATCTGGGAAGTTCTACCCCCTCTCTTCACTCCACTCCCCCAATCTCTCCATTTCCCGAACTAGGAGTCTGAAGTTCTGGAACATCAAGGAATTCTTCTCCCAGACTCCTTGGACAGGCACTTTTTTTTTTTTGCCTCTGTCATGTATCTCTCTGAAGGTACTATTAATAATGCTTCCCAAATGAAATCAATTTTTGGTGAGTATCTAGATCTTCCATGCCTGGGTGGTTCTAGAAGTCATATATATTCCAATATCTAATGTTGCTCTAGGTTCATAATACTCATAATATTCCTAAATGATTCCCCTTTCCCCACCCCCTCATTCTGTCAAACCTAGGAAAGATGATTTTTTTGAACCCAAGTTAAAATTTTACCTTTATCCCTATTGCATTTTATCTAGTAAAATTCAGACCATGTTAAATGTTGTCAAGTTCTTTTTCAGTTTTATCTTTGTTATCCAATGAGCTTATTATAAAGTATTGACATTAGAATCAGAAGATCTGGCTTCCAATCCTGCTCCTACATTTATTGCCTTTGTGACCTTGGACAAGACACTAAGAAAACAAGGTTTTAGTTCACTCATCTATTAAATGGGGGTGGGTGGGTGGCTTAGATTACATAACATTTGAGGTCCCTTCAAACTTGAAGTCTACGATTTTATGATTTGTCACCACATGCAATTGGATTTCTTTATTTTGTGAGAAAAAAGGATGGCGTTTTCAATTGCTAATTGGCCAGGTTATCTTTCAATCAACTCTGAACTCTACTCATCTCTAGTCCTGGGACTGTTCTACAGGTGCTCAGTTATCTGACAGGTGGCTATGATATTAAAGGTCAGGAAAGACTCTTTATTTGCCTGGAGAGGTGTAAATTATTTGTTCCCGGGGACTTATAAGGATCAGTATCGGATGATTTACTAGCCCTCTGAATTATATCATGGGAATTTTGAGTTTGAGGGATTTGTAGGTTCCAGATGACTTATAATATTTATAAGAATTGCAGAAAGGTTCATGTAACTGGCAGGTGCTAAAAGTAAGACCTCAGAGGCTAGAAAGTTGGCTATGGCTGGGTCAGTGATGAATATCATGCCAAACGGCTATAGTAAAATTTGTGTCAGTTTCTGGAAAGGATAATTGTAAATATGTATGGATTTCTAAATTATTTCATTTGTATATTTTACTATTTCAACATTCATAATTAAAATAATTGAGGATTAATAAGATAATTGGAACATAATGATCTACCATTAAAGCAGCTTACTACTGACACCAATAAATACAGAGTATGTGAAGAAATAAATATTAATGCAGACTATTCCCATTAACAAAAGCATTTTAATCAGTATAAAGAAATCACCAAAATAGGGAGGTCCAAAGAGCTTTGAACTACCTAAAGCAGCCCGCATTTGTCAAGTGTGACGATGTGGCAGACAAGGGCAATCCCAATTTGCAACATATAATAATGTGAAAAATTTTAGGAGGATAGAGTATAAGGTCAGTAGGAGATTACGAATAAACGGTCTCAGAGAACAGGGAGCTATGGTGGAGGGAAAAATAAGCTTGCAGAAAATTTGGCATGGGAGCAAATTTAGCCAAATCAGCCTAAGAACATTTAAGGAAAAAAAAATTTGTAAAGAAAAAAACCAGATAAGAAAATGAAAAAGACATTTGTCAAGGATTTTAGAACAAACAATTTTTACCCATGATTGATAGCTGAGCCCTTGTACTGAGAATGATGTTATGGTCTTGGATGCAGTAGAAACGGTATTAATAATGGGAAGAGTATGGTCAGGGATAGGGAAGCTAGGCAGCGTGGTGGTTTTGAGTGCTTGGCCTGGAGTCAAGAAGATCTGAGTTTAAATCTGGCCTTTAGACACTTGCCAGTTGTATAATCCTAGGCAAATCACTTAACCCTGTTTGCCTCGGTTTCCTCATCTGTGAAATGAGCTGGAGAAGGAAATGGCCCACTACTCCAGGATCTTTGTGAAAGAAAACCCCAAATAGTGTCACAAAGAATCAGACATGACTGAAAACAATTACACAAGAAATGAGCCAGATCAAATATACACAGAAACAATCTCACCACAATTTTGATTCTGTTGAGAAATTGCTCACTGGGTTTTGGAAGTAGGTGTAGATACTTAGTGATTTGGGAACTCCCCAAATGATATAGTAGTATATCATTACTACTAGAATGTCACTATTATTACTTAAAAATCAACTGAAAAGCTGTGTAATATAGTAAATAAAGTCTGGATTTCAACTCGGAAGACTTGTGGTTCTGGACCAACCATTCGCTGTCTCATCAGCATGCTTTCCACGAAACTATATTACACAGCTTTTTTTTTTAAACAAATGCAAATAGTTCTTCCTTATATTGGTAGTTAGCAAATCTGGTCTTTGGTCAGAGTCTCAGCCATGTGTAATAGTGCATTAGGCTCAGTGGATTCTCAGAAGAAGTTTGCTGAAGTAGCATTTGTGGTCTGGTTTTTCCAAGAAGAGTTGTTCAGGAAAGTAAATTTCTTATCACAATATTGAAGCTAGGTGGAGAAATGAATAGGAGTGCAAGGTCTGGAGTTAGGAAGACTCATCTTCCTGAATTTAAAGCCAGTCTTAGACTCTTAATAGTCATGTGACGCTGGACAAGGCATCTACTTCTATTTGCCTTAGTTTATTCATCTATAAAATGAGTTGAAGAAAGAAATGACAAATCATTCCAGTGTCTTTGTCAAGAAAACTCCAAATGGGATCAAGAAGAGTTGGACATGATTGAACAATAAATAAAAAAGAAGAAATACTCTTTTTTTCTACAGAATAATGAGTGCAAGTATATTGTGTAACAGATAAATAAAATCTTTATCCAATTACACTCTGCCTTACCTTCAGTTTAATTTGGCCAGTGTAACTTGTCTAAGTGCTAGAAAAGGAAATTTTAAAAATTGATGGAGTTAATTTAAAAACTTTTGTAGAATTAAAAAACATGACTTAAAAATATAAGCTATTAAATACTCCTGTGTTTTTAACTCAGTAAAACTACTTTTTTGGGGGGTGGAGGTCTTAGGGGGAAATTCCTTAACTGGTTTATTTTTGACTCAATGAAAACAGTTTTTTGGGTGTTAATTATCTTTTTTTAAAAGACCCTAATTAAAATATTCCCTTAGCTTGGGCAATTTGTAATGATTGAACTGCCATTTAGTTCACCTGGTTACAGTTGTTCAGATATCTTAATTTAGATTGCAATAAGACACTTCTCCTCTGAGTTCTGCTAGTTGCCTTTTCTGTAAAACTAACAGGTTAAATTATGGCAACTGGGACAAGCGCTTTTCTGTTCTTGGGGAGTTTGGAAATTGTGCTTCTAGTGCGTTACTTTTGTGTGATTCTGAAGAATTGGGACCGATGTATTATTGGACATATCACTTCTTCTGTTTCAGAGAGTAGAATTTTCTGATATTTATATGTGTTCGTTTATTTTAAAAAAGTCCTTCTTTGCATCCACTCCACACTGTGCTGGTGTCCCTACCTTGGTACTTACTTCCAAGAAAGTGGTCTTAGTTTTGAAGCTTTGCCCTATGTGGCTATCTGTTTGAGTCAAAGTATTTTATTTTTCATTTTTCCATGTAGTTCCAGTCCTGCTAGTCTTGTCTAAAGGCAGCAGGAGGGCAGGCTCTATGCCCTGGAGGTCTGTTTCAGTCCTATCCCCCATCATTTTTCCATTTTCTTTTTTGTTAAAGGATGTTCATTATATCCTTCCCACTTGCTTGTCACCAGAACTGACATTGCCATGGAATGGGCTAAAGAGGTAACAGGGAAAAGCATCTCTGCCTTGCCTCCTAATAATCCAAGGAAATAATTCCAATCCATTTGAAATAAAGTCCCAAATGAAAAGATCCTTTCCATATCCCCCGCTATCCCCACTTCTAGGGCCCTTTTCTTGGTTAAGTTTTCTCCTGATCCACATCTTATATATACAGAATTGTTCACGTGTTGTCTTTCTCTTTAGACCGTGAGCTCTTTAAAATCAGAGACTGTCTCGCCTTTTACTATATGCTCAGTACTTAACAGAGAGATCGGCTTATGGAAGGGGCTTAATAAACTTTTACTGACTGATTGAGAAAGGCAAAAATACATGGCACCATTTTATCGTGCTCCTATAGAATGCAGAATGGTCAACTCTTCTCAGTCAACATGTACCGATTGTCTTCCATACGACCCCCCAGTTTTAGGGCTCATTGAGAAGCTTTTGGTCATCCCAACTAAGTGCATGACCAGATCCATGGGAGATGTTCCTTCCTTAAGAGTATTAGGGAATCAATTCCACAGCCACACTTAGGTGTGCATATGTTGTGTCTACAATATAAACTCTTTGAGGGTAAGGAGCATTTCAGGTTTGTCTTTGTTTACCCCATTACTTTCCTAGGCATTTTAAATGATAATTGATTGACTTTAGAAGGCCTCTAATCTAACCTGCTTCTGACTAGGAGTCCCTTCTACAACCTTTAGGACAGATAGCCAATCAATCAGTCTTTCCTTTAAGAACTTTAATAACCTAATGTCTTTGTGGTCTTAGTTTCTTTTAAGGATGGACTTTCAGTGCTCATTTTGATGGCACACATTCTAAAATGAAAGCTTTCAGTCTGATTGGAAAAAAGAACTTTAACGAGAGGGACTCCACTTTTCTTGTTATAGGGTATCATCAATTGTGAGGAATTTTTTCTTTCTTCAAGTGGACATCCTCCTGGACAATTTCTCTTCCTATCTTTTAGCTCTGCCATCTGGAGAACTTCCCCATGTCTTTCCTACCTCTCCAGATTTCTTCTTCTCGACATCAAATGCTCCAGTTCCATATAGACTCATCGGCATCTTAGCTGGTCTTACCCTGCCTTGGTAAGCACGCCAAGTTCTTCCTGCAGCAACTTGGGCGGAAGTAAGAACACAAGCATTTACTGTAATTGGGGAAATGTCCAGGGTGAGAGTATTGATCCTTCAGTCAGGAAAATGTGAGTTAAAATCCAGTCTCAGACATTTATGAACTGCAACTTGAAGGAAGTCATTTCGTTGAAGCAATACAATTTCTTTTCATAAAAAGATTTCATAACATGATTATGTACTTGTCACTGTGTATCACACTCTACAACTGTGTTAGCTTGTATCCTTAAATTTGCAGATGTCTCAGTAGTGACTTCCCAGCTAGATTTAAAGTTTCTTAAGAAAAGTATAGTCTATTTCTATAATCCCACACTATGTCTAACATAGTACTGACAAAATGGAGTTCCTTATTTATTAATTTATTGAATTGAATAAAGGTGAAGAGTTAAGGGTATTTTCTAGACCAGCTTTTTAAAGAGTAGAAGTAACAAGACACTGTTGGGAGGAGGGGGCAGGGTTCTCTTCTGGGTATGACTTTATGTGTAAGGATGCAGGTTCTCTCCTGGTTATAATATAGCTTGTCCTGGTCTCTTGAGGATGGTAAAGATGTTGAATAGTTTCCCAAAGGCTTTTTTCAGCTCTGCAATTTATGATTTAGGAAGAATAAAGTCTATTTTAACTGTTAAACTAGTATGTTTGTTGAATTGTTTTGAAGGAAATGTGAAACATAAGAAAAATTCATTTCAATGGGCTCCAGATGCACCGAGCTATTGAGGGGAGTCTTGGTGGACGCGTCCCGGTTTAAAATTCAAGTTTCCACTAGAGGCGGTTCTCTGTAGCCACACCCACTGACAGAGAATTAATGTTGTCAAAACAGTTGTTTGGCTCCTATGGCCAGACTCCTAAATGACAGACAGCATCACTGATGGTACCGTCCACCACTCAAACATTTTGGCATCTCACAGATAACAGCTTTAGGCTCATTGAAAGAGCTCCAAAAAGAAAAAGAGAAGCAAGATGAAGAGTTTTTAGGACTAGCGGTGCAGAAGGAAAGATGAAAAGAAATTAAGATTGGCCAAGAGTTGGCTGAAAATTGAAATAAAGGCTTTTTTTTTAAAGAGTCTAATCATTGGAGAATGAGTGGATTGTTTGAGAGAGTTCAAAGGGAGTCTCATGTGAAATAATCAGATGAAATTAGGCCATGGAAAATTTTGGTTGAAGTACAGAAAACATTTTCCAAGTGGGTTGTTAATTGGGCTGTGAAATGATTCATGTCCCACAGGCAGTGTTGGAAGTCCCATCATCTGAGTTATTTAAAACTGAACTGAAGAAAAAAATAAAGTATGGGTGAGGAAAAAAAATTCCAAGTGCCAGGGACAGTTCTGAATCTTGGCTTGGCCCTTTGACGATGATTGTGAAGTCAAAGCCAAGTCTCTTTGTGTAATTTCCCAGTGGAATGTGATAAGAAAAGTGGCTGACTCAGGTCATCTAATCAGAAGAGCCTTTTCTTTCTCTGTAGAATTACCTACTTTCATTGTCTTCTGAATCACATGTTCGTGTGTGTATGGGGGAGAAGGGTTATAGTCGAATGAGTCCTGAACTTGGAATTCTCTCCTTTTCCTCCTCTTCCTCTTTCTCCTCTTCTCCTCCTCTTCTCCCTTCTTTTCCTTCTCCTCCTCTTCCTTTTCCTCCTCTTCTTTCTCCTCCTCCTCTTCCTTTTCCTCCACTTCCTCCTCCTCCTCTTCCTCCTTCTTCTTTTTCCTTCTCCTCCTCTTCCTTCTTCTCCTTCTCTTCCTCTTCCTCTTCTTGCTCTTCCTCCTCTTTCTTCCTTTCTCTCTCTCTCTCTTTCTTGTTGTTGTTGTTGTTGTTGTTCTTCTTCTTCTTTTTCTTCTTCCTCCTCCTCCTCCTCCTTCTTCTTCCTCCTTTTTCCTCCTCCTTCTTCTCCTCCTCCTGCTCCTCTTCTTCCTCCAGGAAAACCTGTCTGTCAAACCTGTTGGTAGTGTATGTATGTGTGTGTGTGTGTGGGTATGTGTGTGTGTGTGTGTGTGTATGTGTGTGTAATGTTCCTTAACCATCATTTCCATGGTCCTCCTACTTATTCAGCGAAGGGAGAGAAGTATATTTTCTCAACTCTTTTCTTGGTACAGTTTTGGTTACTATAATTATATAGTACTCAGTTTTGTTCTCTTATTTTTTTTCACTTATATTGTCATAGCCATTGTTCATGCTGGTTTCCTCAGACCAGGGGGTGAAGGTATTGTTATTCACATTTTCGAGAGGAAGAACCCTGTTGTTGGGAAGGTCAAAGCTGGTGGATTGCTTGAGTTTGGGAGTTTTGCGTTAAATAGGATAAAGAGAGCAGCACCTGTATTGTAAGCCCCCAGTGGCTTCAGGAAGGGCCAACGGTCCCACGTGATAAAAGATGGAGCTGGTTTAAGCTTCTTTGATAATCTATAGGGATGTGGCTGTGAGGGGTTGTTGCACTTCCAGCCTGAATAAGGTGGGGATAATAAATCTCAAAAAAAAAAAATTCATGACGACAGCATGATCAGTGGCACGATCAATGATTTTAAAGTCGGTTGTTATCTTTTTTCTGGATATTAGTTTCCTGATCTGCATGAGCGAAGAGCTCTCAAAGATTCCTATCAACTCATAATCCTACAATCCCATGAAAATGGATCGAAAGATGATGACTTGGCCAAGATCCACAGTCATTAAGCTGATTCTTAGATAAAAAAAGGATATTTAATAAAATCAATTTGATAGGCTTTTTGGAAAGTTATCGGCAAGGAGGTGTTTTTGTATCAGGTTTCCAAAGGGATAAGCTGTGCTGCAGAGGGATTACTGGCTTCATGAGGCTGAGAAGAATTCTCTTGGGTCTGGGTCACAGGAGAAGGTAGCAAAGAGCTCACTGGCTCAGGAACTGGAAATGCAAGGGAATTCCGGTCCAATCACGGTTCTGTTTGAAGGATACTTTGATATTCTACTTTTGTTGTAGCTCATTTTAGATTGGTACCAGCTCGAAATGGTTCAGGAAGCATTTTTATTTTATCATTACTTTTTCCTTTACTCGAGTCCTCTTATCTTTCATCATGAAGAGATGCAATCTTGTGTTCTTGAAGGCTAATGCTTTTCTGTACCGTCTATCTGATTACCCATAGTCTTCCAACAATTAGCTATTAGCCTACTGGGATGTTGGTTCTTTGAATTGAACCTCATTATGTATCCTAGACTCTGGTAACAGTTTGAATTGTTTTTCTTCCTGATTCCTGTTTTGGGGAAGTTTGAAGATTTTTTTTTTTAAAGAGTACCTGGTTGTTAAATGTTTATCGGCATATTCTTCATTCTCCTCATCTGTAATATGAAAAGATTTCTTTTTTTGAGATAATTGGGGTTAAGTGACTTGCATAGGGTCACACAGCTAGGAAGTATTAAATGTCTGAGGCCAAGTCCTCCTGACTTCAGGGCTAGTGCTCTATCTGCTGCACCAACAAGCTGCCCCCTAACCTTCTTATAAATAGGGTCTCTGATGTCCTTTCCAGCTAGAGATCTAGGAATTGAAGCATTCCTTTCAAGGTTGTTGTGGACATTAGCCTGCCTAATAGGCTGAAATTTGAGAGAAGGGGAAAAGCAGAGAGAAGTTGAATAAGAACCCTAAAAAGCATGGACTATAAAAAGGAAATCCCTAACTTAGTGATGAACATACAAACCTAATGAGGTAGAGAACATAACTTATTGGTGATTCTAATGACGTGAGGCACACAAATATTTTTGAAACCTAGAAGATGAAAAGGAATTACCAACTGATCCCTGCTCAAGGCTTCATGGGGCCTGCCGTGAAGTCACCAGCGAGGAGGAGAGACGAGAGTGTGAGCCAAGGTGACCCTGGAAAGCTTGTTGCTTATATGGGACCTGGCTCATAGTGTGTGCTCAGTGCTTGTTAGTGGGTTGAAGTATATATTACAGATAGTGCAGCTTTCTACTGCTGACAAAGCAGTCTCAGGGAGAAGAAATGACTTGCTTGTGGCCATATTGTCTGAGAGGTCATTAAAGTTGGGAGTCTGGGCATTGACTTTTGTGCCGCCTCATTGCTCAATTGTTTTTTAGCCACATTCCTTTTTATCCCAAAAAACCTCTTGATATTCTATTAAAAAATTGATATTTTGTGATGATAATTACTTTATTTTATTATTTGAATTTATTTAAATTGTATAGTATATTTAATTATTGATTTATTATTTATATTCAATTATTAATTATTAAATTATATTATAATATGTTATATTTTATTATATTATATATTATATTTAATTATATAAATGAAATGATAATAAATTGAAATTATTTATTGTTATGTTAATAGCTATTTATCACTTCTAAACTTTAATAATATAATCATAATTCTTGTTTGTTTAGTCTTACATAGCTTTCCCATAGCTTTCCTGGCGACATTTTGAGGTCAACAATGGAAATGCTGTTAAATTCATTTTATATGAGAAGAATCTTAGTCTTAGAGAAATGAAGTAATTTGCACATTATCCATGTCTAGCAAACGGTCAGGTTAAGATTCTATTCTGGGTTTCAGTATAATTAAATTGGGAGAGGCCTTGGAGGCCATCTAGTCCAGCAGCCTATTTTTACAAATGAATAAACAGACTCACAACTTGTCCAATGTTATACTGGTAATAAAACAGCAAAGGTAGACTTTGAACCCGAGTCATCTGATTCCAAATCTCCCAGCCCATGCTGACTAATTAGCCGGCCCATGTCTCTTCCCCTCTCCTCATGCTGTCTACATTTGTGGTCCACTTAGTTTTCATGGGGTGTCCGAAGTCTTTAGTCCCATAACATTGGTTTGCTCTCTTGATTGGTATCGCTTCTTCCCAAGATGCAGAAAGTCCATGTGTGCAGACTCCATGAATGTTCTAAAGAACGTTCTTTAGCCTTCCCCAACTGGTCCCAATCCTCACTGTGAGCAACAGGAGGATTGCCATCTATTTGCCTTGTCATTGGTCCCTCTTAGCCTTCCAAATATCCTATGTATTTTCAAATATTTTGCCCAGCTCCTTTGGAATACTTCTATATCATAGAATCATCGATTTAAGATGGAAGGAACCCCTAGTTCAATCGCTTCATTGTAGAGATTATTCTTAAAACCTTTGTGAGTCCATTCCATTCTTTAGTCTCCAGAAAGGAGGCCCCCGCGACAATCTGGGGGACCGTCTTCAAGCTCTTGGAACAACTTTTCCCATTTTGCTGCTCTTTGCTTTCAGAACGTCAACAGCACAGACACTGAACAAAATGTACAATTGTAAATGTCTCAGTGACCTGCCAAGGGCAGAATGTGCCCTCACCCTCCTCCCAACTCTTTCCTCTTCTCATCTTTGAAATCCTGAGCACATTCACTCAGAGGTCTGTGCCCCCGCTTGTCTAAACTCTTTCCATTTGTTTGGTCCAGTGACACCCTCGCCATCTCCAGGGACTGTAGAAAAGTCATGTCCTGGCTTTGTAAAGAAACTGTCCGGGGACCTAAGAGACTCTAAGTAAACAGCATAAAACGGTACGCAACTCCGTGAAAAAGACCATACAATTACTGGATCTCCATGGAAACCTCAGTACAAAGGTGCTGTTTGCCTAGAGAGCTCTGTTTATTTTATTTTATTTTTTAAAAAAACTATCAAGAATAACCCTTTGAGATGTGACATTTTGTTTCCACAAGAGCACTGAAGGTGTCAGACAGAGCCCAATTTTATATTCGTTGAAAATAGAATGCTCCGTACTGTTTGCTGTACTTTTCAACATGTCACTTTCAACCAATTTTACGTGTAAATGGTTACAGTCCTGTGAAAATATTCAGAAAAAAGAGGAAACTCTTTCAAAAAGAAGTATTAAGTATTATTACACTGAACGCCTTTCATAGGGGAAATCCTTCCCTCCCTGGGCTGTGAGCATTCCTGATGGATGGAGGAGCCTGGATTTTTGTGTAAAAATGTTAATATTGCATCTTCCCTTAGCCCTTTAGGGACTGCATAAAGCACCTCTCTCGGGTACTTATCATGTGCTACGTTGTTTTGTATAGACCTTTGATTTCGCCGGGGTGGGAAAATCCCAGTGGAAATTTTCTCCATCGACATAGATCGACACCTTTAGAATTGCCCAGGATTCTTCAGCATTTTGCCAGAGGGCACATAGCCCAGGACTTGCTTACTCCAAGGCTGGCTCTCAATTCACTAGACCCAGCTACTGACTCGAACTATTTCATCCTATTGCTCCTTTTCTAAGTTCTTTACTTTCCTCAGCTTTAAGCTCTGAGAGCGGGGTCTGAGTCTCATCTATCTTCCCCAAGATCCTGAACACAGGAGGATTTTAATCAGTGTTTGTTGCCTTAAAACACATGATAGGTGCTTAAAAATATCCACCTAAGTAATTTACTCTTTCCCCTTCTTTCCAAATTTAAATATATATTTTTAAATGTGATGTTACTTTGATGATATTTTTAAAAAAAGATATCTTATCTTTGGCTGCATCTTCTCTTCCCATTTCCTTCCACTGTGGGTTCAAGAGGCTCCCACTTTTCCCCAGGATAAACCTTGAGACCTGGTGAAGAGAATTTATTGCAAGAGATTTATTGAGAAATGTTGGATATGGAATACTCGGTATTAGGTTCCATCTTCAAAATAATGAATTCATTTAGAGTGCTGAGGCTTCTCAGACTTGTCATTTTAAAATACGCCCTCTCTTGCACTGATGCTTCTTTTACATGGCTTCCGAAAAAATGCCTTTCGAGGTCAAAGCAGATGTGGGAATAATTTAAGGTGACACGTCCAGTTTTAAAACAGAGGCTCAGTGTTCTTTATTCCTAGGACTGAGCTTAATACTCAAGTACTTTGTAGCATCTAGGTTTTTCTTCAGAAGTTTCTCGAGTCTTAGGATGTGCTCCCAGGAAAATGAGAAGCTTTTTGCAAAGAACAGAGGTGGACCATTGCTCCCAAGTAGACATTAATAACTTTAAAAACTAGGATAATACAGGCCTTATGTGTGCTTTTCTTTGGCTCACAACTCAGTCTAAAGGCATTCCCCTTCCTCCTTTTAACACTCTCTTCCATCACAAATAATTTGTGCTTGGCCATAAAAGAATATCAAAGTTAACCTCTCTGAAATCCCATCAAGCCGATCTGCCCGATAGGAAAACCTGAGCAACGGCCTTCTAGAGCAGCCGGAGGCCTATGGAAATGGTGCCTCCTTTTTCCTACCTTTTCCCTTCTTGGTTGCAGCTGAACCTCCAGGCACTCTTTCCCTTGATGTTTCCTTTTACCTGTCTACCTCCCCTGTGTTCTAAATCATTTCCTCTCCTCTAGTCTTCCCTCCGTCTATAAACATTTTTAGTTTTCTTCTTTTCTCAAAAACCAAACTAAGACAGCCCCAAAACAAAACCCAAGGAAACTAACCCCTGCAGCCCCCTAAAACAAGTCATCTTAGCCCTACTTCCATCCAGTTCCCTTCTCATTTTCACTGTTCTCTCATTTTCCAGTTCATCTTTCATTTTCACTCATTTTCAATTTCTTGACCATGTTTTCTATATTTCTTCCTCGTTGACTATTTGTTCTTCCATCCATTGCAGTCTAGATCCCATAACTAACATCCCATAATCTAATCAACATCAACAGAAACTGCTTTCCCAGAGGTTACAAAATGATCAGATTTAGTGGGTTTTTCTCCATCTCCACCTCCAGCCACCAAGGCACCATTTGGGTACCACTTGTACTGGGATTGCCCCTGGCAGAAGTGATTCCTCCTTCCTTAGATTTTACCTGATTTCAGACCCTCATTTGAGCTCGGAGGTTCTTGCTTTTCTCTGTATTCTACTTCTCCATGCAATTCTGACTGTAGGTAACGAGTGCCAGAGCTAGGCTCGGAGAAGTGGGAAGCTTCTGTTAGATCCTCAGCTGGGGCGCTACCTCCTCAACGTTAGCCATTTGAGTGAAAGAGAAAAGAAACGCTTTCCATTCGGGAGAGCTATACAACATCACCGGCCTCCACCTGAAATCTTCCTTCCAGTTCCTGCTTTTGTTGTATTTGTGTGGCTGGCAACAAGCCTCCAGGTTTTTTGGTGCCCTGGCCTGCTGGCATTTGATAGGCTTGTATACAAAGCACAGGGAAACAGGGGTTTGTTGTTAACTGATTTTTCTGTCTCATGTGCAGATCAGTTTATTAACCTGTGAACTCCTTGGGCTCAAGGATTAAGTATTTTTGTCATTCTACTTGCTGACTCTCCCCCTAGCCCTTCCTTCATCTTAATCATTTTAATTCTTTAATTTACCTGCACCTTTTTATTCCAGATACTAGGAGAAAAACAAATTTAAATACAACATTATCCCTTGCCGTGCAGAAGCTTAAATCTAATAAAAGCGGTAGGAATTTAATAAATGCTGGTTGAATGAATAAGTTAATGAATGACTAGAAGAATCATGGAATAATAGACTGATAATCTGTTTTATGAATTTTAAAAGTCAAAAGGAAATAATGGGAAGGGATTTCTTTCTTTTCTGGAGAAGTATGACTAGGCTTTCCAAAATCTGTGAACTTCCATCAGGCAAAAGGCCTCCTTTTAAAACTTCCCCTGACGGATCTGAAAGTTTGCTGGGAAAAAAGGGATCCCGGAAGAAAGGAAAGGCGCCTTCAGGTTTGAGGAAAGGATGAGAGGCAGCTAGAATCCATGGCAGCTGGAAAATGGAGGCCACGTTGAGGAATTGGCGGGGAGTTCATTTTGCCTGGTAAGGAGAGTGTGGGGGTGGGGGGAAGTAATGAAGGTTAAATTTAGCCAAGAAGGTCAGAGCCTGATGGAAGAAGGAACGGCGGCATGAACTCTGTTCCATGGACAATGCGCACTTCCTTGACCCCTTCTTCAGTGGGATGCCTGCGTTGTAACAGGGACGTGAAAGATTTAAGGCGGCTTCTAATTGGCATGGATGCAGTTAGAGAGTTCAGGCACATGGAGGATAATGGGAGGAGTGTTTTTAACAGGCCCTTTAGGAAGCAAGATAAAATTGTTATTGGTGTGAATGGCGGGTGAGGGGGGACAGGGTCAGCCTGTATAATCGAGACTAGATCAATCTTCCTTTTCCCGAGCAGATGAGGTTTCTGTGCCGGCGTGGGTTTTATACACGTATCCCCTTGCCATTTGTCAGCCCGAGCGTTCCCACGTTGGCCCGCAGCGCCCTGGTAAATCGCTCTGTGGAATCTCAGATTCGGGGAAGTAAATGGAGCATATTATGCCAATGGAATTGACTGGTGTGACAGGAACATACAAACAACTCAGATGTCAGACTGAAACCCCAAATTTTCCCCTTACTTTTGTTTATTTGGGAGTACAGATCCATTAAGTGTTCCGAGATGGCCTCTTGATAACGCTTCCCACCTCTCGGAGGTTTGGCTGGGGCTATGTCTGCCCTCAGATTTTACAGAGCCCATTTCTGGATGTTTAAAAGATGTGCTTAAAATGATCATATTTTAAAGTGAAAGCCACGTTAAAAAGGTTCATTGGCAGTGGAAACTTAGAAACAGTGCTGCTTTTTAGGGTTTTTAGCCTGTGTGGGAGAAAATGTCTGTCGCGATTTTCTTTCTTTCTTCCTCCCTCCCTCTTCCCTTCTTTCCTTCCTCCCTAACTTCCTTTTTTCCTTTTTTCTCTGACTTTTTATTTTTCTCTTTCCCTCCTCCCCCATCTCCCTCCACCCCTTCTTTTCTCCCTTCCTTCTTTCTTTTCTCCCTTTCCTTCTCTCTTCCCTTTCATTTTTTCCCTCTCTCCCTGATTTCTTTCTCTTTTTTTTAAATGTGAGAATTGTTCTAAAAACATGTTGAATAATGTAGCACTGACCTTGTATCACACTCTGGAGAAGTATATTATTAAGAAATACATCGATAGTTTACCATTGCTGTGATTTTTTTTTTAAAGGTCGTGGTGGTAGTCAAAACTTGCATTTGTATCATGCGTTCTGGTTAAAGAAGCATGTCATCAGTCAACATTACAACCAGACAAAGTAGAGAGGATCTCCTGCATTTTATAGAATTTTTATTTATATATTAGATATATTTACATAACATTTATTTATATATATGTAACTACCTTTCTATAATATTTGTACAATATTATATATATTTATAGACTAGGAGGAATATTTTAGGGAGGAAGGTTCAGAGCCTAAAAGTAAAACCTTGTGATTATAATAACAGCATTATTATTATAGCATTTGTATCACAGTTTAAGGTATGGAGAGTGCTTCATATGCGTTCTCATTCTCCTAATAACCTTATGGAATAAGTGTTCTTATTAATCAACCAATAAACATTTATTTAGCATTTTTTATGTGCCAAGTATTCTGCTAAGTGTTGTGTATACAAAAAGAGGAAAGAGTTCCTGCTTCCATGAAGTTTGCAATCTAATGGAGGAGAAAATAGGCAAATATATACAAAGAAAGCTATATTCAGGATAAATAGGAAATAAGTACTAGAGAGAAGGCAGTTGAAATAAACAGGGTTGCTGAAGGCTGCCTATAAAAGATGGTATTTTAGTTGTGGCTTAAAAAAATCCATGGCAGCCAGAAGACAGAGCTGAGAAGGGAGAACATTTTAGTCATGGGCAGGGAGGGCAGGTAGGGCTGAGAATTGGAGTATCTTGCTTGTGGAACAGTGGGGAGGCTGGGGTCACTAGACTGAAGGGCATATGGCACAGAGTGAGGTGTAACAGGACCAGAAAAACAGGAGGGGACCAGGTTGTGAAGGGCTTTGAATGCCAGAGAATTTTGTAGTTAATCCTGGAGGTGATAGGAAGCCTCCTATATGAGAGAGATATGGCTGGACCTGTGCTTCAGGAAAATCGCTTTAGTGGCTGAAGGAAGGATGGGCCAGAGTGAGATGAGCCTCGAAGCGGGTTAGTGCAATGGTGGGTGTTTTGGGGGGTGACGGTCTGTGCTACAGGGGGTTCAGTGTCAGACGACAGAAGGACATGGTGGAGGGATGTTGCAAAGGTAAAACTGATAGACTTTGGGTGTGGGGTGGCACTTGTCAATTTTTTTTCTAAGATGTCATATCCAAGTGAGCTTTAAAAAATCCTCTTGAGATACCCCACTTTCTGTAAAATGGAGTCTGTTCATCATTTCTTCCATGATAATGGAAAATATCTGTAGTGAATAAATGTCTTGTTATTAAAAAAAAATCCTCTTGATAAGTTGGACAAGACATTAGGAAGAAAGAAAAGAATAAAACACTGACTTGGGTGTCTGGAGACTCCAGGTTAGTCCCATCTTTAGCATGAATACTTTGGGTGATTTTGAGCCTCTAATTGAACCCCTCTCATCTTCAATTTCCTTAGCTGCAAAATGAGGGAGAAAAATTTCTGATGATCTCTGAGGTCTCTTTTATTCCTCTTTAGTATTTAGGAGACTTTTTCTAGGTATCACCTCCTGAGCTTTAAACTAAATAGTTGCGAATTATGCTGTCACTTTATTCAGTTTCTCTTTGACTATAGTATTTTATTTTTCCAATTTCATATAAAGATAGTTTTCAACATTCATTTTTATATGATTTTGAATTCCAATTTTTCTCCTTCCCTTCCTTTTCCCTTCCCAAGACAGCAAGCATTCTGATATAGATTATACATGTACAATCATTTTAGACATATTGTTATGTTGGGAAAGAAAAATCAGAACAAAAGGGGAAAAGCACAAGAAAGAAAAAGCCAGCAAACAAAAAAGGTGCAAATAGAATGCTTCGATCCACATTCAGTTTCCATAATTCTCTCTCTGGATGCAGATGCTATTTTCCATCCCAAGTCTATTGGAGCTGTCTTGGATCACCACAGTGTTGAGAAGAGCCAAGTCCATCACACAATTAATCATCACAAAATCTTGTTGTTGCTGTGTGTCATGATCTCCTGGTCCTGCTCATGTCACTCAGCATCAGTTCATGTCAGTCTCTCCAGATCTCTCTGAAATCATCCTGCTGAACGTTTCTTATAAAGCAATAATATTTCACAACATTCATGTTCCATAACTTATTCAGCCATTCCCCAGCTGATGGGAGGCCACTCAGTTTCCAGTTTCTGGCCACTACAAAAAGAACTGCTGCAAACATTTGTGCACATGTGGGTCCTTTCTCCTTTCTATGATCTCTTTGGGATACAGTCCCAGTAGAGACCTTGTTGACCCAAAGAGAATGCACAATTTGAATGTCCTTTAGGCAGAATTCCAAATTGTTCTCCAGAATGATTGGATCAGTTTACAACTCTACCAACAATTCCACTTTCCTTTTGTGGAATATATTTTAATGAATAATAAAATATATAATATTTTAATATATAATCTATATAATAAATATATATAAATAAAATACAATAATAATAATTTAAAAAAGTCTCACTTTTAAATATATTAATATCTTGGAAATGGAACAGATCCAAACAAATCCAGAGTCCATGTTTTATGCAAACAAACTATTGAATAAGTTCATTAAACATTGAAGTGTCTGCTACATTCGGGACATCCTGTTAGGTGCTGAAAGGGAGTGGTGTCCTAGACACGGGTTGGAGTTCTGGCTCTGATGAACTAGCTAGATGACCTCAGTGAAGTCCTTGAATCTTGTCGAATTTCAGTTTCCTCACTTATAAAGTGTTAAGTTTCTAGGTCCTTTCTGATTTTAAATCCTAACTTCACACGCAAAGTTTGGATCAGATAAAGGCTGAAGATCTCATTGAGCTCAATACGATATCTTACATTTCCATGTTTTTTTGAGGCTGTCAGGGGGGTCACACAGGTCATACAGGGCCACAGAGCTAATAGGGTCTGAAACTGGACTCTTTTGATTTCCGAGCCACTTATCTGCTCCATTTCTATCTTGTTAGGGTTTCCAAAGTGCATCCCTCACAAGTCAGTGAGGGAGTAAGTACAGGTGGGGCTCTGGTGGAATCCTGGGTTTGCAATTGAAAAAGACTTGATTTCAAATTTGGCACTTAGTGACCCTTGGTAAGTCACATGTGTGAGGGCCAGAGAGTTCTTAAAGACTTATATGCTAAGTCACGGATATATTGGTTGAAGATATAGTTTTGTATACAGATAAGGAAACTGAGTCTCAGGGAAGTTAAGTGACTTGGTTAGGTTGAGAGAGATTCCATCAGAACCAGTTCTTCTGACTTTCAAAACAGATCTCTTTCTAGGTGGTGAGTGCACTGGATCCAGGGGCAAATCCAGTCCCAGACACTTACTAGCTGTATGACCTGGATAAGTCATTAAAAAAAGGGGGATCCTTGCCTCAGTTTCCCCAACTGTAAAATGGAGTTAATCCCAGCTCCTTAGTGCAGAGCTGTTGTGAGGGTCAAGTGAGTTAGTATTTGCAAACACAATTTGTAAGCACATAGTAGGTACTCTATAAAAACATATTCTCCCTGCCATAATCTCTTGTGTACTACAGTAGAGTGTACCTAGATCTGAGTTCAGATTCTACCATAGACTCTGAGTTCAGAGTCTAGCCATAGACACTGGCTAACTTCCACCACTAGCATTTGTAACTATCATTATAACTCCTCCTCCCCCCCCACCTTGAGCTCTGGTCAAGGGGCTGTAACATGTCCACGGATAATACTCCCACGTGAAATCACAGCAGCCCCTTCCCATTGAAAATCGAGCTTGGTGCATTCTGGGGAGTAACGTTTCGTCTCCTTGGCATTTATGACACAAGTGAAACCCTTCTCCCTTATTTCAGTCCATAAAGGCAGAACTCATTAGATGCAGGAAATTTCTTCTCTCATTAATAGGCCACACTAATGTGATAAAAAATGTCTCCACTCCCCTAAACTTTGATTCTCATTTAAAGCAGCTCCCACGTATACTATTTATCTTCCACGTTTTTCCCAACTCTCAATGGTCCCATTATATCCTTTATTTGGAATCATAAAAAAACTCCTAGAATAAAAAGAAGCAAATGAATCCTCCCTGGGGAAGAGGGAGACAAGGTCTGCCAGATTTTAAATTGTAGCATTGGACGTGGCCCCCGAAATAGAGTTTTCTTTTTCAACAGCTTCTTTGGGAGAAATGAATGGGCGCGACAGAGAATCCTGAAATAAGACGCCAAATTATGCAAAAGTGCTAAAAACTGACATCTTGAAATAAAAAACTGCTGAAAGGCTGAGAAATAAACAACGCAGGCTGGAGCGGGAACGGTTTGGAGCTGGAAAAAGAGCGACTCCACTTTTATTATTCACGGTGGAAAAATCATGGTGATCGTGATGTAAAAACCACAATTTCCTTTATTTGTGGATCAGACTGATTGGAGAGCACGAAGGGCAGGCCGGCAGCCCCTTGGATCAAGCTCCATTTGTTGAGGCCCCTGGAAGCCCAGCTTGGCCACTGCCAGACTCTGTCGATTTGAAAAAGCCTCTTCACCTTTTGGTGACTTCTGCTTCATCAGCAGGCTGAGGTTCTGGGGGACTAACCTTCCTCTGAGGTGCAGGGTCTGGATTTCCTAAACACCTATTGTATAACATGCTTTGCAATTACAATTCGCTCTAGAAAGTCTCCAGGTTATTATGAAAACAAACAATAAAAATCAGTTCACTAGCAGGTAGACAGCAGAGCAGTCAAGGCAGATTGTGGGTCAGGAGAGAATGTACTGAAGTGAATCTGCAGATTCCTGACCAGGAAGCGGGTTCGGTAGTTATTAAGGAAAAGCCTTAATTTGGTTTTTATTAGTAGAGTATTTTTACTTGCAGTCTTAAAGGTCTCAGATGAATGAGATAATAACGCTCCAGGGAGAATATCTGCAGGATTCATACTTGGAAAGGACTCTGCAGACTTCAGGTGTTATCTAAATACTGCTGCTTGTTATTTGTGTTCTTATTATCATATGTTTTCTTCTGGCAACATCTGCAGGAGGGATAGGATAGTATAGTTGAAAGGAGGAGAGGAGGAGAGACATGAGGTCCAAGTTTTACTCTGCTGACCATTAGCCGTGTTTCCTTCTTAAATTATATCCCCTCTCTCAGCCCCATCTTGTTTAGATGTAAATAAGAAGTTTGGGCTGGGTCATCTCTACGGTCCTTTTCAGCTCTCATATTATTTGATACCATTACTCTTCTCCAGAGGGAAAGATATTTTAATGTTTTTTTCTGATGTACTGAAAATGATGACTTTGGTCTTTGGTAAATAGTTCCTATCCATTGTACAATGGAAAAATATTTGAATGGTGAGAAAAATGATAAATTTGGCAGTTAAGAGCTGGCATCTCTGTAGGACTTTAAGGTTTATAAAGGACTTTACACTTATCTCATTTGATCATCATACTCATTCTTGATGATGAGGACTGTTATCACCCTCATTTTACAGAGGAGGAAACTGAGGTAGATTAAGTCATTTGTTCAAGGTCACATAGTTATTAAGTGACTGAGGCAGAATTATGAAATCTGGCCTTCTTGACTTCAGAGGCAGTGTTCTGTCTAGCTGCCAAAAAGATCTTTGTTAGTTAATCTCATCTTCCCTTCAACTCTTTCTTATACTGGAGGGAAGAAGGGAGAGAGTGAATTTACTTGCTAGGACTAAGGACGACCTAGCTATTGATGTTCAAACTGAACTCTGGAGTTGTTTTGAACATGAGCTCTGTCAAGGAAAGAACAAATGAACAAAAAAAAAATCTCTAAAGCAGAGAAATTCCGGGGCTTGGAGACTTAGAGAAAAGCAGAAAAAGTGGAGGTTGATTCACATGGTAAAGAGAGAAAACTTCCCTGTGATTTACTTTGACTTGCTAATTTTCAGAAGGAAATTAATAAAATTGATTCCAGCAAAAACCCTAAGTGGACAAATAGTAGAAAAACAGATCTCGAATTGTGGAAATTTGGGGCAGGGAGAAAGTTCTTAAGAGAAATCTTTCCCTGAGGGAGAAATAAATATTTAGGCAAAATCACTAGCTGTAAGGAACATTAGAGCAGGGATCATTCATGGAGATGGAAGGACACCCTCCCACAAAGTCTTAGTTCCAATTCCCAGACTTGGTTGCAGGAATATGATTAGTTATTGTGGGTTCTGGAAGAAAAAAAGACTTTTGGCAATAGAGCTCTGAAAATATGTATTTTTAAGTGTTATAAACTACACCAAGAGCAGCTTTTCCTGTCATTCTGGGGACTAGAAATAATACACCTGCAAGGACAGATGAATGGTGGAATGCTGGCACTTCACGGGACATTAACCATTTTGTTCCATGTTTGTGGGTTCCCCCATCATTAATTCTAAGTTAAATAAACTTTTTTTTTTAAAACAAAATTGTTGTATTTCTGGATCTCATTTATTTTTCACCAACTCGCTTTTCTTGTCTCTGATGTTGCCAGTTTTTATTTCTATTATGTTTTCATCAGTCCATCATTCTCTTGGATCCTTTATGAGTCTGCCTTTCCAGGCTGTTTGTCGAGCTTTTATTGTTTTCTTCTTCTTTGTTTCTTCCTCAACAACATATGCTGCTTATTAGAGCGACAGAAGGGGATCTTTCTCGTTCAGTTGCTCTGGTTGTTAATAGCCTGCTTGTTCTCAGACCTCATGGTGCATGAGAATACATTTGATTCAGATCTGGTATCGAAAATCCCCCGAGAGCAGTGAGGTGCTATCTTCAGACCAACGCCATGGCACGTTGAATGGAGCGCTGGATTGGACTTTGCCTGCGTTTCAGTTCTCGAGCTGTGTGATCCTGGGCAGGTCATTCTCACCTTTTTGAGGGCTGGGGCTTCAGCACCAAACTGAATAACTGAAATCCTCCCATCTCATGCCAGCTTCCTCACTTAATTCATCACCCATCGGGGATGTATAGAACTTTCTCCACAATATCACTCATTTCTTCCTTTAGATTCTTTCCGCCATGCTTCTGTGCATGAATTTCCTCACATGAGTATGTGTTAATCTAGAATGCCATTCAGTTGTCCCTTTGAGCTTTTCCTTTGCATTTCTGAATTTCATCCATGAGTCTGGATATTTCTTCCAAGTGATATCTGTGAGATTAAATTTACTTCCTTGAATTAAGACCTCAGGTTCACCTTGCTTTCAGCTGTATTCCACATTTTTTTTTTTTTTGCATAGATTTCTGAAGCAAGAACAAAACTTTGTATTGACTGTTGAAGCTCGTCTCCTGAGAATGAGTGGTCTTCTCCTCCGATGGTCTTATTCCTCTATTAAGAATGTCTTTCTGAATGGTATCTGAGTTGGCAGGCATATATGGATAGTTTTCTTCCCTTGTCCCATATTTTTCCCCTAAACTAGATTTTTGTCTTTAAAACAATCCATTAAACATTTCCAAATTACATGTAAAATCATTTTTAAAAACCACACTTTTAAAAATTATGACTTCCACATTCTCTCCTGTTCTCCCACCTCTGCCCCCTCCTTGAGAAAGCAAGCACTTTGATTTCAGTTATACATGTGACATCATGTCAAATATTTTCATATTAGTCAAGTTGCAAACGAAAACATGAACAAAATAATAAAAATAAAGAAAGTTTTTTAAAAAATATGCTTCATTTACATTCAGAGTTCATCAGTACTCTTTCTGGAGGTGGACAACATTTTTCAACAAAGATCCTTTGGAATTGTTTTTGTTTCATTGTCTTAATGACAATTTAGAGTAGCTAAATCTTTCACAGTTTCTATTTCTTAAAATATTGTTGATACTGTGTACTATGTTTTGGTTCTGTTCATTTAACATTGTACCACTTCATATAAGTATTCCCAAGTTTTTTTTTTTTTCTGAAAGCATCCTGGTTGTTATTTTTTATAGCATATTGACATACCCTCATAATCACATCTCACAACTTATTCACCCATTTCCCCAGTTGATGGGATTCTCTCAATTTCCAATTCTTTGCCACCACAAAATGGGCTGTAATAAATATTTTTGTATAGATTTCCCTTTCCCTTTCCCTTTGATCTTGTTGGGATATAGACCTTGTAGAGATGGTTCTGGGCCAAAGGGTGTATATGGTTTTATAGCCCTTTGGGTACAGTTCCAAATTGTTCTTTACAATGACTGGTGCATTCAAAGTTATAGTAATTAATGAGGCATTTCTCTCCATTGTATTTTTTAATTTTTCTCTTTCTTTCTTTCCTGTCCCTCTTCTACTATTTGTTTTGCTTCTGACCATTGCCTTCATTTATGTGCCCCCCCAACTTCTTCTTTGAAGCAAGTTAGATGTAAGATTCAAGTGTTGCACATCCCCCACCTCCATCCCCCCCTTTACGATAAAACTTCCATGCACGCCTCTTTTATGTGATATAAATTTCCTCCCATTTTTCCTCTCCCTTCCCTCCCATTTCCAGGACATTTCTCTTTCTCACCTATCCTTTTTTCCCACCATCCCAACATAATCAACTCACACTCAAACCCTCTATGTAGTTCTTAGAAGATACATGTATCATCTTTCCATACAGAAAAGTTCATAGTTTAAACATATTGAGGTCTTTATGATTTCTTTTTTTAATGTTTACATTTTTATGCTTCTCTTGAGTCTTGTCTTTGAAAATTAAATTTTCTATTCAACTCTGAATCCTTGAGAAAAATATTTCATTAAATATCCATTTTTCCTCTTGAAGGATTCTATTCTATTTTTCTTGGTCATAATCTCAGCTATTTGGCCTCTTGAAATATCATATTCCAAGCCCTCCCCTCCCTTAATGTGATAGCTGCTAAATCTTGTGTGATTCTGCCTGTGGTTCCATGCCATTGGAATGGTTTCTTTCTTGCTGCTTAAAGCATTTTCTTTTTGCCCCAGGAGCTAGAATTTGACTATAATATTCTTGGGAGTTTTGATTTTGAGATCTATTTCAGATGGTGATTGGTGGATTCTTTCAATTTCCACTTTAGAAATTGAAAGAGAAATTTCCATTTTCTACTTTTTTCAATTTCCATTTCCCTGTGGTTTGAGGGCATCAGAATAGTTTTCCTTGATAATTTCTTGAAATATAGTGTCTATTGTTTCTAGGTTCCTTCTTTGATCGTGACTTACAGGTAATCCAATAATTCTTAAATTACCTCTCCTAAATTTGTTTTCCAGGTCAAATTATTTTTCCAATAAATATTTCATATTGTTTTTCATCTTTTGATTTTGTTTTATTGTTTCTTGATTTCTCATGGAGTCATTAGCTTCTGACTGGCCAATTCTGTTTTTTTAAAGTATTATTTTTTCAGTATTTTTATGGCTTTAAAAAAAATCAAGGTGGTAATCATGTTTTCATATTGTCTTGATCTTCCCTTTTACTATAGTAGCTTTTTATTATCAAGTTCTTTTTTGTTGTGTTTTCTTCCTCTCCTCCCTTCCATGTGTTTGTGTGTGTGTACACATGTATGCTTGTATATGTGTATATGTGTGTATGCTTTTTCATGTTTCACAACTAGTTCTGGGGTTTGAGGAGTTTTCAATGCTTCCTAGGTAGTGTGATAATTTCTGGCTTGAGGGTTCCCCAAACTGCTACTACTTCTATCACCACCATTGGATTTTCATCCAAATGGGCTCTAGACCAGCCTCCTCCCCTGCATCAAAGATTTCTCTTCCTGACCTCCTATGTTGCCTTGGGCTAAAAGAAGCTGTCACTCTGATCTTTTGTTAGCTTTGCCACTCTAGAATTTGATTTGATATGTGACTTTAAAGTTGAATGTTAAGAGAACCCAGCTGAGTGCTTTTTTTACTCTGCCATCTTGGCTCTGCCCCTCATCCTCCTTGACAAAAATTTAAGATTTTGAGGAAAATACATTTTTGGTCTTTGTTAGAGGTTTTCCACCTCTGATCAAGAGTTCATCCTGTCTATCTCTTAAACCTCATCTGATGTTCTAAAACCTGGTTTTAGACACTATCTTATTAAGTAGCTAGGTTAATCCTGCTTTTTATCTTTTTTTGGTCCTATCTCACATCTCTCACATTGCCTCTTGAGAAACCTTCTAGTTCACTGCTCTGATAAAACTTTTGATGCTAGAATAAAACTTCTCTACTAAAAGAATGTACAAGTCCTTCTTATCTATTGAACAAACCTTATAAATTTGTGGCTAGGGCATCTACCATCTGATTTTATCACAACTTTCCAAAATTATTCTGGTAGATATTAAGAGGTTAGAGATAACTATAAATAAAATGAAATTTAATAAGGGGTCCTACCAAATTCCTTTCATGAAATAAATATAGTTTTGATAACACTTTCTCCTTTTTGTCTTTTCTTGGTTTAGTTATTTTTAAATGGCAATGCAAACATATTGAATCAAATATTAATAAAGAGACTATAGCCACACATTAAAATGATTATATACTTTGGCCAAATAAGATTTGCACCTGGAATGTAGGGTTGGTTCAAAATTTGGAGAACCAAAGACTTATTAGGTAGTAGTAATAATAAAACAGGAAAAACACAGGATAATTTCACTAGACCAAAAAAGCTTTTAAATGTACAACAGTTGTTTATGTTAAAAACAGCAAAAGCACAGAAATGAGTGAGCTTTTCCTTAATATAGTAAATAGAGCTTATTAAAGCTGAAATGTTAGCAACTTTCCCAATAATATTAGGAATAAAGCAATTATGCCCATTATTGCTACTATAGAACAAAAATTTAAGAACAGCATTTTAATAATGCTGGCTATAGTAATAGTGCAATAAAAATTATGTGAGACTAAGAAAAGATGAAACAAAATAATTGCTTTTTGAAAATATGATTTAACAAATACATTATTAGAGGAGTTGTGAAATGATATAGCCATTATGGAGAGCAATTTGGAAGTATGCTCAAAGAGCTATAAAACTGTATATACCCTATGATCCAATAGTGTCTCTACTCAGTCTATATCCCAAAGTGATCATAAAAGAGAGGAAGACTCACAAAAATGTTTGTAGCAGCCTTTTTTGTAGTGACAAGAAACTGGAAATTGAAATTAGAAATGGCTTTATATGCTATATGAATGTAATGGAATATTATAGTTCTATAAGAAATGATAAATAGACTGATTTCAGAAAGGCCTGGAAAGACTTACATGAAAACTGATGCTAAATGAAGAGAGAAGAACCAGAGGAACATTGTACACAGTAGTAACAAGATTATGTGATGATCAGCTGCAACAGACTTGCTTCTTTTCAATAAAGAGGTGATTCGAGACAGTTCCAATAGACTTGTGGTGGAAAGTGCCATCCACAGTCAGAAAGAGAATTATGGAGACTGAATGTGGATCAAAGTATAGTATTTTCACCTTTTTTGCCTTGTTGTTTGCTGTTTTTTTTTCCTTTCTCATGTTTTCTTTTACTTTTGATCTGATTTTTTTAGTGCAAAATGATGAATATGGAAATAGAAGAACTGCACATGTTTAACCTATATTGGATTGCTTTCTTTCTTGGGGAGGAGGAAAGGGAAGAGAAGAGAGAGAAAAATTTGAATCACAAAGTTTTGCAAAGTTGAATATTGAAAACTATCTTTTCATGTATTTGGAAAAATAAAATACTATTAGTATTTAAAAAAAGATATTTATAAAAGGAACTCTATAAACTTAACTAAAATTAATGGAAAAGATAATCCAGCAAAGCAGCAAGATACAAATTAACCCATATAAGTCATCCATTTCTGTTTATATTACAAAAATGATAAAAACTTCAATAACCTAGGAAGAAAAGATAGAAAGACAAATTCTATTCAATCTACCAAGACACACAGGACAATTACATGAATACAACTAAAAAGTAATTTCTTCAGAAACAGACCTATATAACTGGAGATTTGTTCGTTGTCCATAATAAGAATATATTACCTAAATTGATTCCCTTATTCAATACTGTACCAGTCAAACTATCAAAGTGTTTAGAAAGGTAGGAAAAATAAAGTTCAACTGGAGGAATAAAAGATCAAGAAGGAAAGGAGCCAAGAAGTATAAAATTTCAGGTTATATAACAAAGTGGGAATCATTTTTTCTTGTAGAAGGAATGGAAGTGGCAGAAGGTCTCACAAAATGAAAGCCTTCCCTGTGAAAGAAGAGCAAGTTGTGTGTCTGGTTTCTGAAGATCAGTCCTGCTAGAAGCAGAGAAGTTTGTTGTTAGAAAAACAGTCACCAGGAAACTGTGGTCACAGAAACTCAAACAGCCATCTTCTAAAGGCTCTTGGATTGTAGATTTGATTTGCCATGAATTTCTTGTGTGTCCTCAATTTGAAGCGTTTGCATCAGTTGTTTCTTTTGCCTTAAATGCAACCCAACTTCATTTCCATGACTTACACTCTTGTTTTTTCTCCTTCAAGGCCCAGTTCAGGTATCAACTCTCCTGGGAAGTCTTCCCTGATTTTTCAGTTAGTTGTTAATTTTTTCATTCATCTATTTTCTGCATGCTATGCTTATTTGTCCACCTGTCATATTTCTCTAACATGGTACAAGACTGTTTTTTCTTCCCATCCTCAGCCTAGCACAGGTGACTTGCATTTAGGAGACGCTTAAATGCATGTTTGTTGAAATGTCTGGGGGAAGCTGCTTTCATCAGTGTGTGTGTCAGATTGGTGAAATATGTGCCCAAGACCTAGAAGAAGCATCGTTTTCAGAACGTTTACTCTTCCCATCTTGGGGTGCTCGTAATTAACAGAGGCAAACAGACCACTGGGATATTAACTGTACATTATGCCCTAATTAGTTGTTGTAGAGAGAGGAAAGAAGGGAAGAAAAAAAGCAAGGAAAAAAGAGAGCTTCCATTAAGTTCCCATTCTATGCTATAGAGAGCATTTATTAAGTTCCCTCTGTGCTAAGTGCTGTGCAAATTTATCTCATTTAATCTTCATAACAAGCCTGGAAAGTTCACGCTATTAATATCCCAATTTTATAGTCAAAGAAGCTAAGATAGACCAAGGTTAAGTGACTTTCTCATGATCATACAACTAGGGAGTGAGTGTCTGAGGCTGAACTCAAGATTTCAAAGAGAGGGTGATCACGGGGGAAGATGGTAAAAGGAAAGTAGAACATCAATTTTAATGGTCAGTTATGTTTTCAATAAAAAGATAAAGAAGTTCTCAGATACATTTCAATATTTAGAAGAAAAGTTGCAAAATAATAATAATTACCATCTCTATAACTCTTTAAGGTTTGCAAAGAACTTTTACATTACCTCATTTTATCTTCTCAACCTTGGGAGATGGGGCTATCACTCTCCTCATTTTACAGATGAATAAACTGAGGCAGAAAGGATGACGTGACTTGCCCAGTGTCATACAATTAGCGAGTATTTGAGGTCAGATTTGAACTCACAAAGACGAGTCTTCCTGACTTAGGCAGGGCACAAGCCCTTCCATGGACACTACCTGTTAGGATAATTTTAGAAAGGCAACATGGTGGAGTGGAAAATCAGCTGTTAATCATAGCCCTGCCACTTGACTGTGTAATTTTGTACAAGTCACTTCCCTTCTCTGAGTTTTAATTTCCTCATTGGTTATATGACAGGATTAGGCTAGATGATCATGGTTTGTTTCATCTCTGACATTCTATGACTATGATTAAAATCTTTGGGACATTGTGTTGCTCAGTCTTACTTGTTCTGATGTAACCAGTCTCTGTCTCATCGTGGCATTTCAGTCAGGTTGGAGGTCACTCTTCATTGTGATCCAAAGTCCTTTGGAATTATTGAAGGTCATCCATGAGAAGCCCTCCACATTCCGACTTCTCTTGAACCAATCACAAGTGAAATTTTTCTTTTGATGTCAGTTCTTCATATATTTAAAGACATCCTTGAAAACTTTTCTTCCCCCAGTTTTTTCCACTGGCCTTTTTAATGTTATAATCATTGGTCTCCCAATTTGGTGATTATTAAGCCTCAGGTAATGAGAAGAGGCAGTATGGCAGAGGGGAGAGGGAGCTGGTCTGGAATTCAAAAATACTTATATTCAAGATCCACTCCTACAATCCTGGGTGCATTATTGAACTTTTTACTCTCTAGACTGCTCTCCATGATTCTAGGTTTCAGAAAAGGGGCTGCCCTTAAAAAAGGAGTATCTTCCTCTGGGATTTCCATTTGTACATGTCAATGAAATCACAGGTTCAGTCCCTATTCCTGAAATGTTGTTGTTATTCAGTTGTTTCAGTCATAAACGATTCTTTGTGACCCCATTTGGAATTTTCTTGGCAAAAATACTGGAGTGGTTGGCCATTTCCTTCTCCAGCTCATTTTACAGATGAGGATACTGAGGCAAACAGGGTGAAGTGACTTGCTCAGGGTCGGAGATTAGTGTTCAGAAATAGAGGTCTTCTTGACTTTAGACCCGGCTCTATCCTCTGCACTACCTACCTGCCCATTTCAAATAATGAAAAAAAAAGTGGATAGAGGCTAATTTGGTCAAGAAATACAGCCTATTTTCAACTTAAATTAAAAAATCATAAAGATTAAGGCCTGATTAAGAGGGCAAGTTATTGGCTAGATTAATTGGGTGACTGCTATGACATCAAACCAAATTCATTGGCAAGAGTGGCAAGACAACCTACTATGAGTTGCATAGAAGTCATTTAAAAGTAAAGAAAGGACAAAGAACAAAGAGCTGGCCTTGAATCAGAAGTCAAGGCAATATCAATAGAGTTTTGAGACCCCGTCATGTAGACCTCATATAAATGTACATTTTCACTGTGTGATATGGAGGATATGGAGAAGTAAATTAGCAAGTCATTAAGGAAATGACTGGTGAGTAGTTCAGGAGACACTGCCAATATCAACTCATTTGCATCGCTGATGGTTGTAATAGGATTCTACCTGAAGCTTCTCCTTAGGGGGCAAAGAATTTTGCCATAATGTGTTTGTACCCTCAGGTTACAGAATTTATGTATTTAAGGGCTATTAGGCTCAAGGGCTTAATGATAAAATGAGGTGCACGAGGGAAATGAAGGAAAAGAAGATCAAGAAAAATGCAATGTCTCTGTGGGTTACTCTAATGCTAGGAAACTGATGAATGAATGAGAATCAGCTCTTTTTAGGAAGGAGCATTCTCTATTTTTTCTTCTGAAATGTGTACACTATAATGAATTCATCTTCATTTTTTGGGGGAAGAGATCATATCATCCAATTCTTTCAACAATTTGTCAATCTGATTCCAGGTAATCAAATACCTGGATGGGAGCAAGGAGATGGGCTACAGAGATGAACAATAAGCTCAGTCCTTTTCCATAAGGTTTTTATGGTTTAATATAGATGATGACATGCAAAAAAAATTGTATTCACTCAACAAACATTTATTAAGCACTAACCAGGAAAAATTTACTACGATAAGAAAGCACTGGGGTAGGGAGTGGATTAATCAAATAATTAAAATAATTACTAATCAGGTTGGCAATTTCTTGAAAAAGAGAAAATCAGGTCCAAGAACAGGGAACATAACCTTTCCTTACTCGATTTCATAAAGAAAATGCAAATGAGTAAAAAAATAAAGTTGTAGGCACATGTGTGTGAAGAAATATGATAAATATAAAATTGTACAGTCATGAAACAGATTCTGATATTAAAATTCTAAATCACAGACTTTTAGAAAAGAAATGACTCAATGAAACACAAGTCTCTGGACAGGAGAGGAAGAGAGAGAATTAAATAATTAAATAAAAAATTTAGGAGCTAGTATTACAGAAGAAAAGGCTCTTAGAGAGGTGAATATGTGGGAAGCTAGAATACTTGTGTAAGAGGAGTAAAACATGATTTAATAACAGAAAAGGAAGAAATCTGTTCTACTGAAAACGAAATATCTCTGTATTTCTGCCTCTTATTTGATATGTGACTGTAATCTATATAGCCACATATTGCTGTTGCTTAAGAAAAAAAATCCAGATTTGATTGAAAGCCTCTGGATGTTTGATTCAGCATATACATAATAGACCTATCTGCATTTATTTCCTGCATGTGCTTAGTGCTGATGTCTTGTATATTTGATTACTTTCATATTACTCCCTTGTCTTTTTAAAAATATTTATTTTTCTTGCCTTTTTTAAAACATGGTGATCACAATTACTTGAATATCAACCTTCTTGATTGTGCTTTTGCCACAGGTTAGTGGGACCTGATCTTATTAGAATCATCTGTTTATAGAAATAGTTTTATTCTGTCTTTTAATATAGTTTCATGGATGTACACTTAGGTGACCCAACCAGGAGTAAATGCTACTTCCAGATTAATCCAATTATTTCTTTCCTTTTTTTTTTTTTTTTTTAACAACAGCAATTCTGCTTCTCTGTTGGGCTATCATTTTATGGACATCTGTATCTAATTTTCAGGATGAATGTTCCATCACAATCCCCGTTATCTTCACCTTGACAGTCTTTCCTAAGCCCCTAACAGGGGCTTAACAGATCATTTCTCTCTTCCTCTCCCACCTAAACAGAGACTTGTGTTCCACTCAGTCATTTCTTTTCTAAAAGTTGGTGATTTAGAATTTTAATATCAGAATTTGCTTCCCGATTGCACAATTTTATATTGCTTTATCATATATCTTCACACACATGTGCCTACAGCTTTATTCTTTTTACTCGTTTGCATTTTCTTTATGGAACTGAGTAAGGAGAGGTTAATGTTCCCCTTTGTGGATTTGATTTTCTCTTTTTCAAGAAGTTACCAACGTGATTTAGTTCCCACTCCCCCATGCTTTTCTGGCTTAGCAGAGGGAATACTTTGTGCAGCTTTTAGCTCTCAAGTGTCTCAGTCTTTGAATAAAAATCAGTGATCTTTGATCAATAAAAATAACTCACATTTTTTTTAATGCTATACCATTTTCTTATCACTTTCCTTTGAATGCCATTAAAGTAGAGAGTAATATTTCTATTTTACAGATGAGGAGACTGAGGTCCAGCCAAAGTTAATACCTAAAATCACAGTGTCTGGTTAGTGGCCAAATGAGCATTAGAATCCTGGTTTGCTGATTCTAATTAGCCTGGTGACTGTTCTGGTATGACACAAACTAATTTTCTTAGGTTGAATTCTCAGATTTAGTATCTTATTCAATTCTTTTTTTTAAGAAAATAAATTTATGTGAAATAAATAAGTGTTTTATGGACCAGAATCTATAGGAGAATTCAGAAGAAAATCATACTTCAGGACAAGCCTACTGGCCAACTCCTTCCTATCTTTTAACCTGTTCCATTCCACTCAAGTCAGTTCAGCAGATATTTATTCAGCATTTACTAGGATGTGGTGCTAGGATCAGGATGGCAAAGTGGAAAATGTACAAGTTCTGCCCTCAATGAACTCGTCCTGTTGCAAAAGGGATGACAAGTATGATACGATGCAACAAGCATCCTACAATAGCTGCAGATGATGAGGGCAAAGGTGCTAAAAGAAATTGGAGTAGGAACATCTGACTTTCAGAGAGAGAGAGAGAGAGAGAGAGAGAGAGAGAGAGAGAGAGAGAGAGAGAAAGTAGGATTAATGAATGCACTTCTGGAAGTACATGATGAAGTTAAATGGAAAAAACCAGCTATACACTTCAGAGCATGTGCAAGTTATTCTGTGATTCTTTTATATTCACTTTCTTTGTAGTGGAGAAAAGTGTTTGCATTACATATATAATCTCTATTTAGTTATGTGTGTATGTGGTATTCTTTTCCCTATTCCCATTCCCATATAATACTCCTTTTGAAGGCAAAGGCTATTTTTTTTTGTCTTTTGTCTTTAAATCTCTAGCAGAGGGAAGGTGTTTAGTAGAATTATATTCTCTAAACAACTGGGAGCCGTGGAGCAGTAGAGAGACATGTAATACTTACGTAGAAGGTAGCTTTCAGCAGGTTTGTGTTGGATATATTATAATGGGAAGAAAATGAAAATAGAGCAGTTCAGAAGACAATACAGTGGTCAGTCAGAGGTCTTGAGACTTGAAATGTATGAGAGTTGAAGCATATACATTGAAGTGATGAATGTAATACATATTTTGGAGGTACACTCAACTGGACTTGACATTTGAGCACAGGGATGAGAGCAAAGGAAGATTCAAAGATGACTCCAATGTTTCCAGCCTGGAGTACCTGGATCAATAAGAAATAAGGAAGTTGAGAGGGAGGCATAAGTTTTTTCCATGAAGATAATGAAGTTTTTAGTTTTTCTGTTGGCAGACACCAACTCGACTTGTGGCCGGGACAGTCAGGTACGGCTGGTCCAGCAAGTGGTGGAAAATGTCTGGACTGGAGAATATGGGTCTGGAGTGAAGATTTGTGGGTCATTAGCCCATTGATCTTTTGTGCCCCAACAGCTGTGCTGGTCAAAGTCCATCAGCTTAGGATGGGCTGTTCCGTTCATCTAATCTTTTATTTGCTTACACCTAGAGCAGGCTCAGGGAATCGGGGCAGGAACTTCAATTAGTGAAAGCCCGGCTACTGCAAACCCACTAGTAGGCACAAGACACTGAATTCATCCAGAATATGATTTGTTGCTAGGAAAAATAATCAGGATGTTATTGAGAGGAGAGGCCATCTGATTCATATAATTTCAAATTCTGAATCACAGCAAAGACAAGCAAAAAAATCATATTCTAAGCTTGTGGTTCAAGGTCACAAATGAGTGGGTCAGCCCCTTTAGCTCTCTGTTCTTGCTCTCTCGTTCTTTTTTTTCTATTCATCCTGGTGTTTAGCCCAGTACTGGAACATGGTCTTCTCTGTAACTGCCGGAGGGTCAAGGGAAATGGATCTCTAGAGAAGAGCTTCTAAATCTTTTATGTCACTTTTGGAGATCTATGGACCCCTTTGTAGAAGGGATTGCTGTCTACATTGACCACTGAAGGAAACGCACTTCATTTAGAGATTAGTGAAAACAAAGATAGGCTTGTTATTGTTTTATCCCATCCAGGTTCCAAGATCCCCTCATCTATCCCTGGAAACCAGGTTAACAATTCTGGCTTTGGTTTAAGAACGGGAATGTTGTAGTTTGGTAATCTGAAGAATTAATTTCACTTATTTTTTTCCTTACAGCAACTTCTGGAAGAAAGTGCTATTATTCTCAATTTGCAATTAAGGAAACTGAGGCAGACAGAGATTAAGTAACTTATTCAGGTTTACTTTCTTAATAAATGTCTGAGAAAGGAATTGGGCATAGATTTTCTAGATTCCAATTCTTATACTTCATCTCCTGTATCATTTAGTTGCCTCTATTAAGGTATTAATATTTCTTTCTTTCCATAAACCCAACAATAGTAACTATTCCTATCTTTTATTATCTTTGTCAATTTGAGTGGAGGATGTAAGGGGAAACCTCATAGTTGTTTTTATCTAGGTATCTTTTATTGGTGATTCGGGGGATATCACTCATTTATTAATAGTTGAGAATTATTTTGAGGACTAATTGTTTATATTTTTTACTTATTCATTGGGAAATAGCTCTTGGTCTCATATTCCTGATATTTTCATAGATGTCCTGGGCAGGCAATCCATATCAGATATTTGATATAATCACTTTCCTTGATTCCACAAGCCTCCTTTATCATAATTGCATTTTTTTCTAGAAAGCTTATTAATGTCGTGTGATTAAAATTATGTATTTTATCTTTTGTTATTTCTAATACTTGTTTGTCTAAGAACCCTCTCTCTTGTTATAGCAATAAAAGGCACCTAATCTAGTTATCTTGTAATTTTTAATGGAATAATATTTAATATTCCGCTACCATATTTGTTTTCAGCATATCATGCTACATGGTGTAACTCGATCTATACCAAGTTTATGCCAAACTGCTTTCCAATATTCTCAGCAGTTCTTGGAAAACAGGAAGTTCTTTCCCAAGTAATCTGTGTTCTCACATTGATTAGATACTAATTCACTGAGTTCAGTCATTTCTTCTCTTTATTTTATCTATTCTATTGATCTATGGTTTTTTCTTTTTTAAAGCAGCACGAAATAGTTTGGATGACTATACTATAATTTATATCTGGAAGTAAATTCTTCTTTATTCCTATTTTTTTCAATCTTTCTCTTGGAGTTCTAGATGTTGAAAGAAATTTTATGAACATGAAAGGTTATAATCATATTTAGGAGTGAGAGCCGGGTAGGTGGGATTTATTCAAATGAATGTGCTTGTTTTGTTTAGTTCTATAACATATCCTTTTATAATTTTATTGGCATGGAACTAAATCTGCAAGTTAATTTAGGCATTATTTTGTTAATTAGTGCACCACAGTCACAAACATTATTCCTTCAGTTATTTGCATTGGTTTTATAGTTCTTTAAAGAATATCTTGTAAACATATATTCATATGTATATAGACACATATGTATACATACATATATAATCTATTTGTAATATTGTCTATGTAGTTATGTATAGACACATACAAGTCTTGCATGTGTCTTTGTAAGTGACACACAAACATTACATGCCTTTTGTAATTATTTTAAACTACGATTCATTTTCTGTTATTTCCTCTTGGGTTTTGTTCTTATTTGCTTGTCAGTGGCCAGTAATTACTCCAGAACCACTTCGGGATATTCTCCCACAGCTTCATTCTTACCTGTAGTCCTTGGTATCTACCCAGTAAGAAAGAAAGTCCAGAAATACTTGATTGCTGTTCCACAGGCTAATATGTTCTCTTTCTTTATCGATTCTGGACACTTTTCCATTGATAGATATCAGTAAGTATCTCACTCATTGCCACAAGCAGCCAGGGTGCAGGAAGCATACAGATATGCTTGGTTGTAGTTCCTGCCCTCATGAGGTTTATGGAATGAGATTGGGAGATAAGACATACACAAGAAAAGATAGACAGGCAAACAAAATAAACAAGGCATTATCATCTGGGAGAGCTTTAGAAGAACGGAGGTTCCAGCCCAATAAAATAGCTGAAGTCAGTGGCTGGGTGAATCAGTGGCTGGGTGGGTCAGTGGCTGGGTGGGTCAGTGGCTGGGTGGGTCAGTGGCTGAGTGGGTCAGTGGCTGAGTGGGTCAGTGGCTGGGTGGGTCAGTGGCTGGGTGGGTCATTGACTAGGTAGGCCATGGTTGGGTGGATCAATGGCTGAGTGGGTCAGTGGCTGGATGGATCAATGGCTGAGTGGGTCAGTGGCTGGGTGGGTACCTACATTGTGGAGGTGAGTGTGATTGTGTGTTCTCATAGGATTTTTGTCATCCTACAAAAGGCTTTCTCAGGATGAAAAAATTGTACTAAAATCCCACATGAAAGGACCTGAATGCCTCTCACTGTAGCCTCTCGGCCTATTAAACGAATTCCACTTCTGCTCACGTGTCTGACCCCCCCCCCCCCCCCCCCCCCCCCCCCCCCCCCCCCCCCCCCCGCCCCCGCCCCCGCTGTCCATCCTCTCCCCATTTTCCGGTCCCGTTGTGCCTCGTTGTAGCATCACACGTGTCCCGGTGGTCCCGTCTTCAGGCTGGCTCAAGGCTATAATGTTACACGCCCCATCCCCCTTTCTGCCCCCTGACTGGGATGTGGCACTCGGCACAGAGGAAACAGAGAGGGTGTTCCCAGTGGGGAGCGCGTTGAAATACAGAGTAGTCACATAAGCAAACTTAACTTCCTGACTCCCCTCCCACCTCCCTCCCTCCCCCAAATATGATTATAACCTCGTATGGCCATAAAGTTGCTTTTCATAAAACACGTTGCTAGGCTCTCTAACAAGGTTTTGACTGTTGGTCAAGAAAAAAGAGGACTTTGTAAGAAAGAGGGGCTGATTAAAAGACGAAGGATGAAGGGAGACCATATTGTACGGTAAAAAAATACAGAAAGTCAAGACCCAGATGCTGGTTATGCAGCTGGGAGTAACTTGCTTCGTGATCTTGGGCGAGTCCACACATCCTCTGTGCCTCAGTTTCCTTCCTTCCCAATGAGCGACCCAGCAGACGATTGCCTCTCCTCCAGCCTTTAGGTTTCACGACCCAACGATGACATTCACCAACCAGTTAGAAGAGTGCAGGGAGAGGCTCACCAGGTGGAGGCTGAGGGGCTCCGGCACCGGCTCAGGGTCTGAGGCTAGGACTTGGGGAAAAGAGTCTGGTCAATGGAGTGTGAAGCTTGTGGTTCATTACACAATCAGCTCTTTTTCTGAGAGCCATCTCGGGCTGTAGTAAGAGAGACATAGTAGCAGGATGAGGAAGATGACGACCCCACTGTCCTCTGCTTCAGTCATATCAGGTCTGGACTATCATGTTTACTTCTGACTGACACTTGGCATTTTAGACTCAAGTAAAGTACTTGACATTTATCCATATTCCAGTTTCATTCTACTTGATTCAGTTTGGATGTTTTAGATTTTCTATGGAATCTTTAACTCTTGTGCAAGTTTTGGGAGATATCTGTAAAATGGACAAGTCCCCTTTCTAATTTAATCAAATTATTGATGTTTAGAAATATAAGACAAAGCACTGATTTATGGGACAGGTCCCAGAGACTTCTTTCCAAGCTGACACGAACCACAGAATGATAATTCGCCATTCAATCAGTTCTAAAACAAACTATACTACACTTGTTATAAAACTAACTACAACAAACTTTCACTGCTTCATCTTGTCTAGATATTTATAAACTGACCTTTTAGTAAGATTTAAAATTTCTCAGAAATTAATACCTTTTCCTGAATTTAATTTTCAGAATTTCCTCCCTGAAATTGCTATTAACTAGGCTCACGTTCTTACTTCTTCTTTTACAACTTATTCGATCTCAAGCAAGTCACTTACACTCTTAATTTTGTGTTCTTCACCTGTAAAATGGGGAGAGTAATCTGTTCATTCCCCACCTCCCAGAGTCATTTTGGGGAAACTGCTTTGTAAGTCTTGGAGTCCTGTATTAATGTGAACTGTTATTATTAGAGGTACCACATGTACTTAAATGGTGACTCCCAACCAGACCCATTTGTACTATATGATGCTACCTCAGTTTAGCATGATCCACAAAGTAATTAAATAAAACAGTATAGCTCTCATTATAATAATTATAACTTACATGGGCACAAAGCACTTTTTCCACAATGACCTTGTAAGGTGACCAGCATCCTGTAGAGAGAGAATCTGTGAACCTGTGTGCTTATGGGACAATAGTTAATGTCAATAAGTTAAATCCTCCTTCTTCCAATTACTGAGAAACTAAAAATTCAGAGATTTCCATTTGGAAGGGGTTTCCAAAGTATCAGAAGACATCATTTTATAGATGAGGTAATGAAGATGTAGGGAAGCTTGTTTGCAGACACAGACATAACAAGTGGTATAGCTTTAGGATTTGAATCCAGAGCCTTTGCTCCAATCCAGCCCTAGTCCCATGGTCCTCTGCTTCAGTCATATCAGGTCTGGATTTCTGACACTTCTTCTGACACTTTTTGGGAAGTCCTTTGACAAAGTGGAGTGTGTCTAGATGAAGAAATTAAAGGGGCAAAGGTTCTTGAAGTCATGCCATGTGAAAACTAGTGGGAAAATGGCAATATTTAGGCTGAAGAAGAGAAGACTTAGAATGGAATGGGTGGAGAGAGCAATGATGGCTTTCTTCAAGTATTTAAAGGGCATTATGAGGAAGAGGAAGAGGTCTTAGACTTGTATTTCCCTCCCCCCTCTCTCTTTTCTCTGTCTTCTCTCTCTCTGTCTCTCACTTTCTCTCTTTACACCCCTCACCCCAATAAAGCATAAAGCAATAAGTCTTTTTTTTTTTTTTTTTTTTTTTTAGCTCACAAGAGAGGGAGCAGTAGACCAGAGTCTAGGTCAACAAGGAAAGAGGGGGGATAGAACAAAGGAGGCAAATATAAAACAGGAGAAGTGTCGGTTGTCCGAGTCTCAGGGGCCATGGTTTTAAGGGCAGGACAGGAGAAGGGCTGGATTTGGCAAACCTTGTTTCCCTAAACAAGGAAAGCGTGTATTTTGTTCTTTAAGATTGGTCCATGGGGTGTCTTGGTTCTTACATCCATCTTGGTGAAGGAGCTCACTGAGGGCGGAGAGGGTCAGGGAATTTAGAAGGGATGGGACACTTTTCCAAACTGAATTACAAGAGACCCCTAAATAGATTAGAAGTGCAAGGGGAGTTTAAGGAAATGCCCCCAAAAGGGAATTGGGTAAGAATAAGAAGGGGGTTGGGGCTCCACAACAGACTAGCAGGGTCTGCTAGTCTCTGAGAGGCCTTTATGTAAACTCCAAGGATCTCTGGATGGGTGACTGGGTGGAAGTTGTAGAAAGACAGATTTAGGCTTAATATGGGAGAAAGCTTCCTAAAAATCCTACCAGCCCCCACAGAGCAGAACGCAAGGCAATGGTGGCTGCAAAGTTGGGAGAAGCTCTTATTAGTTAGGCAATAGAGCGACTTCTTGTTCAAGTTCCAGTCGGTCTCCACAAGAGACGTTGGAAATCTCTTCCAACTGTAAAATGTGGTGATTCTTCCCATGAAAGATGCAGAGGCGGAGAGGGGGAGATCCAGTGTGCTTCACCAGGTACTGGAGACCCAAAGGCAAAGCAGGGAAGTTCTACCCTGAAGGAGCTTACAATGTGGGAGAGGGAGACAGGGGGAAGACCACCACACCAACAGCTACAGTCAAGTTGTACTTGATGATCATACAGAAGAAGTCCAGGGGAAATGGAGTTCACCTGGTGGAGATTGAGGGCTGAGGATCAAGGAAGAATTCATTTTGAGGAGGAACCTGAAATGGTTTTGAAATAAGAAGTGATTTCAACAGACTGAGATGTAGTTGGAGATTATTTGGACAACTTACTTAGCTTTGCCTCAGTTTCCTCACCTGTAAAATGACCTGGAGAAGGAAAGAACCAACTATCTTTCTTTGTCAAAAACAAAACAAAAACCCAAAGGGCTTCAGGACTGAAACAGGTGAACAGCAACCGAAAGAGTGTTTAGGAGGCTGGTGATATACGGGTGACAGGTGAGGATGACCTAGGATTATGTAAGTACCAGAGGAGCTGCAGAGCTCGAGTTTAAATGTCTTTGCACCTGATTGGATGTAAGGGAATAAGGAAAGGCAGAACTATAACCGGGGCAGGGCAATCGGGGCTGTGTCCCAGGGCACTAACATTTAGAAGGTGTGAAATTGGACAGTGACATTCATTGGGCGGTGTGGGGGTTATGTTCCCTTTCCTTCCCAACTGAATTTGCCTCAATCTCTCCTTGCATCATTATTCTGTTGTAAGTTATGGGGGGACATTTTTATGGCTTGTCCTGGAGTCAGAATTGCTCATTACTTCTGCAAGGAGCGCTTTTGAGCCCAGAAGGAGCAATATAAAGAATCTTGGGGAAGGGGGACATTTCTGAGATTTTACGGAGATCTCACAATTTTCTCTCCAGTTTGTCTTTCCATTGAAAGCGCTCTTCTCTGTGCCTCCCCCTCTTCTCTCCCCCTCCCCACCTTCTGCCGATCCACGGCTGTGACTCACTCCTGGGCCACTCGGAGTCTGGCCTGGCCTGGGCGGACATGGCAAGCGGCCTCTCGGCACCAGGCTCCTGCGGCCTGCCCGGCCCTGCCGTTGGAGTCCGGCTCCGAGCTGGCCTTCGCTGCCACTCGCCATCATTTTCAGTGCGGTTGGAGTGCCAGCCGGCCGGGGCTTCTGCTGGCCCTAAGCTCACCCAGGTCGCAGAGAATGGGGTGTGGGGCGGGGGCCACAGGGTCGGTCTCCAGGAGGACAATAAACCTGTCTCTTGTATGAGGAGGAATGAAGACTAGATCTGACCCCACAGTGGGAGAAGGAATCCCTGAAGGGGACTCTCCAAACCGGCTCCCTCTCCAGCACCCTTGGTTTGGGGACTCCTTGGGGTCTCCCTAGAGCACGGGAACTTAAATGATAACTTGGGCTTCCCCCAGAGCCTCCCACAGCACCATCATGCTTCTCCAGAGCCTCAAAGTGCTGCCCGTTCTATTCAGCCTGCCCCCGGTGGCTCCTGCTGCTCGAGGAATCAGAGTCCCACTTGGGCGCCCATTCCCCATTCCCCGGGGTCAGCTTGATTAACCCTCACGTGGGCTCTGGCTTGCTCTGTGGCCTGGCCCGGTGGTTCCCATGGCCCTGGCTAGGCTTCTCCCCCACAAATTGTCGGTCCAGGGGGGAACTGGGTGAAAAACTGAGATTAGCCCAATGACATTTCTGCTGTTGGAGAAACAGATTACATCATGTGTGCTAATGGCGGGAGAGCTTCGTCCTTCAATTGTTACAAACTCATTGTACTGATGATTTTTACTTTTACAGAAAGCACATTCTCCAAAATATTCATTTCTTCCAGTGTCTCCCAGAAAATCATCCCCCCATTAGAAAGGATGAAAAAGGAGGAGAAAAACAATCCAGCAAAGGTAACCACTGCCTTAAAAGGTCTGACATGGTCTACAAGGCCTAGGTGTATTGTTCCCACCTCTGCCACAAAAATAAACAAACAGATAAATGGGGAGTGGGAAATGTCTTTTTGTATCTTTCTTTTTCTTTTCTTTTCTTTTTTTGGAGGCAAAGCTTGGTCATTATATTTTCTTAGAATTCAGTTTCTATTGTTTATTTATTTTTCTCTTTATGTTATCATTGGATGAGGTTAGAATCTTTTAAGATCCTCCTGAAAGTGCCCTCATCTGACATTTAAAGGGTCAGTGGGGGGTCCTGGTGCTCAGGATGGGCACTAACCTTTTGCATTGTTTCTCTTTTTTATTTCAATTGCTCTTGTTCCTCACCCTTCCCCTTTTATTTCCCCCTCTCCTTGCTTTTAAAACTCATAGGCACAGGGGCAGCTAGGTGGCTGCAGCCCTGAAGTCAGGAGGCCCTGAGTTCAAATCTGGCCTCAGACACTTAACATTTCCTGGCTGTGTGACCCTGGGCAAGTCACTTAATTCCAGTTGCCTCAGCAAAAATAATAATTAAAAAAAAAACCCTCATGGGCAGCACTTAGCCTCATTAGGGATGCTCAGGCCTAAAGATGTGAACATCTGTTCAAAAGCCCCCTTTCAAAAGAAGATCATCATAATATGAGCAATAGCCCTTATATCATCTACCCAGAACCCTATTCATCCTTGAAGAGAGAAGAGACCAGGTGGTGTGAACTTAAAATAAAATAAACCAATATCTAGGTTCATTCAGAGAGTGTGTGTGTGTGTGTGTGTGTGTGTGTGTGTGTGTATTTCTGGAATATCTATTTGCTAGTAGCTGATACATGAAAACTTAGCATGTGAGCACCTGGACTAAAATCAACAATAACCAACATGTTCCTAGTCCTATTTCTGCCATTTTCTCTCTCTGTGACTTTGGGCAAGTAGGACAAGGTAAGGAGGGCTCATTGGCAAATGTAAGGTCCAGTTAGAATATTTTCTGCAACAAGAGCCAACTGTGGTCCTCAGGACCATTCTACAAACAAGTTAAATGAGTGAGTTTTTGTCATGAGAATCTTCGTCTTCCCGGTCCAATGGCAGTCTCCCATTGACCTTAGAGAGCAGGTGACTTCTACTATACATCTTAGCTACGAATCCTCGTCACTAGTCTTTATGACAGAACCCCAGAGAAACAGTATCAATTTTCTGTGTGTCAAACAAATGGAGCACAGAGAGAGCTTCGGTCACTGTTGAGTCCAACTCCCTCATTTTCAGATGCAGAGGTGAAATGAATTGTTCAGGGTCACACAGCTAGTTTGAGTTTGGATTTAAATGGAGTCTTCCCCCAAGCCCAGACCCCAAGCATCCTCCCTATGCTCCTTAGAAACCCGTTAATTACTTAGAAGGGCTTGTTGTCCAAGTCAACAACCCAAGCCACTCTTAATGAGTGATAGAGATGGAGATTAAATTGGATAAAGAAAACAATAACTGAGATCTTCAAACATTTTCCTGTACATTATTTCACTTAATCCTGTTGGAGTCATATGAAGTAAGGGGGCAGGAATTACTTATCTCTTTTGCAGATGAGAAAATGGAAGCTAAGAGATCATAGGATTTAGGCTTGAAAGAGACTTTAGAGAAACTGAAGCACAGTCCCAGCTAAGCCATTGACAGAGATAGTGCTCAAAGGTCTTCTGTCTGTAAATTGAGGGGACTTTCCATTAAATCACCTCACTCCATCAGGGGAAAAAAGTCACCTCTAAATAAGGGCTCTTTATTATTTTGCCATCCATAATATATCTATTTTTATTTATTATTGAAGGTGAACGCCCCCATTTTACATGCTTTTCCAGCTTATGCAAATAGGTAATTTATCAATTTGATTACGCCGCTTAATTGATAGACTGATTTATTGGGTGTTGTCAGTCTTTTAGCTGTAGCAGAAGTGTGTTAACTGCAAGTGCAATTAATTGTGCAGCCATTTGGGAAGAGTTTCACAACTAGGTTTTTAGGGAGAGTTTGAGGAACTCCTTATTAAAACAGTAAGTGTTGAAATTCTCCAGAGAAAATCCAGGCCCTGTGATTTTGTAAGTCCTTATGTCATCAATCCTTTTTCCCCTCCTTCTCTGATTGCTGTTCATCAAGAAAGCTGGGAACTAGCCTCTGGTTCCAAGCCATTTGAAAAGATATTTTACAAAATGACTGGGTTTTCCCTTAAGACTCTCTAGCCTGCTCATCTTTGGCCAATGTATGTTCAGTCCTGATCTATTGATTTGATTGTCTGACCCTTAGAAATCAATCAGATCTCTACAGGGAGAGAACGTGTCAGAATGACTAGTCGGCTTTGGAAGGGTTAAAATGTCTTTTCCGGCTTTTGATTTCTGAGCTAATCTTTCACTCCTGCCCATAGCAGCTCCTGGTATACACATAATAAATCACCTTAGCCCGTTTCTAAAACAAGGTCAAATTGTATTATTATTTTGCATAGTTTAACTGGGGGTGGGAGCTTATTTAAAAGCCCAATCGAGGTGCCTTTCTTTCAATAAACTATCGGGGGCAAAAAGAGGGCCAGAGAGGCTGGTGGGAGGTGGGGAGGGGAGCCAGGGAGAAGGGAGCATCAAGGCAGAGAAGGGCCCTTCTGCTTCTCATTTTGCCAGGGAATCTTTTGCACTTTGCAGTGTTTAAGTGAGCTTACAAAACATAAACATTTGGGACATTTAACATATGAAGCTCAAATAAAAGTGTCCTAGATCTTTCCCTCCTGAAGCCTCTGTGTGTGCACTTCTTGGAAGACTTGGTCCCTGTGGTTGGTGAAATCTTATAAGTACACAGTCCAGATGAAGCTTTCTATTTTCCACAAGGTAGTGTTGCCTTTCTGCCTTCAATGGCTCAGTTCCCCCCACACCCCCCAAAAGAATCAGGTCCTATCAGGGAAATCAAAGTCAGTTGCACAGCTCAGTAGCCATTTAGGATTTCTGCGGCTCAATTAAGCATGTATAGCCTGCCACAGCTACTGAGCCTCTGTTTATTCAGGGAAAGTGCTCTGTAATTTATTTAAAATAATCCATCTTTAACAAATAAAGAGACCATTGACTGCCCATCGCTGCAGGCATCCATTTAAATGCTGCTGCCTCTTGAAGGTCTGTTTTGCTGGTAAAAGTTAAATACCAAGCAAAAGTGATTCGGTCCTTTCTTTTCCCTTTTCTCTCTCATCTTTTCATTAGCTTTCTCTTGGTTTTTTTCCCCCTCTCCCTTCCATCTTTGCTTCTCTTTTCCTTTCACACCTCTTTTCTTCTCCTTCCCCCACTCTTTTCCCTCCTTTTCTCTGGATTTCTTTCACACTTTCTTCCCCCATCTTTGTTGTTGTTGTTTGTTCTCTTTTCTGATTCAAAACAATATTTGTTTTTCTTCATTTTTTAATTTTTATGTTTTAGACACTACCAACCAGCTAAGACTTCTTTAGAAAAAAAAAAATAGAAAGGAAACCCAGAATGGCCATTAAAAATGATTAATGAAACCCATGCTGATAATCAGTGAACTTGAGGTGCAGGCAGGGCTATTTGAGGCTTAATGCTGTCTTGGAATTGAGTTCTTTATGGCCTTCAGCTAATGAGGAGCCACATTTGACTTTTTACCGAATGTACACTGATTAACTGAAAATTAGATTACATTTACACACCCTGTAACAAAAGACCTTTTCTTCACAAACACCTCAGGAGCCAGGACTTTTTTAAACTTTAAAAAAAATTTTTTCCCAAGGATTTCTTGAGTGGTTGTTCAGAAACGTTCTATTCACCAAGATACTCTGCGTCCAGTGACTTGCCAGTGAGACTGGGTCATCTCCCAGCATCAAAAGCCTGAACTTAAGCCTTGGGTAAGTGCTGTTGCTTGGCGCCCTGGAACAAGACCAAGCTTTTGGTTTGTGATGAAGAGCAACCATTAGCGCTCACTTCCCCTGGGGAGAACCGGGAACAGAGGCCCAGGTTGTCAGTGGAAACACAAGAAGGGCTCTCTGGGAAATAACCATCCTTCACAGCCGAGGGAGGGCCCAGAACCCAAGGGCTATAATGGATTCCCCTGTCCAGAAGTCAGAAGAGAGGCTCCTCTTTCTATGGGGATTAAGGTATTTGGGGAAGGAAAAAAAGAGTCAACCCCAAATGCAAACATACTTGAAATGATATATTTATATGGATGTGTTCTTTGCTTATGGAAACAGCCTTGGGGGGGAAATCTAGTCTAGAACGGATCACTTGATCCTGCCTGTCAGGGGACTAAGGCTAGTGAGGGAAGCATTGGGAAAGTGGAAGTGTGGGAGGGGTGGGACATGGCAGAGGACTTGAGATGAGAAGTCCTAGAGGGAAAGAGCTCAACAAACAAGCGTTAACTTTCTGTTCTGTCAGTAATTATCTTTAGAGCCTGTTTTTTTCTTTTCTTCTCTCTCTCTCTCTCTCTCTCTCTCTCTCTCTCTCTCTCTCTCTCTCGTCAACATCATTATCTCTGCCAATTTCCTGAATATAAAGTAAAACCTTAGAATTGTTTTTAATTTTAATATCCCCTATTATTAGTGCTTTGGATCATTTTATATAAACTTTTTTTTAAACATATTTTCTTCTGAAAATTTTTACTTAAGCTCTTTAATCACTTATTTATTGAGGAATAACCATCAATTCCATATTTTAATATAAATTATATATACATCTTGGCTTTGATAATTTTATGAGATGTTTGATGTGCAGATTTTCCCTATCAATAGTTTTTTTCTTTTCTTAAATTAACTTTTAATGAAAAGGTTTATATTTTTATAAAATTAAAATCGAACATATTATTTTTTCCTCTACCATTTAACAGATTAGGAATTTTTACCTAGATTATAGTTCTGACAAGTATGTCTTTCTTGAAAGTTTCAATGAGATTTTTAAGACTCCACATATTTTTTTTTTTTTAAAAGAACCAATGCACACTAGCTACATGTAATTCCTAGCTCTGATCTCATCAATCATGTATTTTAAGCTGTGGTCCATAAATCCAAGTCCTTTTTAGATGGGGCACTGAGAGAGAGAGCAGTGGGCTTATAGTTGGGAGGACTTATATTTAAATCCTGCCTTGTGGTTTACTGTTTGTGAAGGTTTGGGTAAGTCATTAAATATACTTGGATCTTAATTTTCTTATCTGCAAAATAAATAGCTGGGCTTAGATAGGCTCCAAGATCTCTTTTAGCTCTATAGCTAGGTTCTTCTGTAGAGTTCTCTTGTATTTACACACACACACACACACACACACACACACACCCTCTGACGTGTCCTGTTCTGTTCATAGCCAGTCTCCTAGAAAAAGGCACTTACAGTTGTTTCTTTCATTGCTCTTCAAAACCTTGTACTCTGACTTCCTACCAACCATCAAGTGGAACTGCTGGTCTTCACAGTTACCAACAGTCTTTTAAGTGTGAAATCCAATTTTTTCCCTAAGTGTTCATTCTTTTTGATCACCCTATAACTTATGACATTACTGACTACTTCCTTTTCCTGGGTATTTTTTTCTTTTTCAGGTTTTGAGACAATGTGTGACTACTTTTCAATTTTTCTTTGCTATATAATCCTTCTCCTCTTCCTCCCTAAGTGTGGTGTCCCCCCAAGGTTTATCTGTCTGTCTGCTTCACTCTCTGTCTCTCCCCTATCCTCCCCTGCCTTCCTTTCTCTCTGTCTTCTTATTTTTCTATGTATGTATCTATCTGTCTGTCTGTCTACCCCCCCCTCCCCGGGCAATTTCATCAGCTTTTATGAGCTTAATTATTGCTCCTCTGCAGATGATTTCCAAGTCTCTATACTTAACCCAAATCTCCCTCTACTCCAAAGATTCGTCCCCAAGTCTTTGTAGAACAGTTCCACCTGATGTTCCACATGCCTCTCAAACTCAATAGATTCAACACAGTACTTGTTCCCTTCCCATCACTAAATTCATTAGCTTCAATAATATGCATATTTCTTTAGAGTTTTCTTTCTTCCTTTGAAATTTTCCATGTTAAATAGTTGAATTCTATGGCAGCCATTCCTATAAAACGTTTTATGGAACTTTGATTTTTTATTATTGATGTAATTAACAAAAGCCTGATTATGATATTTTCCTTATCATGATTTCCTACCAATCTTTCCTTTCCCACTTCTCTGCCTTTGCTTGGAATGCCTTCTGTCTCCATCTCTTCCAGTTGAAATTCTAATCATCTCCCTAGGGTCACCTTACATATTATCTCCTTTCCAGATCCCTTTATGATCTCCCTAGAGAGACATTAAGGATATTACCTTCCTTAAACTTTGTGTACCACTTATTAACTCTGTTATGTTCTACTCATACTCTGATCTATGTTGTATTTATTGTGTAGCTATTAAATTTTTCTGTAAAAGTAAAAACTGAATCCATATTTAGTCCTGTGTTTCCCTTGTCTAATAATAAGCACCATGTACTTAACTGTGTTTTAATAATTAAAAAAATTTTTTTTTGTATGTAAGAGTGGACTTATACTGTATTAGTGCTTAATCAGTGGTTATTGGTTAAATAAATATGTTGCTCAGTAGATTCCTAGCATTTGATATTCTTTTTAAAACAACAACAACTACCACAACAAATCAGCTTTATATAGGACTTTGAGGTATATAGGGAAACGTTTTGGGTTATAAAAATCACTTTGGGTTATAAAAATTAAGTCTGTTCTTATTGAATTTTGGACTCAACTCTTTGTCTATTTGTGGAGCATAAGCTATGTGAATGTGTATGTATGCAGTCACACACACTTGGGTATGTATTTATATAACTGCATTTACATGTATCTCTACAGTGAAATGAGATCAGTCAATTGTCGATTGAATTAAACCACAATAGTTTAACAATGGGAATACTTTCATCCATTTTTTTTCTGTGTGGATAGAGTATCTTTCTTGAGAGGTTGTAGATTTTATCCAGGAGGCTTTGAAAAGTTCTGGGGCTTGATCCCAATAGCCCAATGCCATCCACAAAGAGGAACAAATAGGAGGAACATTGAATCTCTGGAGAATCCCTCTTTGATTTCGAATTTCTGCCAGATAGCCTTCACAGCAGTGACAAACACCTTTGATGACCCCACGGAGTTCTGGTTTTTATTATGTGTGTTGTTTAATGAGTGAAGTAACCTTGTGTTTCTGTCTCCTTGTCTGTAAATTGAAGGATTTGAACTTAGTTAAGGTCCCTTCTAGGTCAAATCCAATTATGTTGTGAACTTCTCCATATCTCAAGATTACTGATAGACATCTTTAGTGGCTATTCCATCACTCTTTGAAATCCAGAGGGAATACTGACCTTTTAATATGGGTATATGTTTTTTCTTTAAAAAAAACCTGGTATCTTTTTTTTTTCATTCTCTAAAAGAGAGCCCCAGAGCCCTCCCAGAGAGCCAGTTCATAAAACTGAGTATTTTTTAAAGAAAAAAGAGCAAGAAAAATCAACAAAAACAAAATGGTGAACAAATCTGCAAATACATGTCATGTTCCATACCCATGGAGCCTTTTTAAAGGAATTGGGACAGATATCTTCTCAAATCTCTTCTTGGGGGCATGCTTGCTCTTTGTAATGTTGCCACATTCACTTTTAGTTGTTCCATAATACTTCATTCCAGTAATCTTGTTCTAGTCACCATGTGTGTTTTAAGCTAATATTATTTCCTAGTCTCTACTTGATTCTCTCCAATGACAAAGAATCAGAGACTATTTGGGTTGATACAGCACCTGAAGTTTTTTGAAATGCTTTGTCCTGTCAGTTCTGGGGATGGCATATCAATATTATTAATCCCATTTTACAGAGGAGGAAACTGAGACTCTGAAAGTTTGAGTGACATGCCCTGTATCAATAACTTTCTATTCATCCTAGTTCTCTAGTAGAGAACTTTTAGAGAAAAGAATAAGTTCACAAGGGGGTTATAGAACAAGGGTTGAAAGCTCTCTTAGGGGTTATCTAATTGACCCCCTCATTTTATTTATGAAGAAATGAAATATAAAAGGTTATGATGTCTGGTTGTCCCACACTCTCCAGAACCTGCTTCGTGATCCTAGCTCCAGGTATGGGAGCCCCAAACTTAAGGAAGTCCCTCTTGTCACTATGCCCTGCTGGAACCTTGCAGCCATTTCCCTGTTTTACACATTGAGCCTAAGATCTCCATCCTTGACTTTCCATTGAATGTACTTCCCTGTCCGTGGTGAGGTCACATTTTGGTACCCTGGGGTATCAGGACATGTCCTCAGTTCTTCTTCAGTCCACCTCAGACACATGTAGGGATGTCCATACCCTTGATAGCAACATTGCACTGATGTATTTTATTTTAACAAAGAAGAATTCTTTCATTCCCTTATCTGATCATAACCTCCTAACGTTCCGTTTCTTTCTTCATGTTTTTCCATTCCACTCACTCCTATTCTTCCTCCTCTCGTGGATATCCTTTTCCTTCACCACCCATTGTCCATTCAGCCCATCATCCCTGCTCTGATTTCATTTTCCACCCTTTTTTTATATTTATCTGTTCAATCCTACATTGTCCATTTGTCCTAGGGCTACCCATGCATTTCCAAACCCCTACCCTAGATTAATGTAGCCAATTCCTCTATTACTTTGCTTAAGGCTAATTCCTCCACTTATCCCTTAGAGTATCCTCAGTAGCTTATTTTCTCCTCAACTATCTCCCTTTTATCTCTTATTTCCATGACTGGGTGATTGTATTTCTGCATCCAAAAAAAAGTCTTCTTTCTTTTGACTAATTCAGTGAAGTGAGGTTCAAGTGTTCTCTACTTCTCTCACCATTTTAGAGGAAAAGGAAAATATTTATGTCATCTTCTATTTGTGTATTCCAATTACACCTCCACCTTTTCCCTCATTCTTTCTTTTATTCCTTTTTCTTTATTCTTTTATGATGATCAGAATATCAAAAATATGATGATCAGAACTTTCTCTCAAGTCCTCTCTCACATAAAACTTTCCACATGATCTCTGATGATAGATTCTGATGGGACACATATATTATCTCTCCATATTAAGATATGAACTATTTATCTTTATTCATTCCCTTATGCTTTTTCTCTTGTATTTAGCTCTTTATGTTTCTCTTTATTCTTGTGTTTATGTTTCAAAGTTTCTACTTACCTCTGGTCTTTTCAGTGGGAATGCTCATAAGTTTTCTGTTTTTATTAAAGTTCCATTTACCTCCATAAGATTATACTCCGTTTTGCTAAATTAATTTTTGGTGGTGAACCTATAGCTTCTGCCTTCTGGAAAAATTGTATTCCAAACTCTCTGCAATCTGGTGTAATCCTGATTGTGGCTTCCAAGTATTTAATTTGTTTCTTTCTGACTGCTTGCAGTGTTTTATCTTTGATTTAGAAGCTCACGATTTTGGCTAAGACCCTCAATTTTCATTTTGGATTTCTTTCAGGAGATAATCATTAGAATCTTTTTATTGTCTCTGGCTCTAAAAAAATCTAAGAAAGTTTTCTGATTTTTGCAATATTATGTCTAGTTCTTTAAAAATGATTGCTTCCAGGTAGTATAATGACTTTTAAATTATTTTTCCTTGTCATTCTCCTTAGGAATTGTGCCTTGAACATTCCTGTAACCACAGTAGTTCTTTATAGTGAAATTCTTTTTGTTTTCTTTGCTTATTCTCCTAATTTTACTTCCCTATCTTTGTGGATTTTTTTTTTCTGGGATAAGCTCTTGTGCCCTTCCATAGGGAATATCTGTGCTTGGTCTGCTCAAGTTCTGCTGCTATTTTTAGGGAGTATTGAATGTTGTGTTATTCCAGAATCTCAAGGACCACTCAACAAGAGAAGCTGAAAGATTTTATTGTGTCTATACTGGCCTGATCTGGGGGAAATCTGTATGTTGTTCTCCTACTTTAAACTCTTTAAGATCCCAATCTGAATTTGGAACTGAGCAATACAACTGTGGCCTTGCCTCTGGTTGGAGTTATAGTCGTATTTATCTGAACTCAAGCAGTGTTAAACAATGGAAAGTTCTGATGATTGAAAGAGAGGGGACTACTAGCTCTTCTTGGCTACTCTTTCTGTTCTTATTATCCTCTTGCAGGCTTTAGTTTAGACTGGGGTGTGCAAAGGGGACTTCTCTATATTCCCAGAAGAAGAATCATACAACTGCTATTTGCACTTGTACTTTCTTCTTGCGTAGTTAATCTCTGAGGGTCTGCAATGGCTTTCCAACCTTCATAGTTCTTTTCCCTTGACCTTCCCCTATGGCACAAGTCCTGATAATACCAGGAATATCTTATTTTAGAGACATCTGATTTACAAGATTTAAACTTTTTAATTGACAAATTAAGGAATTAAATGTAGATATTCAGAAGCTCTGGATTAAGGAACTTTTCTCATCATGTATTATTAGATGACAGCATCTACTGATAAGTTATTTTGCAGCCTAGAAGTATTAGCTAGTTTATTACAGTAATATCTGCAGAATCTTTCATGTTACATGCAGGAAAGAGGCTCCGGGGACAGTTACTCTCTCCCCAAAGATAATCAGTCTTTGACTTAGTTGGTAAGTTCTGGGGCATTGTTTATGATAAAGAGATTAAATTTCTTGTCTAAGATCATAAAGGTAGTATAGTATCATAGGCGAGATTTGAACTCAAGATTTCCAGACTTAAGTCCCAGAACTCTGCCCATTATACAATAAAAGAACTTTTATTAGCTGTTGGAAATTCCAAAGGGAAAGATTATATTACCTGAAGCTCACAGGATCTAGTTAGAGAGGATAAATGGTTTCCCCAAGAGCACAAAACTTATAAATAGCCAACCCAGAGTTAGACACAGTTCGAGGGTCCATTCTCCTTTTCCACTTGGAGCTGTAGGATTGCTGAACCTGGGATCCACAGGCATGGAATACGTTCCTTTGGTTTAAAGGAAGGAATAGAGAAGGGGACTGAAGATTCTTGGAGTTCATATAGTGTAGGCACAGGGCCAGGGCTGAATGGCAATGCCCAGCATTCTATTGATGACCCCAAACTTAACAAAAAGCCCACTTTTATATACTAACGTCCTTCTGACATTGTTGTATGCCCGCAAGTCATGGAGGTGGGACCTTTGGAGTTGAAGTTGATGATCACCCAAAGGGCAGCTGAGGGCCCCAGTGGTGGTTATGGAGGGAACAGGCTGCAACATATTAAAAATTATATTATAATATATATTTATATAATTTTCATAATTATAATATATATAATTATAAGGAAAAGCATAAAGTACTACATAAAACAGTACTGAGTAAGGGAGAAGGGCTGGGCACATAGTTAGAAAGTGGACAACTAAGGATGGCCCCTGTACTGGCTTCCAGGTGTCAGGGCACCCAGCAGGATGACGGGGCCAAGAGAAGCGCCCAATGTGCAAGCATCTGCTCATTGGACAGCGTGCCTGCATTAATCCCAGATTAATCACAGATTCGTTGGGTGCTAGACTCCGGAAGAGTGGAGATTGCTACTTTAAAATGGAAGTCAATGGGAAATTATAATTTGATTTCAGCAATTTGTTTTATAAATTATCCTGTCAAATATCTCTGTTTTATAAAGGGAAGACGAAGTATTGGCTGGAGGATGGGAGAGCATCTCTCTTTCAGCAGCCCTTTTCTTACACTCTTGAGTGAGGGCCTCTCAATCCTACAGGTCTTTTCTCCTTCCAGAAATCTCCTTTCCTCCTCTTTCTCTCTCCTTTCTTCAGGACCCTCTGCCCCCAACCCAGGCCCTTTTCCTAGGGCTGACTGTGCCCTGCTGTCCTTCATCTCTAGCCCTTACTTGCTGTAACCAGGCTCCTTCCCGCTATTTCGCAGTCATTTCCTCCTCAGACAAAGGGTTTGCCAGAAGATTGCGCCCTGAATTCTAAGCATCCTTCCGATTGTGGCTCAGCACCAAGAGAAATGGCCCTGATGTCGGAGGAACTGAGTTCGAATTCCTCCTCTGAGAACTGCTTTCTGCGTTTGGATTCCACTTTCCTCATCTGTCAAATGAGCAGGTCAGTCTCGGTGGCTTAAGCGCCTTCCAGCTCGGAATCCAGGATCCTATGACTGCAGCCTTCCAGAACTTTGAGGAGGGGAAGGAAAAATGGAGGCGGGCATGTTGAGATTGGATCTTAATTAGAAAAACAGCTATTAGGCTAGAAGGCGCAATAACTTTCCCCTTGATTCCTTTTATTTGCCCTTATTTTTCCTCTTTGTTCCCTATGTTATTCACACTGAGCAATATGTTCAGGCTTTATAAAAGAAAAATAAACACTCTTTTAAAAAAGGCACTTTCCAATGACTCATTTAGGAGGAAATCTACTTAGGAACTAGAATGTTGGGCCATTGACTAATTTGGACTCTTATTTATTTGGTTGTGTTTTTTTCCTAGCCTGAATTTAGTGCCTGTGAGAGTTTCTGGGGCTGTGAAGCCCCCTTTCATCCCTCCCCGCGCCCCAGAGCTTGTGGCCTTCAGGGCCTCCCCTACCCACCCAGCCCGGCCTGGCCCCCCGGCCACAGCTCGCCTTGAAGCTGACCTGGGCTGACCACCTCTTTGGGTTTGTCGGGCTGCTCCCTTTCCACCCTCAGCCAGTTCGCTGGCCTTTTTATGTGTGATTTTTTTGTGAGAAATGAAGAGGGCCGGCCTGTGCCAAGGGCAGCGTGGGGAAGGCTCCGTGTGAGTTCCCCCCACAGAGTTTGCCAATGTACTTTATTCCTGCCCTGATCCTCCTCTGAGTGGGGCCCAGGCTGTCCTGCCACACCAAACTGCCCCATGGGGCCCAGGAGGGGGGCAGGGAAGCGGCCTGCTGTACCCCCCAAGCCACCCAGCTCCTAAGCCGGGAGCCGCCTCTGCCCTTCCTGTCCCTGCCTGAGGCTGGGAGAAGGAGGCTGCTTTCCCCCACCCCAAACCAAAGGTTCCCATGGGGGCCGAGCCTTGCACCACTGACTATCCCCTTGCAAAGTGCCCGGGGTTCTGGGGTTCAAGGAGCCAGAAAGCGGCCTTTGTTGGTCCTGGGTGTCCGAGATGTTAGGACCCTGTGTGAGGTGAGTTTAGAGCGTTCCCTTTCAGCAGCACACCTAGGGAGGAAAGGGGCTGGGGGGAGGCCAAGGTGTGTGGGGAGAAATCCCTCCCAGTGATTTGTAGTCATCAGCACTATTTTCATGGGAAAGGAACCTGCAGGCTTCCAGGCTTTGCCGCTGGGCCTCGGGCACAGAGTTGGGTGAGCCTGGATCCAAAGGGAGTTCTGCTCAGTGGGTGTTTGTGGGTGGGGGGATATGTAGGGTTCCTTTCTTTATCTACTGCTGCTCCCCTTTATCTAAGCCGACCGGCCTCCTGAGTGGGATGGGATTTTTAATGAATCACCTGGCCAGCCTCTGCTATACTCACCTGTGCTTTTAAAAGAAAATTCATTGGCAAAGTCTTTTATTAGAACACTTGTAAAATTACAAAGTCTCTGATGAAAAGAAAACTTCACAACTCCAGCCTTTTTAATATAAAAAATGCAGGATTTTGGGTAGTCCATTAACTGATAGAAAAGGATGCTTAGGGCATATCTTTTAACTTTGGGGGCATTTTCTTTCTGGGCCTTCTGATAAGACAGAAGCTCTTCAAACCTCAGTGATCAGGGGAGAGCTCCTCAGTGAGGTCCTCGGATCATGGATGTACAGCCAGAAGGAATCTCGGAGACCGTCTAGTCTAGTCTAATCCTCTCATTTTCCAGCTGAGAAAACTGAAGTTTCACCTCATACCCTCCCAGTCCCCCACTTCTGAAAAGCAGGGAGGAGATGCGGGGCCTCTTGTTGTTCAAGCCCACTCCTCCATCTAGTCCTCATTCTGTGACTCTTGATTTTGCTGATTCTTTATCCACATTGTTTAAGTGCGAGACGTGGCAGTGTACAGTGAAGTTCATTGATTTTAGTCTGCTTCTGAGTGTTGCTGTTGCTTTTAATCTTGTTTTCTCCGAATTTGTAAAGTTTCTCCATGTCTTATTTATATTTATGGTGAGGGCAAAGTGCTTCAGAAAAGCTGGAAGACCTCAGAAATGTGTGAACATTTGAACATAGTACCATGCATTGGAGTAAATTGCTAAAGATAATGTTTAGGGTAAAATTCTGCTCATCCTATCCCTTTCCTTCCCCTCCCTCCTCCCATTCCCTCCCTAAGGTGATTGCCAAGTTTTCAGGAAGCTGAAACAAAGTCCTGTGGGATTGGATGTGCAAAAATGATTGTGATCTATCAGGACACATTTGTGATGACTTTTTATTTATTTTTTTTTGTAAATGGGCATGCTTATTTGCAAATGGGCAGTGAAAGCCTTCCCAAAGGCAAACTCAATGCCATTAGTTCCAGCCCCAAAGACTCTTATTTATCACCTGTGACAGGACCTTCCTTAACTTGTACCTGACCTTCTCTTCCTTTATTCCCACATAATTTTCCAGGTACCTAAAAAGACTTTCAGAATCTGTCGATTAGAACAAAGAGTAATCCCCACTAATGTCTTGCACTTGGATATATCAAGAATCAAGAAATTGAGTAATTTTGTCTGGAGGATGCTCATTTTATCGATTCGGGTCATAAGCGTTTCACAACTTTGCGACAAGCCAAAATGTTTACTCATAAAGTAGCAGAGGGGTAGACTCCCAAGAAATGCTGACTGAATTAATGAAACAGATGTCAGTGGATTTAGGTCCTAGGTGGACTCGAAGAGTTCTCATACAATGTCTGATTCTTCAGGCTGAGCACTAATCAAGCTCAGGCCTTCAAGGGAAATAGAGGATGATGTGAACAACTTTGCGCTGTGGACCCTAGTCCTGCAGCGTCCGGAGACGCCGGACACTAATGGACACTACAGACCCTAAATAATTTCCAGTACTACAGATTGTTCCCATTCCCGCGTACCTCCCTACTTTGCCACCTCCTATCACAAGAATGGACTAATTGTTTGGTGTTATGGAAATTATGGATCTTGGGAGGAGAAATAACCATCTTATTTTATAATTTTTGATAGATAAAAGGGAAAACTAATCTCTCATGTATCCTTTGAGAGAGAAGATTTTTTTAGATCATATTTAAGGCTAGATATAGTTTTGTGGACTAATAAATGGCAAAGTCAGGCCAGAAAATATGGCAAAGTATCTAAAAAGAGATCCTTTTTTAAAAATGAGGAAAAAGAAGAGGAGAAAAAAGAGAGAAAATTTGATCTTGTGTTGATATTTATTAATTAATATTAATTAATAATTTCTCGAATCCCCTTGTCATAGCAAAAGTACCCCACTTAGTGACTACATCTGATAGTATATATGGCATTTTTCTTGAGTAGCCTCTCTCTTATATGTTCTCTCTGTTTTTGAAGGCCATCATTGGTTTTTCATTTATACTTTGCATCAGATCACATGTCTTCCCAGGTTTTTCTGATTTTGTATGTTCTTTTTAAGGATGAATATTCCTCATCCCTTCTACTCCACTCTGCCTATTTGTAAATGAGAAAGGGCAGGGTTTTTTTTCCAGCTTTACTTGGATCTCCTTCCCCTCCCTGTTCCAATTCCTCTCTTCTCTTTTCTTCCCTCTGTTCTAGAACTGATAGTCTGTGTATGTCCACAATGCATATATATGTCCATGTGACTCACTGAACACAGTTTCTTGTCTCTATCTGTCATGGAATCTTACATAATTTTAAATTATTCATGGCAAAAATTCACCAAGAAAATGGTTTCATATTTCATTTTGTCCTATTTTGTCAAATGCCTTTTCATAGTTAATAGTTGAAACAGTGGAATTTAAAATTTCTCATCCTCCTTAATTTAGAAGCTGAAGATATAGTCTACTGTTAAAAAATCATCTGAGCAAATTTGTCTATTCCTTTTTCAGGTTTGCATAAAGAATAGCCTTGATGTATACATATGCCCATCTCATTCTCGTACTTGATAGACATGAGAAATTTGCCATATAGATTGGTATGTGTTTGAATTGGCCCAGGCGTTATTGACTTCTAGAGGAATCAACACTACTTCCTCAAATGGTAAATGGTCAATTACCAATGGTAACAAAAAATGGTAAATACTAGGATGACAGAAATGTTAGACTTCCTCTAATTATTTGATGCAAGAACGCAGTTCCTACGTCATCCTAATCACTTCGTTGTAGCCAGTGTTTGCATTTGTTAAACTTTTTCTAAAAGAAATAATAAAGTTAATGTCTTTATTTTTCTATTGTTGACAACTTGTTTAATAAAGGTCAGGGTAGAATGGTGGTTATTATATTACACATGTTCTTTTCATCCTTATTTTTTGTTCTGATTTGGTATTAGTAGGAAATTAAGAAATGCAGCAAAAGGGGATAGAAATATTGAGACATGAGATTTATATTATCTTCCCCCATAATGTTTTCCAAATGAATTTATATTCTAAGCCAGTGTTATCTTGGCTGCCATATCTTTTTTCTTGTCAAGGAGATTAAGTAGGAGACAACTTCTGACTTCTTTTGACATCCTTATGTGATGGTTAATTAATAATAAATTAGAAAACAACCCAAGCAATACAATTTATCATTATTTAAAAAAAAACAGATATAATGAATGGGTTAGTGGACTCTTTAGTTAGTCCAAAAACCCTGAATACAGAGTGAGACAGATTTTTATGTACTAAAAGCAATTAGTTGAATAAGGCAATTAATTACAAGAAATAGGATACAACATTAGGTAATCTGATTTCTAATGGAAGAAAAGATAAGGGACATTCCAAGTTGGGAGGGGAGAATGAACAGATACAACTCCCTGAAATCAGAAAAAGAATCACCCCCTCCGCCAAGTGACTATATTTGATCAAAAGAACATGGAAACAATAATTGATTGACCAATATGGGGCCAGTTTTCAGATAAGACTTATGGGTTGTTAAAAATATATAATTGTGAGAAAGCTTCTTGCATCAAGTTTTGGATCTGACTGGATTTATCTGGCTGATAATGTCAACATTATCAGATCCTTAGTTAAGGGTATGTAATGTAAGCGGGTGGTCCAACTTCCTAGCCACACAGGGCTAGTTCCAAACAATGCAATTAACTTTTCTCACAAGACAGAAACCGGACTAGACTCAAAACTGAATGGAAAAGGAACAATCCAGGACTGTCACGTGATAGTTAATATGGTTCCTTTAATTCCCAACACCACTTGCTGTATTCCCCCATTTAATATAGTAACTTTTGCACAATTTCTTCCTCTTTCTTCCTTTCTCCATCTCTTCTTCTTCCCTTCTCTTTTTGTCTCAATACTCTGCTGTCTATGTTAAAAAAATAAAACAAAAACAATAAAATAAACCTACTTTTCATGTTCCATAATTTTTTTCTATCTGGCTATTCACCACTATGTGTGTGTGTGTCTCCTTTATGACAAACATAATTCTGATACTTTATAACCTGCCTTCTTTCCTTAATGTGGATGAGAGGGAAAAGAGAAAAGGGATAAGAAGAATTTATTGGAGACCCAGGAATATGGGATCTAAGCCCCTTACTTTTTCCTAGAGACTAATATGCCCTCTTCCTCCCCTTTCCTATCTTTTCATTTTCTCATATGAAACTTTCCTAGATTTAACCAAATTCAGTCAAAGAGAGGGCCTTCAATAATATTTTTTCAGTTTTCAGAATTCTACTACTAGTACCTTTTTATTTTTTTTAAAGCAAAGCTGAGTGATTCCATAATACAGTTGAAATATCTTTCACTTCAATGGAGAATAGCACTCATCACTTTAGATAGACGCCAACGAAAGCTCATAATATGACATGTCATAACCAAAGAGGATATTAATTTATCCCCGTTTTTACCAAGTTTGTGACCAATGGGGTCACTGAGGATTTTCCATAAGCTTTCTTGCAAATAGGGGATTCTCATTTATATTCTCACTCTCTGTCTCTCTTTCTGTGTCTCTCTTCTTCCCTTCCCAGCTCTGCTGTCCATTCTGTGTATTCCTTTTGTCCTCTCTCTTTTTCGTTTTCCTTTATTTCTCTCTCTCTCTGCTTCCTGCCATCTGTTGATCATTACTGTCTAGTCTCTACTGAGATCTGATGATATTTAATATTTCCTCACCACTTGAACAAATAAACAATAAGTAGTCGGCCACAGGAGTAGAAGGAGATGAAACATGAAAGTCTCAGTGTACACCTTGGTTGGTGAAAGTTAACTCCATTCTCTCTGTGAGGTGAAGAGAAATCCTAATGTTTAGGGACTTGGAGAGTAGGTACATTAAATTTTGCAAAAGAAAATTATCCGTGTAAAGACAAAAATATGAAAAAGAATTAAAAAACTATTTATAATAGATGTTCTTTCCACTACTCAGAAAGCTTTGCCCATGTATTTACTGAATTGAAGTCATTTTCCAGTATTTTGAAAAGATGGGAAAATACTCGCCAAGAAGTTATGGAAAGGAAACAAACATTTTTGTTCAATTGAGGACACACTTACAAAGTGTCTTCTCGGTTTAAAGCCAAATTTCAGGCTCTTTCTATGATGGGTTTGGATAAGGGTGGTTCAGGTTTCCTGTATTGGTGGGGAAATATCATTACCCATTTCAAGAATAACAAGGGACTTTGGCAAGAATCAACTTATCTTTCTGCTTTTTCATCTCGTCAATTCTACCACTGGTCATGATCAGGGAATAGTTGGTTTTGGTTAACAAAGTTTCCCAGTGTATCGAGTCCTTGAATTGTTGAGTAATCTTGGCAAAATAATTTCACATTTCTGGTCTTTGGTTGATTCATCTATAAAATATGGGAATTGGGCCATCTGATCGTAGGGAGCCCTTCCAACTCTAAAGCTCGATGATGCATGAATGTGTCGTGGGTTAGCAACCTATGCCAGGCTTGCTAAATATGGAACGAAACATCATTTTTCATCAGGATCAGAAATAGTGCAAAAGGCATCTCATCCCCTCACTATTACTACCAAAATTCTGTCAAGGTGAGTCGTTTCTGTTTCAGTATGGTGAGGCAGAAAGAATATGGGGGGGCCAATGACAGCACCTTCTTTGTGACTTTGGGAATGTTTCATTTGGGAAAGCCTCAGTTTACTCATCTGCAAAATGAGGGGTTTGGATTAGGTGACCTCTAAAGACCTTCTTACATCTCCAATCCTATGGCTGGGATGATCCAGCTTCTGTTTGAAGACTTCTGCTGAGAGGGAATTTATAACCTCCCGAGACAGATCGTTCCACTTTTTGCACATCTCGAACTGTTAGGAAATCCTTGCTTATACTGAGCCGAACTCTTTCTTCCTTTTAACTTTTGCTCATTGTCTTACCTGGTTTTGCCCCATAGGACTGAGGAGGATAAGTCTTTCATACGACAAGCCTTTAAATGTTTACCATGGTGTGAGGAGATTGGGACCCTGGAGAGGGAAGGCAGTTAGAGTGGTCCCTCCTTGGAATATTACTTTCCCACCTGTGGCTGTAGTGGGGATGGCTAAAAAGGAGAGCCACTGAATGCCGTGTCACAGCTAATGTTTAGGGGAGTCGGGGAACGGGCAGAGAGCTGGTGAATGTGGAATGGAGAGGGGTTAACAGCTCCTTATGGTGCTGGGAGTCTGGCAAGAAGACTATGGATGGCTCTGAAGGGCTGGGGGAGTCACTAAAGAAAGTAAGAGTGTTCTGGGGCTGCATTTGGTGTGAGAGTGGAGAGGGAACATGAGGAAAGTGAGGAAGCTCCAGTGCCCGGACAGCTTTCTGTGGAGAGCCTTGCTTAGGTGCATGGGAGGAGAATCTTTGGTCTGCTTGCTAAAACCTTACCCCTTTCCACACACAATGAAGAATGATGAAAAAAGGCATAAAACATGGGATTCCTAACCTACAGTTCTGAAACTTTTTAAATAAAAGTTTTAATTGCATTTATTTTTTTCCTTTTATTCTTCTTTTTCCAAATACATGCAAGACTAGTTTTCAGTATTCATCTTGGCAGATCCTTGTGTTCCAGATTTTTCTCTCTTCCTTCCCTCTTCCCTAAGACAGCAAGCAATCCAATATAAGTTAAACATGTGCAATTCTTCTAAATATATTTCCATATTCATCATGCTGCACAAGAAAAATTAGAATAAAAGTGAAAAAATCTCATAAACAAACAACAAAAAAGATGTAAGTACTCTGCTTTGATCCACATTGAGTCTCCATAATTCTCTCTCTGACTGTGGATGGCACTTTCTGTCACAAGTCTATTGGAATTGCCTTGAATCACCTCATTGTGGAAAAGAACCAAGTCCATCTCAGTGTTAACTGTATTTCAGCATAATTAGTTTCCTATGCCCTTTATGTCCAGAGTCAGACAGCTGGCTAGCAAGTGTCTGACACTAGACTTGAGCTCAAGTCTCCTTGCTGTCTGGTTTGAAAATATTTTGGCATGTGTTCATTCATTCAACAAACTCTTAAATTCTGGGAGAGATTTGGGAACTTTAGATATTATTTTATTATTTGAGTTGAAGAAAATTGATTTAGAAATTGAGTGCAGCTCCCCTCTCACACATCCAACCAGCATAAGAGTTAGGACCCGGTCCCCGATTTTTCTGAATTCAAGTGTACAAGTGAATCCATGTATTTCTGTTACTGAATCACAGTCGCTGTGCCATGATGTGTAGTAAAAAAGGCTAGAGAATGGGGTAAATACGTATATTATCATCTGAAATATTAAATGTAGGTAGACTTTGGTAAAAACGACAAAACCAAACTGATTTAACTCATTACAGATTCAGAGTTAATTGCATCTGGGCTTCATTTGTGCCTTATTGAAGCAGATACTTCCCACCCCAGGGTAGACTACAACTCTCCTGTTTCTTGCCCATCCTGTGTGACTTTTGCCCTCAGCTTCCGTAAGTCTCTCCCAGAAGGTCCAAACTGAGCTCTAGAAGAGCCTTCCCGCACCTTTGCCATGTCTCTTGCATTATTCGTTTACCAGAGGAGAAGCGTGGCCATCCATCAGTCATCCTCAGATCTTTGTGATGGGCAAACTTCTTGGTTCTGTCATGCGTCTCTCTGATGACGTCTCTCTGACCAGGTCTGCTGTGTAATTCTTTGGGAATCGCACCCTGAACCCTGCACTTCTTCATTGCTCTTTGGCTGAACTACAAGATAAATAACTTTGAAATTATGATGCTTTATGAGTCCCAGACACACAGCATCACTTTCCCCTTCACACCTAAGGGAGACCCTTATTTGTAACTCAGCTGTAATCATCAAGTAATATTGCTTATCATAGTTACCTGTGTTTGGTAATCCCTCCATATTGTGATCTCCTTGGATACAGGGATCTATCTTAGCCATACTCTGCATCCTTCCAGCACATGCCAGGTGCTCACAGATGCTTAATAAATATTTGTATTATTTAACATATTCAATTGTGCTCCCTAAATCCACTTTGCATGGGAATGAGGACTTGAATTTATACATCAGTTATCATCAGAGACTCTCAGATTACTCAAGTCTCAGGTCTTGAAAGTCATGAAATTCGACATAACTACGAGCAGGAATCCTCAAGAGTTAAATGTTTGGCAGATGTTTAGTTACATTCTTACCACTTTCTAGATTTAGTCACTTAACTGACCAAAAGATACTGCACATCATCACCTCTTCCTGAGTTACTTAGAGTATCACTATATAATTTTCATTTAAAAACATCAAGTAAGTACTTTGTGTAGAGCATGTGCCACTTGCTGACTGAAGTACAAAGTACAAAACTTTAAATCCATCTTAAAGCTAGAAGGGACTTCAAGAAGGGAAAACTGGGATAGAGAGAAACAAATTTACATAGCTAGGAGATGAATGAAAAATCCAAGAGATGGGGTTTCTGAGTAATTAATAATTACTCATTACTTATAATAATTTACTTATTAATTACATTATTTATGTATAAATTATATTACTTGTAATGATAAATAATAATTAACTTATTAATCATTCAACATTCTAACATAAAATGTTTATGATTCTATGATTCTAATCAGAACTAGCTTTGTGGAGAAATTGTATAGGAATTGCCCGGGATGGGAGGAGTGGACAGGAAGTTATTCCAGAGAGGAAAAGGCTGATTGAGAAGGAACAAAGTACGCATGGGACAGTAAGCAATCACGGCAATCCCAGGTGGTTTTCCAGGTGATCTGCTGTACTTTCTCCCCTACTTGTACGTGATGTCGAAATGGCTCCGTTCCCACCTGGCTGTTTAAGACCCCAGTGTTTCACTGCCTTTATGCAGTAACGTGTTCAGTGTCAGGCAGTACACTAATAGAAAAGGATAACATTGGGTAATGGGCCACACCTGCAGCATTACTAAGCCATGGCTTGACATTGTGAAGGCGCGTGGGTGGCTTGGATGGCTCGAGGACTTAATTTGCTTAATTTATTTTGTGTGGCCAATTACTTGGCACAGGTTTTCCTTTCAAAGGCAGTGGTTTCAACTTTTCCCCTGAATATTAATGTTTATATATATATACATATATATATATGCACACACACATACATATATATTATATACACACACATACACACACGTTATCATGCTTGTGTGTGGGTTTTAATTTCTTTTTAATCCAGAACTGGCTTTGAATGAGCAATAAAAGTCTTTTAAAATTTTAGGTTTTTCTTCAAATACTTTTAGTTTCAAAAACCTCAAAAAGAGTTCCGGAGACTGCGAAGAAATGGGCTTTATGTTAGGAGACCCATCCAAGTTCAAGACCTTCCTTTTCCACGGGACCCTCTTGGACCCCTCTCCTTGATTTATTGTTATTGCATCATAAACAGAATGTGCATTAGAAAATGTAACTGTACAGCAAGCCTCCATCGCTGAATGTACTCATTGTAGCAGTGGTCAGCGATCAGTCCTGAATACTCCTGGAGAAGACGGGACCTGAGAACGGTTCTAGGTCTCCACAACTAGAGTCCTTTAGTTTTTAGCTCATTTAGTAATAAGCTCAAGTTATTATATATATAAATATCATATTGTAGTATATTAATAGAATTATAGATATTTAATAGAATTGTACAGAATGTATTAATATATTGCATATTACATTTAACAGAATTATAAATATTTAATAGAATTTTATATATTAAGATATTATAGAATTTAACAGAATTATAGAACTTTAGAGCAAGAAGTAACCCGAGACCAGAATCAGCCTCACAGATTCTCGGAGCTGGAATGGTCTTCAGGAGTTTTGCTCCTGTTTGTATCTGTCCTAGAATCTCCTCTAAACCAGGGCCTTTTCAACTTTTTCCACTCACAACCCCTTTTTGCCTGAGAAATTTTTATGTGACTCTTTATATAGAAATATAAAATAGGCATACAAATTAAACATTTACTGATAAATCATAATTTCCCAACCCCCACATTCAGTTATAAGACCCCATAGGGGGTCTTTAATCACAGTTTAAGAAACTGGAGTAGATCATACCACCAAGGAAGCATTCAGCCTTTGGGGAGGGGAACCTACTCCTTATCCAACCCCTTCACTTTATAATGAACCCAAGGCACGATCCCAGAAGCAGACTCAGAACTCGGGTCTCCTGTGTCCTGTCAGTAATCCTTTTACTATACTGAGCTGCCTTGATTTAAGTATTCCTCTTTTCTCTGTAAGCTAAAGATGACATAAATGAGCCCAAAGACATGGTATATGGGCTCTTTGAAAATAAGTTTTGCACAATGTATGATATTAGTTTGATCTTGTACATTCTTGACCTATCCACTGAGTGTGCACAATCTCCGGCCCTTTCATATTAACAAACCATCTAAGAGATTTCAATGAGAAAATCTTCTCGATGACAATTTTCTGGAGGTCTGGGAGTAAGATAGTTCATCTTTCTTCACCGATAGGTTCATCCACTTGGTGGTCCAATGGATGGTGTTTGGATTCAGGAAGAAATGGATTCAAATCCAGCCTCACGCGGTAGCTTGTGTGACCCTGGGGAAGTAAATTATTTGTGTGTTGTGCGTCCCTTTCCTGATCCAAAAATGGGGATAATAATAACATCTCCTCCCAGGGTTATTGTGAGGATCAAATGAGACAGTATTTGTTCGGCACTTTTCAAAATTTGAAACATTATATAAATGCTATTATTTTCACCAAAGTTCATATCCTTAGTATGTCTCATCTGGACTACTTAACACTGTTAATTTATGTTAGTATTTTGTCTAAAAGCCATATTTCCTATTCTCTGTAATAGATTCTCTATAAAATAAGTAAAATTCTCTGTAATAGATTCTTTATTATATTATTTTGCCACCAAATCCCATGTGTGTGTTCCATTGGAGTTGGAAATAGGACTCAAGACACCGGAGTCCTTCCTGAATGAAGTCTTGGTTATGACTAGGCTTTTTTCTTGGAATATTGATTCTCATTTAATAGTTCTCTCTACTTCTTGTAAGAGCAGAGGGTTGCATTCAGACAACACCCCAGAGAACGTATGCAGTTTGAAGTATTGACCTCCACTGGCCCAAGAAAATTGGGTTAAGGACAACGATCTGCCTCCATGGGAATGGACACTTGCTCAGCAGATGTAATATTAGAAAGAATGTGACTTTTTAGCCTTGCAGAACTTTGAGAGCTGAAATAGGCCTTGGCGATCAACCCCCTAATTTTTTTTTTCATGAGATCTCGAAAGACAATGTACCTTTCTAGAATCATACAGATAGAAAATGGCAAAGATGGGGCTCCTGGATTTAAATTGGCAGCTCTTTGCTTCTTCCTTTTCTTTCTCTTCATCCCTTTTTCTCCCCCTCTCTTCTCGCCTCTGCTTTCCCTATTTCCTTCCCTTTTCATCTCTGTTTCCTTTGATGTGCAATATATCATGTGTACTATTTATGAGATTTTTTTCTGAATGTGAGAATTTTAAAAGAATATATATATATATATATATGTAAACAAAATGCAAAGCCTTATTTGATGATAGTGACATGATATTGAAAGCCAGCATGATACAGTATAAAGGGCTCCAGTTAGTAAGACAAGATGCTTGGGTTTGAATCTAAAATGAACAATTAAGTTTCTTTATGGTTCTGGACTAGTCTCACTGGACCTTAGTTTTTCTCTCTTCGAAAATAGAATGTTTGGGTAGATGAGCTCTTGAAGCCCCATTCAGGTCTGAGGCTCCCTCCCTGCCTGTATATTTTCCTCCTGAATACATTGGATTTGTTTAATGGGTCTTCCATGTATCCTATCATTTTTCATTGTTTGAGCCAAGTGGTCTCTTGGTTCCCATCAGAGAGGACTGAAAAAATAGCCAGAGATGAAGCAGCGGTTTGATTACCGGATGCGGGAACATTTTTAGTCTGCTGACTTCCCCTCTCCATTGCAGGAATGTAGCAAATAATGAACAGGCCCGACTACGTTAAGTAAATATTTGTGAGAATTCTCGCAGTGAGCATGTAAAGGGCTCCGCGGGACCAGGAAGAACGCGTCCCCATGCACTTGTTTTGTTTTTACATGCGAGCCCAGGCTCCGCTGACCTGGCTTCCACCCGGAGGCTATTCAGCTCCTTGAGTTTGTGTTCACTGGAAGGCTGTGTTCATCTCTCTCGCCATTGCTCCTGGAAACCCTCAATGCCAGGATGGTCGTGTTCATCGTTTCCTTTCAGAAGACTCCTCGATACCAGAAAGCATCCAGTTTCCATTCAACTTTTTGAATGCTTAATAAAGCAGAAAAATTGCTTGGATTAGGATTCTGAATGTTCCATTCGCCCACTCAAACAACTGGGATTTGTTGCTTATTTTCAGTTGTGTTCCACTGATCGTGACCCTATTTGGGGTTTTCTTGGCAGAGATACCGGGATGGTTTGCTACTTCTATTTCCAGTTCATTTTACAGCTGGGGAAACTGAGGCAGACAAAATATAATGACTTGTCCAGGAGTCACCGCTTGTAAGTCCCTGAGGTCACGTTGGACCTCAGAAGGAAACTTGACTACTCCCTTCAGAGAACTGGCAGTCATCTTAAGGAACTGGAACTTCTAGGACTGTCACTCCCAAGTCCCTCTCCAGCATCCTCCTCCTTGATTATAGCATTTACAATGCTTTTAGGTACCGTACACACATTGGCTCACTTGATCCTTACAGCAACCTGCAAGGCAGGTGCTTTTGTTATCCTCATTTCACAGATGAGGAAACTGAGGCTGAAAGTTAAGTGACTGACCTGGAGTCACACAACCACTGTGTCTAAGCAGGATTTGAATGTCAAGTCCATCAGCCCATTCATTGCACCACCTATTTGATTATCAATCCAGCAGACTTAATCCATGTTTACAGGTGTATTTATTAATGTGTAAATATGTTTATATATATAATAAATATGATAATATTTATTATTATATATAATATGTGTTAAATCAAAAATAATAAGTAAGAATGGTTGCTACAACATGTCTCCCCAAATTGAGGACACACTTTCCCTGGGGAGAATTTGCAGAAAGTGGCCAGAGTGTAGTCAGCTTTTTGTGGAATCTCCTTGCACTTCTTTGTGGGTCTGTTTGCTTCCAGGCTGGGTTCCTTGGGGACTCCCAAAGCTGCCTTTGCTCCCTGGATCTGGATTGCCCTCGGTGGGCATGGGTATCGGTCCGGTGCCTGATGACTTGGTTGATGGGGCTGGGAGAGGGGTGGGGGAAGAAGGGGGCTCATTCCTCCCTTGCTTCTCTTGGGTTTAAGTGCAAGGCTTTGGCTCCAGCCTGGAAGCTCCTGAGACGTCTCCTCTTTGCTGCTGGGTTGTGAGCTTTGGAGCCGGCGAAGGGCTTAGCGGATTGCTTGACATGTAAGCACGATGGGAGCGTTACTCTTATTATGCCTGATTGAAGTCTGGATCTCTGTGTATAACCATGAAGTGGACTTTCTCCCTCCCAACCCCCCCCTCCCCCCCCTCTCTCTCTCTCTGACACACACACACACACACGTGTTATTATAAATGAAATCCTTTTTCTGGGACAGGTAAGGCTCCCCATAAATATGGTTAGCTAAAAGACACAGGTATGGGTTTTCTATTGCAATGGAACTTTTAATTAACTGGGCATTAATATTAACCAGCGTTAGAATAAACACACTATTCCAATAAGCCGCAGAGTTTAGAGCAAGAGTAAAAGGAGGCAGTGTGGTCCAGTGTAAAGGGCTCTGGCTTCAGACTCCCAGGATTTGGCTTAAACGGTCCTTCTGATGCAACTTGTGTGATCTTGGGCAGATGACTTCAGCTCCGTCACCTGTAAAAATTAGGCAGCTTTGGGGGTTCCTTCTACCTCGAGATCCACAAACTATGAAGAGCAAATCCTGGGGTAAAGTAAAATACTATTTTTAAACTGTTCTCCTCCAACAGTTTTATCTGATTCTAGATTTCCTCTAACCTCGAAGAGAATGGTTCTTTCACTGGGAATATAGAATTCCCAATCTGGAAAGGACTTAGACACTTAGACAAATATAAGATAGTCCTGAGCAATGCACAGTGAGAGTCAGTGACAGCATGGGAAATGGGATTTTGTGGCTTTTATGACCACTAATCTTGTGCTGGAGTTTCCCCTCTGCTGGTGATGCTTCAGTTTGTGGCTTTATGGGCCAACCAGGAAGGCTTTTCCCAGGTGTGTGTTCCTTACATAAAATTTTATGGCACATAGACCATGTATAAGGTACTGTTAGGTGTGGTGGGGCGCACAAAAAAGAATAAGACTGTCCCTGACCAAATGGTGTTTATCGACCAGAGGGGAGAGAAGACACACGGATAATTATAATTCAAAACAGAATATGGAAGTGCCATCCTAGACAATAACTGTACCCCACACTCACCCAGCACTTAGAGTCTTACAAAGACTTTCTCGATAACAGCCTCATGAGGTACAAAGTTATCTGTTAATTAAGAGAAATCACATATTTATTCCATCGAAGCCCTCAAGGAGCAAATGGCATTCGAAATGGGATTTTGAAGATAGAAGGGAATTGGGCTGGAAGAGTTTACAGGGGAGACCGTTCTAGGTAGGGAAATTTTATAAGTAAAGTCATGGAGATGGGAAAGTATGGATCCATTTTGGGAAATACTAAGCAGTCTAGTTGGAATGGACTAGATATACGTGGAGATGGAAGGAGATCTGCTTAAAAAGGTGGGTTAGCGCTCACTTATTAGTCATGGGCAATTGAGTTTCATCATATACAATCTAGCTATTTTATATTAAAATATTTTAAAATGAGCACAATTATACCAGTGTCTGAAATACTAATATTTCTATACATTTTAAAGAAGAATTCAACCTAAGACAAGATCAAAAGAAATTCTAATCACAAATCAACCACTTGTCAGAAATTAGCCCATACAATAATTGTTTTTTATATCCATGAAAAGACAATAAATCTGAACTTCTTCCTACTTATATATTTAACAGAGCCAAAACTTTTGTGTCCGGGGAAAAAGCCACAATTGCAACTAAGGCAAGGGGCAAGGGTAGTGGCAGGCTGCCTCTTGGGAGAAAGAAAGGGGTGCGAGGAGTAGATCCAGGAGGGCTGTGACTCTTTACTCGGCCTGCTTGGCTTGCCCCTCTTGATCCTAGCCGAGAAGCCCGGTTTTGAGCTGGACACTGGCTGCCTTCTCTCGTTCTCCCCTCTCCCACCCCCTGGGTCATTGACTTCATCTCCCTGACCCTCTGGTCCCCCCCTGCCTCCCTCTAGGCAGCTAGGTGATGTCAGACTTGCTTCCACATCACCGAGTTTGAATTCTGTCCCAGTCCCTCAGAAAGCTGGGACAGCTCAGCCTGCCCCACCAGCCTCCTCTAACTCGGGGTTCTATTGGGTACCAGGCTCTGGGCCAATCACTTGACAAACACCATCTCTTGGACCCTCATGGCCACCCTGGGAGATGAATGCCCATTTTTTTAGATGAGGTAGACAGGTGTAGACAGAGCCTATGGTTGGAAAGCGTCTCAGGCTGGATTTTAACTTGGCTCCTCCTGACTTCAAGCCAAGAACTCAATCCACTGCCCCACCTGGTTGCTCTAAAAATGGAGATAACAGTAACCCGAAGCTGGAGTAAGGAGGGGATGAGCCAACGGGTGTAAAGCTCTCTGGTGCTCTCTCTGTGTGAGCCATTATGGTCGCCCCTTGATCCTGGGTAATTCAGCTTGGGCTGTGCAAGACCCCCGGGCTCCTCCCCTGGCACCCCAAGGTGCTCACCCAGCGGACATTCACTTCGGAGAGACCCATCTTGGATGTTAGGGGGGCGAGAAATGGAGCCCTTAGTGATGATGTGCGAGGGGGGGAAGGAAGGAAGGAAGCAGGCTATCTTCATGACCCCCCCCCCACTTTCCACAGCTTTCCACAGATGTCACCAGGGAAAGGAGCGCAAAACATTTTCGGGTCTCCAGGGGGTGCTTCCCGTCAAGCCGATATGGGGCAACGAGAGCTCCCTCCATGGCTATGTACGTCCGGGAGAGAGTCCCGAGCACAGCGGACGAAAGCTGAGGGTTTCCAGAGCTTCCCGCTGTTTCCCAGCCATCCATCAGCAGAAGTATCTAATCATCGATTAGATGGGCACGTCCCCCCACCCAGGAGTGCCAGAGAGAGGAGTTATGAGATGCAGATTTCCCTCCGGCGGCCAAGGCCGCCTCGGGGGCGGCTTACTCTGGCTCAACCTGGGGAAGAGGCAGGTCAGAGGGGCTGAGGGAGCCGAGCAGATGCCAGCACTAGGAGGGAGGAAGAGGCACCCAGCCAGGATTCGGACCGCCGTCAATCCCAGGGGTTCCTGTAAGTGGGGGGCGTTCTTCAGCATCCCCCCTCCCCGAGAAAATCCCCCGTGAGTTGCCACCTCGCTCTGTCGTTGTGGGAACATATGAGAACTTAATTAGATGTGAGAGGCTGTATGACACGAGACATTGGAGGCCGTTCAAATCCTGAGCTGTGTAAGGATGACTCACCCCTCACATATAACTAAAACTAAACTGGGGGTCCCAGCTGGGCAGCACAGTCGGAGACTTGTCTCCTCGCCATCTCCTTCCCTCACCAACATGCCGGGAGACCTTCCCCCTTTCCCCTGCTAATTGAGAGAACATATACTTTCAATCAGCTTAAAGTGAAAAGAGTTTTATTTTGCAAAATCGTAAAGGAAGAAAAAGTTAGATTAAAGTTAAATTTATGACATAGAAAGAACTATAGAAAGATTCTAAAACACAAAGGTAATTGATGTTACCTTGACATTGCCTCCATCCTCTTTAGGTCTCTGGCTCATTGAATGTTTGGTTCTAATAGCAAGATGCACGTATTGAGATAGTGACCTCATTGAGTTGGCTTCCTGAGGAAAACAAGAGATGGACAGCAAGAGAACTTGATGGCTGAATGTGTCCTGTGGAACATGCTCTTTTTTCTGTAGAGCATGATGCTTTCTGGGAGGAGGGAGGAGTGGTATATTGGGAAAGGTGGGTGATCTAAAAAAGAGAGAAAAAAGAGTAAAAACTTATGAAAAGGAAAAATAAAAACACTTGCAAATCTTTAGAAGAAAGGCGTTATGGAAATTCAAGATGAAATAATCAAATATATATATATATATATATTAAATCCCTATGGTGAAAGTATGTATACTGCTGCAAGCTTCTTACATATTAAAAAAATAGGTGTAACTTTTTAAAAAAAATTAAAAGAAAACTTTTGGCAGAGGGCAATTTTTTTTTTTTAAATTAGAAATCTGCTATATGATTAATGGGAAGTCTGAGCAATTTTATGTAAAGGAACTTTTGCCCAAGTGTAGGCAGGCTGTTATAACCAGGAGAAGGAGGTCAAGCAGATAGAAATCTGATTGGAAAGAGGTATCCTAGCTTTTAATGCCCATGAGGAACATGCCATCTTTCCAGATGAAAGAGAGCTTAAAGTGACAAAGGGATTATGTGGAAACACTAGTTCTTCTCTCTCATGTAAAAAACAGAATAAAAAGAAATAAAAAGGGGAGAGAGAACTTGGAGATCAGCAAAAGGTTGCTCCATATAACAATAATTAAAACTAATGGCATCCCATTAGCATGAATAATAGAAGAGAAATGTTAGTGGCAAATTATTGGGAAGGTTTATTTTGGACAAGATCTGGGGACTTTCAACTTCTCAAACAATGTAAATGAGAGAAAAGTATACATTTCTTCTTGAGGTGGAGTAGATAAAATGGTGTTTTATTAGTTGTTCAGATATTACATTATGTTTTAATTTTATTATAATGTCCTTTATAGTATATACTCCTGTGCAAATATGACTACTTTGGGTTTAGTTGATAATTATGTTCAATATTAACAGAGTGTATTTTAAAAATGCAATTAACTGGATTATTTAGAATAATTAAAAACTCACTTCTCCATGCCTGGACAAAGTCTTGTATTAATGCATATAAGTATAGCCCAAAGTTCCACCAGATGCCGAGTGACAGTTATCAAAATTTAAAGCATAATGTTAAACAATCTCTGCCAAGTTAACTTTGAAAGTTTGAATGTCACAATGCACACATTATACATTGGAAATATATTTCTTTGGGTTAATGCACCGAAATTTTAGAAAAAGCTGCCAAACTGCCAGCACTTCTAGAGGAGAGCTTATGAATTTATTATCAACAATGACTGAGCTTATCGTAGCATTTTAACTGGCTCCAGACCCTTTAGTCTGTATTATATTCATCTCTGTTCATCTGAACGGATGAACTGAGATTATAAAATTTTCTCCTTCTTCTTAACATCTTCCATAGGAAGTGCTTCATGAATGTTTGTGGAATTAAGTTGAATCTGTCAGTGATTTGTTCTTCTTTGAAAACAGAAATTGGAACTGTGAGAAAATAGCACATTTAAGTAATTTGGGGAGCCTGACCTGCTGTTTGGGCTGAATGTGCATTTGTGGAGATTGTGAGGTAGTCAAATTGGGGCTTTAGGGACTTATGCAGTGGTGGAGTATTCAAAGCAATGCAATTCACTTCTAAATTTTACCTGCCTGACTTTACCTGTTGGTGAGAGATTTTTTTTTCTTGTTAAGGTCGAATTCTGAGTCTGGTCAATAAGCAGAGCAGCCAGCTAGAATGGAGGAGGCAGAGTAAAGAAGGGAATTCCCAGGTGACAAAGGTGTGGCCAGGTGCTACAAGACTGTAAACTGCGGTTTTGCTTTTCCATGCTGTATTTAACCTTTCTCTCCAACAGCCATAGCTCAGGTGTGAGGATTAGCTGTAAGCCCGAGAAAAGAGAGCATCAGTGGACTAATAAGACATTTATATCCAGGCCAGGGATTTCACACTTTGTTAAGGAAACAGGAGAGTGAGAAGGGAGTATTTTGGGCCTACCTGCTTATACATGTCATTTTATTAATTTCCTACTAATAATAGTCTGTTGCTTTAAAAAGCAAACATTTATTAAGTGCCTTCCATGTGCAAAGATGCTGAGCACACAAATAATTCATGGGGAAAAATCATGGAAGAGATGAGAAGCTGAGGTCAAGGACACAGGGAGAGGGCTAGCCTTGGCTAGAAGGAAAGTCACCTCATCCTCCAGGACCCCCGGTAAGTAGGAGATGGATGAAGGCAAAGCGGGAGATGTCCCCGTGGCTTAGGCTCCATCAGTAAACCAGTAGGGAAGCTCTCTCCAAGAGACAGAGAACTATCGGTAGAATGGGGGGGGGGCTGAGCAGAGAGGCTATTGGGAGCAGCTGCTGTGGGAAGGGTGATCGGGAATGGCCCGGAATTATGTGGAAGAGGCCTTAGAAGTAGAAGGAGAGTCAACAGTCCTTTGATCCAACCTCCTCACTTACCAACGTGGAAACAGCCCAGAGTGAGGAATCAACTGACTCCATAATAAAGAGATCTAAGATTTGAACCTGGGGGCAGCCAGTTGAGTTTTGGAAATAATATGTCATAAAGTTCTACAGCCCAAGAGAGATGGAAAGCTCTTCAAGGATGAAATTCTAATAATTCAAACACAAATGATTTTATTGAGGAAAAAAGGGGAGCTGTCTAAAGAGCTGGATGCACACACACACACGGCACTCTTCCATAAACTTAGAGTTAATGGAGCTGTAGAGAGAAGATCGGAGAAAGGGCAAATAGCCCAGACTGAATAAAAGAACTGCAAGGTCCTATGGGAATGGTTGATGAGGATGATGAATTACTGAAATGGGACTAACTGTAGAGATTGTGAAGGAAGGAACTTAAAATCATAGTGATGAGAAGAGGGAAAGCAGTCTCTAGATGAGTGCAGAGTTGGTAGATAAGATGGAAAGATGGGAACATGAGAGAAAGGCCTTCCAGGGTTTGGAACTGGACAGACAGAGTTATGATGGCAAAGTATATAGTATGACCTCCCCAATGGACAACTGAGAGAGGGATGGAGGTCATGGATTTTGAGGAGGTGTTTGTTGAATATCCTCAGTTGGGAATTCTGTTTGGAACTGTGCTTTTTCTTCAGAGTATGTACGTGACCTTCCTTTTTTGAGTAGTCATCCTGGCTAGCAGCCACAGATAATAAGGTGTGAATTTTGTGAGAACAAAAGAATAAAGGGGTAGGGCAGAGTGGAAGTGAGATAGAAACACAGGAACGGGAAACTGAGCCAGATCTGGGGAAAGGCAAAATGATAAAAAAAAGTAGTCACCTCTTATTCTTCCCTCTTCGTTTCACTCAAGAGAATTGTGCAAGAGTGAAGCTGGAAAGCATTTTGGAGCACCCAGCACAGGATTGTAGGATTTTAGAGCTGGATTTTTAGATTTTGGAGTTCTTCTCTTTCTTGGGGATCTCAGAATCCATGATTTGATTGTCTTCTCTCCTCAAATGACTCCCAAGCCCAAACATTTAGTCTGTTTTCTCTTCTGAATATCATTCCCACTGTACCAGTTCCCTACCAGGAAATCTCCACCTAAATTTTCTCATAGACATCTCAAATGGAGATGATTGCAAATGGCACCATTGAGGGAACTCATTACTTCAAAAGCCATAGATCCTATGATCTATGAGGGAGGTCAAGAGCCTTAGCAAGAAGAGGAGAGAATGGAGCCATACTCACTCTGGAGCCATGCTCACTCCAGAGCCATACTCACAATGTTGGAGCCTGAAATCATCCTTGACTTTTCCCATCTATGGACCCCCCAGAACCCTATTAGTTGATATTTCTCGATACTTCTCTATACCTTCTCTTCCAGCCCCCATCCTCTTTTCACTTAGAGCTTCTAACTATAACTTCCAAATTTATAACTCTAACTTACTATAACTTCTTCCAAACTATTATAAGAGCCTCAGGTTCTCCTTTTCTTCTGTATAATGTATTCCTAAAACAAAGCTATGACCATATTATTCCATTGCTTAGACAAACCTTCAGTAGCTCCTTATGCCTTTTATAGAATCCTCAGGTTGGCTTGTAAGGTGGACCAAAATATGGCTCTTAGTTCCTATATTTATATTCTACAGCCCAGTCAAACTTCCTTGCCAATGGTTTCCCACACAGTCTATTCCATGTCTTGCCTCTCTCTTTCTGCACAGGAGGGACTCTTTTCCTTTCTTCCTTCTACCCATTGAAATCCCTCCCTTGCATGCCGCTTTCTCCAAAAGGCCTTTCCAGATCTCCTGTTGTAAATGCTGTCTCCCACCCCAAATTTTTGTGTATTTGCCTCGTATCTATTTGGGGTTTCCATAGCCCTTCCTCCAACAGACTAAGTATCTTGAGGGTGGGAGATTTTTTGTGTTAGGATCTTCAGGGCTGAATGCAGCAACCTGAACATAGTATATACATTTAATGACCACTTTATGGATCAAATTGAATTGACTGTGGCAATGGTCTCCTAATTGGTTTTTCTGGCCCTGGTCTGACCTTCTCCATCTTTCTTATGTACAACTTTACAAAGAATCTTCCCAAGGCCCGGGAAATCTGACCATGTTATTCCTTTCATCTCCACAATAAAACACAAACTCCTGGGCTGTATTTAAAGACCTCTATCAAGCGGCCCTGCTCTGTATTCCCAGGGTTGCTTTACATTACTCTCTGTCATCCACGGCACATCTTCTAGCCAAATCACCTCTCCAACTTTTGTCCTTAACTAAATATTCTTCTTCAGGTTCCCTGTTCCTTCTTGCTTGTTCATTTGCTCAACAGGAACTTGTTACGTTTCTACCATGGGCCATTCGCTGAGATGGGGACACAAAGGAGGACAAGATATACCCTATCTAAATGAGGGAGATCTCAACAACAAGCAACCATAACAAAGACTTCTCTTTGTTGTAGGGAATCAGGGAATCCTTCCTTAAAACTCTTAAGAGTTTTGAGGTTGAATTGTTTTGAGGAAGAGGTTGAATTTACTTGAAGGATGGCTCTGATTGTTGAAAAAATAGACCTGACCTTTCTGTCAAGGATCATAATCTGTTGCTATTTAGCAGAGGGTATTTACCAATGAGGAGACTGAAACATCCTAGAAAGTGGCCATTTTCAAGATCCAGGAATAATTTGAGCAAGTATTGGTCTCCTTTTAGGCACGAGGGCAGAGCCAGTAGCAGAGACATTTGGGGCTGAGAGCCTCGGCTTCTCAGCCGTCGGCTCCCCTGCCTCATTTTTAATGACTCTGCTACACAATAGTTATTATTTTAGTGGAATGACTGATCTGGGCAGTTCCAACAGCATTCGCAGTTTAATTTTTCATCCCAGCAGGGAAGGGTAATAATCCTACCTGATTTTGGGTCAGGGCTACACGACGTCCTAGCTTGCATACCACAGAGCTGAATAATGTTTTTTGACTCGTTCAACAACAGCAAAAGTGAAAAATAAAAGGGAAAAGGAAAAATCCACATAGATCCCAGTATACAGTGGAAAATTGGACAGATGCTTTTGGGCCCGGTTCTCTAATAAATGTGGAGTGCACACACATGTATGGGTGAAGAATGTTTATTTTTTCCTGTGTAGCTGGCTTGCTAAGGGATCGAGGGACTAAGTGTTGGTGAAGGAATGGGAAGAATACGAAGTATATTCCAACTTGGGCCCGGGCTGTTTCTCACGAAGAGCTTTCTCTGTTTGCCAACTGCCGAGGGGACCGACGGGAAGGATGACGCTATTGAAATGTGGCCGTGTTTCTGGGGGAGAACTGAATTTGGAGTCAGGTAATCTGGATTCAAATCTGGACAGATGCGTAACCAGGACAGGAGAGCAGGGGTCCTTCCCCAGTGCTAGCGTCCGAGGAGGGTGATAGTATGGATTTTGTCACTTGGCACCCAGTACTGATGATAGTTATTGTTAATAATCTACAACAGCGGTGTGGAATTTTAATAGCCACAGGGGCCATTAAACCCATAATAAGGATCCCAATGGGCCACATACTGGCTTAGTTTTAAAATGTGTTATTATCTATGTTTTATTGTGTTTTTATTTATTTTGTTAAATATTTCCCAATTACATTTGAATCTGCTTTGGATCACCCTCAGGAGGGTGCAGGAGCACACGGCCCGCACGCCATGTGTTTGAAACCTCTGAGTTAAGGAACCTTGGCAAGTTGAATGGGAGATATTTGGGGGGGTGTTCATTTTCTTTTCAGTTGTGTCTGACCCTTTGGGACTCCATTTGGGTTTGGTTTTTTTTTTTTGGCAAAGATATGGCACAGTTTGCCATTTCCTTCTCCAGGTCATTTTATAGATGAGAAAACTGAGGCAAACAGGATTAAATGACCTGTTCTGTGTCACATGGGTTATAAATATCTGAGGTTGGATTTGAATTCAGGTCTTCCTGACTCCAGCCCTGATGTTCTAACTACTGATCCACCTAGTGCCCTCTGAGGAATTGTGACATGACAAACAACTGCAGACACCAATTTTTTTAAAAATCATATTGTCCATATTCATTAAAAATTATAAAGTACCCTAGAAATCCAAGCCATGGTTATATTATTAAAGAGGAATATGGTACAGCAGGAAACACTGAGTCAAAAAAGCTAGGTCCTGGTTTTAATATTTACTAGCTGTGACTGTGAGCAAATTACTGACTCCCTCTGTACAGTGAACCTAAAGTCACTCATATTACTTACCTCACAATATTACCGAGAGGAGAACCTTATGTAAGAGGCAAGTTAACATGTTTTCCTTTTCCGTTGTTGCTGATGTTATTCTACTGAATGTGTGATTTTATTGGCAGAGGGAACTCCTGGTGAGCAGACTCCCTTTGCTGTATCAGAACCTGCACTGCAGTTAGTAATCTTAGAGTCACCTCCAGCTTTGAGAGGTTAAAGACTAAGTCAGTGTGTATCAGAAATGGAAACGATCTGGCAGTTCCTGTCGTCAAGGGGTTGCCTAGCTCCCTTTTTAACCATACTGTCTCAATAATGACTTGGCAACTTCATCATCTTCATCATCACCATCATCATCATCATATTCACACTATCATCATCATCTTTACCATCATCATCATCACCATCTTCATTACCATCATCATCACCATCATCACCATCATCATCATCATCACCATCATCTTCACCACCATCATCATCATCATCACCACCACCATCATCATCATCATAACCATCATTATCACCACCACTATCATTATTATTATCACCATAACCATCGTGGTTTTCATTTTGTTCTTCCTATCTTTAGTTCTTAATGGTACTCAGATAAAAAGTCCTTAAACAATATGATACACATTAAAGTTCATGGTAATAAAATGTTATATAAATGACAACTATTATTACTAGGCATTTAGTTATGATGTATTCTATAACCTAATATGCAGATAGATAAAAAGATATATTTCTTGAATATAGGATGCATCCTTTTATTATTAAAATAATGTAAAAATATAAAATAATGTTAAAAATATTAAAAAATATAGATTTGTTGAAAGCATCTCAGGACCAATGCTTGTAGAGCTAAAACAAGACAATGATGACGATGATCTCAGCATTTTAAATACTCTTCATTCTATGTAATTTGGAGGTTATAAGTATATGCTATAGTAACCAGTATTAAAAACATTGTTGTAAAAGTTTCATGGATCTGAGTGAAAACAGTTAATATTTTGTCTCTGATGATTTTGCTTTTAAGGTAGTTTATGTGTTGAATTCTCAGGGATTTTTTGAGACTTGTACTATATTATTATTATTATTAAAAACAAGAGGAACATTAGAGCCCCAGAAATGTGAATCCATAATTTGCCAGAACTGAATGAGAAAGTAGATTACTCAATCCTGGGGTCAGAATGAAACCGGAATATTTGAAAAGTCAGTTTGTTGAATCTTGGATGACTGGGAGAAACCATTATCCCCACTATTGCATTTATAAAAAAAGAAAGAAAGCAGTCTCATTTCTTTTACCATGGATGAAGCGTGGTAGGTTCTTAGTGCTAAGAGAGTTCTTCACTTAGAGTAAGTGGTTGGTTTGGCCCATGGCCACTGTTCTTTGAGGTAGCTTTGACCCTTGACAACTCAGTTGACTGATGGGCCAGGAGGCAGGTTTGCTTGACCTGTGTTGGGAAGGTAGATGATAATCAGTCTCCTCCACCATGAATAGGAACACTGAGCATGGGAACTACAAAAATGTCTTGGTAGGCTAAGTGCTCCTCCTTCGTGTTCACAATGTGGCTTTGAGGAGCACGAGTTCCTGAAACGCTTATTTGTCAAGGGAAAGAACAGGGGTCAGGAAAACCATGTTTGGCGAATGTAGGATGTGTCCAAAGTGCGGAGAAGTGAAGCTCTTACAAATGAATGCAAGGGACGCAGCTTTACTCCTCCTAGATAGTGCCCTCTTGTTGGGATATCTTCTGAGGACCCTTCTGTGACTAATAGCTCTTGAAAAAAAACACCCACCCCCTCAAGACATATATAAATTGCTTTTTTAGACCCTATAAAATTCTAGCTCACACTAAACATAGAACTTCATTCATCATTCTGCAAGTGAGGACTGCCAAAGGAAGCCAGCTCTTCCTGAGTGAAAAGTGGCAACACTCCAGCATTGGCAGAAACCAAATGAATCATTTCCTGCTTTTTGTTTTAGATAAATAATCAGAAAGATTGTCTAGATCGGGATCCAAAACCCATTTTTCACATCTCGGAGAACCTGGAAATCGGCTTCAGGAACCCAAAGCGGGCGACGTGGTCTTTCTAACAATTTGACTGATGCAACCTGAGGCCAGCCCAGAATGGCTTAAAATCTGGTTAAGGAAGTCTGTGGAGAAAAGTGTTCCAGAAGGACAAGGATAGGCTGCCCAGAAACTACATGCAGGTTCCATAGACTGGAAGGATTCTAGGAGGATGGGAAGGTCTGTGGTCCCCTCAGGCCTCAGGCTTCTCCTCCAGCAGTAGGTTGGCCTAATCACTACTTTTCCAGCTTCACTATTCAGCTTTTGTTATTCAGTTATTTCAGTTGTGTTTAAGTCTTTATAGATTAGTCACTTTTTGGTCATTTCTGATTTTTTATGGCCCCATTTAGGATTTTCTTGGCAAAGATGCAGGAGGGGTTTGCTATTTCCATCTCTAATTCATTTTACAAATGCTGAGGCAAACAAGGTCAAGTGACTTGCCCAGGATCACATCTGTTAATAAGCATCTGTATTAGTAACTGTATTTGAATTCAATAAGTGACACTGTAGACATGGCTAGTAAATGGTTGTATTTAACCTCAGGAAGATAATCTTCCTGACTTCTGGCCTGGCACTCTCTTCCCTGTGCCAAATCAAAACCTCCCAGGAAGGAGATACTGGAGAGATTATCCTGATTGTTCTATTTAGGCAGGGCCATCTTAACTATGGCCAGGGTTCAGTGGCTGTAGAACTTTCAGAGAGAAATTTAAATTCAATGTAGGAATTTTAAAAATTAAAACAATTCTTAAATTATGAAGAGTTGTGCAAAAATCGACCAGCATTTATTAAGCGTCTAGTGTGTGCCAGGCACTGTGATGAGCCTTGAGGATGCAAAAAGAGGCAAAAGTTAGTCTTTGTCCTCAGGACCCCTCAATCTACCAGGGGAGAAAACCTACCAACAAACAGATGCACGCAACTTATATGCAAGATAAAGAAGAAATAACTAACCGAGGGAAGACACCAGAAGTAAGAGGGGCTGGCAAGAGCATCTTGGAGAAAGTGGAATTTTGACTGGGACTTAAAGGAAGCCAATTGGAGGGATAGCCAGGAAGAGTGCCCGGAGCCCAGAGATGGAGTATCTGGTTCATGGAATATGCAGCAGGAAGCTGCTGTCATAGGATTGGAGTGTTGGAAAGAAAGGAAAAAGATGCCTGGAAAGTTGGGAGGGGGCTGGGTTATGAAGGCCCTTGAATACCAAATGGAAGGTTTTGTGTTGGCCCTGGAGGTAACAGGATAGCACCAGAGTTGACTGAGGAGGGAAAGGGAGGTGTGGAGATCAGATGTGCATTGTAGGAGCCACATTAGTAACTAAAAGGAGGATGGATTGGAGTGGGGAGAGCTTTCAGGCAGCCATACTCCCTAGCAGGTGATTTCAGTAGTCCAGCTGTGACGTGATGAGGGTCTGCACTAGGGTGATGGAAGTACCCGAGGGGAGAAGGAGGCAAATTCAAGGGATGTCAGAAAGATAAAGTCAGTAGACCTTGGCAGAGCCTGGATCTGGGGGATGAGTGAGGGAGGTTCATCATGACTCCTGGTGTGTGAGCACAAGAGATGGGGAGGACGGTGTTGCCCTCTATAGGGACCATCGGTGCAGGGAGGGTTCAGGGAGCAAGAGAATTTTGTTTGGGATAGAGTGAATTTAAGATGTTTGTGGATCTTTAGTGCAAGATATCTGAAAAGTAGTTGGATGTGATTAGAAGTCAGCAGAGAGACCGGGCCAAGAAAGGGAGGGAGATATGAGAATCAGTGGCAGAGGGAGTAATTAGATCCCAGGAGCTGATACATTCATCAGGTGATGTAATATGGGGAAAGAAGACAAGAGAGCCCAGGAAAGAGTCCTGGGGGACATCTGAGCCTACAAGGGGTGACCTAGAGGAGGATCCAACAAAGGGAAAGAAGTGTGATCACAGAGGTGGGAGATGAACCAGCAGAGGAGAGAGAGCGATCAACAGCGGCCAAGGCTACAGAGTGGTCAGGGAGAAGGAGAGCAGAGAGGAGGCCACCGGCTTTGGCAGCAAAGAGGTCACCAGTAGCTTTGGAGAATGATGAGGTCGGAATCCAGACTGTAGGAGGTTAAGAAGAGAGCAAGAGGGGAGAAAGCAGAAACAACCATTCATTATGGATGGGTTTCCAGAAGCTGAGCTACAAAGGATGAAAGAAATAGGGAAAGATAGTTAAAGGAAGTGAGAAGGTCAGGGAAGGGTTTTTTCAGGATAGAAAGACATGGGCAAGTTTGTAGGTGGCTGGAAATGAGCAAGTAGGAAGGGAGAAATTGAAAATAAATGAAAGGATGCAGAGAGAGATGGAGGAGATGGGGTGGAATGGGACCACTGGGCCAAATGAGGGGCTAGTGTTGATAAGGTACAATGCTGCTTCATCCTATGAGACAGGTAGAGGAGAAGAGAGCAGCAGAAGACACCAACTAGCAGGGGAGGAGGAAGAGAGACAAGGGGGCATTAACAGCAAGTGATCTCATTTATTTCTGTGAAATACGAGACAGAATTCTCAAATCCGAGGGAATAAGGATCGATTCAGGAGACAGCAGATTCCTTATTGCCACACTTGTTCAAGCAGAGACCTTGTCAAGGATATTGTTTACTTTACGACCTCTACTACTACCATTATTATTACTCTTCCTCCTCCTCCTCCTCTTTCTCTTACTACTACTACCACCACCACCATCACCACTACTACTACTAGTACTAGTACTACTACTACTACTACTACTACCATTAGTATCACTTTTCTTCCTCCTGTTCCTTCTCCTTCTTGTCCTCTTCCTTCTCCTACTACTACCACCATTACCAATACTACTACTACTACCACCATCACCATCATCATTACCATTACTACCACTCTTCTTCTTCCTCTTCCTATTCCTCTTTTTCTTTTTCCTTCTCTTTTTCCTCTTCCTCCTCCTCCTCCTCCTAGTACTATTACTATCACCACCACCACTACCACTACCACCATAACCACTACCACTACCACCATAACAACTACCACTATCACCATCATCATTACCATTACTACCACTCTTCTTCCTCTTCTTCCTCCTCTTCTTCCTTTTCTTCCTCCTCCTCCTCCACCTCCCCCCATTATTACCAATTTCAGTTTCCCTGCTGTGGAGACTTGACCAGATCATTTTGATCTCTTAGAGCCTTGATTTCCTCATGCATAAAATTGAGATAAAGATATTTGTATTCCCTCCCTCCCAGTTTTGTTGTGACAGATCTGAAAATCAGAGTGAAAACAATCAATAAGCAAAATCCACTGCTATATGACTCAGACCTAGTGATATACATACATACATATAAGTGCATATGCACATACAGATGGTACATGTATATGCATATGCACATATATATATATGTGTGTGTGTGTGTGTGTGTGTGTGTGTGTTTGTGTACATGGTGGGAGACACAGAGAGAGCCACAGGGACACACAGAGAGGGAGACAGAGAGAGAGTAAGAGACAGATAGAAAGACAGACAAAGACCGAGACCAAGAGACAGGGACAGAGACACACATACACGGAGAGCAAGAGTGAGAGACAGAGACAGAGAGAGATAGCGACAGAGACATACACAGAGAAATAGATCAAGACAAGAGACATATAGAGAACCAGACAGACAGATAGACACACATATAGATAGATAGAGAGAGATAGAGACAGAGAGAAAGAACATGAGCAAACAATGAGTTAGAGATAGAAAAAGATGGGTGAGTGGAAGGGAGTAGAAGCAAAGAGTAATAAAACAAACCTGATTTCTTAAAGTAAAGAGGACTGTGGAATTGCACTATATCCCTGTGATATTCCAATTAGATTAATATTTTATGTTCAAGTTCTTGCATGTTTTAAGTTATTTCCTATACTCTACACTTAGTGTGATGATATGAATGATTCTTTATGGGGAAGTTGTTCTGGGAAAAACAAAGGTCAGAGACATATACCTAGGAGATCCCCTCCCTCTACTTTGGGTGGCAGAGGAAATAAGGAGCGATGACCATCAAGGTGCCCACTGAGTAAGGATGCCCCTTTTTACAAAGTAGAGAATAGGGATTTTAAGATGAATAAATGCTTGTTGATAAACTGAATTTTTTTTAAAAAAGAAATTGCTCTTTTAAAATAAAATTATCTAAACTTTGAGTAAGCTTAGATATGGCCCTGTAAAAAATTTTTATTTTGTTCTAACATAGGTTAGAACTAAATCAAAATCCTTCAGATTTTTGCTTACTGTGAAATCACTAAAAATGAATGAAAAATTATCAAACTTCATTTGAGAGCTGCTCTTTACACAGATACATAAAATATTATGATATTGTCACTATAGGTGTCAAACTCAATCTAATGGTAGTTTTTAATTGAAAAAATAATATTGATCTCTAAAATTTAAGAATAAAGTTTTAAAAATCTTTTATAAATATGCATTGATGATATCTTTTGCTGCCTCCCTAGCTTATCATTTGTTGTTGGGGGAGAGGGATAGAGAAAGTAAAGGCTTCTTAAGGATTGGGGAGTTGTGTGTTGCTTTGAATTTAGGAGGGAAGGAATTGGCAGATAGAAAGACTTAATATCAGAGGCTAGGGCTGAAGAAGAAAGTAGGGGATGGACCCAAGTTGGCATGACCTTGGCAAATACAGAGATCAAACCTTCCTGTGAGATGGTGTGAAAGAGGAGACCATAGGAGAGAAAGTCTGAATGATGATGAGTAAGATAAGAAGGAAGGGAAAAGAAGGAGGGCTCTTGGGGAATGGTTTGAATTTTTTTTCAATGAAATATGAATCAAGGTCCAGAGTACAGAAGAGGAATGCTATGGAAGTTTTGAGAAGAGGCAAGAACATTTAGAGTAACTGCTATGGAGCTATTGCAAATGTCTAAGGAGATTTAGAGAAGAGTAGGCTGATTGTTTTGCTGCACTGAGGGCCCAGTTGAGATTATATAAAATGAATTTGTTGTTCATCCAATCAGTAAAGATATGTAATGTTTTCTTAGTTCCATTGGGATGATGGGCTTGAGTTGGCTGTAATCAAAAACTAAGGAGTAACTTTGGAGAGCTTGAATGACAGATGATGGGGGAATTTATAATAAAAAGAGAAGATAGTCTGATCTTACAGGAACGGCAAGAGATGACAGTTGGAGAGCTAGAGCAATCCATTAGTGTCTTAATGATGTCAGGAGAAACTGGGTAAGGTCTTCAGGACATTGAGTGAACCCATGATGAAATTCTGAAAGGACAAGGTAAGAGTCACCAGGATGGACAGACACGAAAGGGTCATAATGTACAACATTGGAATCAAAATTTTAATTGAAGCAATCACAGCTTTATTTCAGCATTTGATTTAATCTCCCATTAGATTATGAGGAAAATACCTGTTATATTCTCTTTTCCATTCTCCATAACATTTAGTGCAGGGCTGGATATAGAATAGATTTTTAGTCATATTTATCAATTTAGTTTTCTTACAGAAGTATACACAAATGTTTTGTACTAGTGGGGCCCCAGAAATGATTATGAAATACTGAAAATATAGGGAGGACAACATTCCTTCTTTGCATCATTGTCAGTGGCTGTCTGAGGCATCAGCATGCCATAACTAAGCGATGTGAAGAGGTTTTTCCCCCATGATATCAACCTAAGAGAGAAGGGACAAAGAAGATGCCCTTTAGGCTCTTCTTTTCCAATCTAAGTCCTCTGGTTGGGAGTGGGACCTGTGCTACTAGGTACCATGTGGGTCCTTTCAATTACCGAGAGGAGCACATTTCACCCATAAAGTCCTGTCCCATACCCTCTCCCTGCCTACCTGGAATTTACTCCAGGAATCTCTGAACTTGCCCCTTCACAGACTTTGTACCACTCTGTCTCAGCATTCTCCCTTCATCTGTGAATCAGTCACTCACCTAGCATTTATTAGTGCCCACTATGTGTCAGGTTCTGTGCTAAGTGTTGGGGACCCAATGACAGGTAAAGAACAAACTGTATCTGCTTTTGAGGGGCTAACAGTCCAAAGGAGATGACACCCTATAAACACAATGATGAGCAAAGGTGACATCCACAGGCTAAAGTGGGGAAGTCTCACAGTCTTAAGGCTGTAAGCACCATCAGGGCAGCCACGCACGGTTTTAACTGGTTGCTGCACCTTTGTTATTTGTTGCAGTCTGATGCTCGTTGATCGTAAGTGCAAGAATTCTGGGGGATCCTGGACGGGCCCCCTTTCTGCCGACCTCTGCTGATTCCATACAATCCTGGCAGCAAATGTGAACGAGGAAAGAGAACATGGGCAGGTGCTCTGGAAACAACCATCTGTTGTAAGTGTCTCCATCCCCCAGGTGTTATATGTGCTCTGGCTGTGCTTGGACCACTCTTTCAAGCCCAGAGTAAGGCAATTTTGCATACGATCATGCAGATGGACCCCAAATTAGAGTCTGAACAAAATGATAGCCTGAGACTGTGTTCAAGAGGTCCAGGCTTCAGAAGGACCTGCTCTATTTAGGGGACTATTTTAGGTGCCAGGGAACACAGAAGGTATGATCCTTGTCCTCACAGAGTCAAGGGAGGAGAGAGTATCTAGGAGGAGGGAGAAGTCAAAAGAAACCCAGGAGTATTAGAGCTGAGAAAAGCAGTTAGCAGTTGAGATCATTTCTAACCATGAAGAGAGCAATTTCTGTCAAGTGATGTTGTGGGAAGCCAGAACCAAACAGGTTGAAAAGTGAGTAGGAGGTAAGGCAATTAAAGCAACAAGTATAGATGACTCTTTATTGGATTTTGGCTGTGAAAAGTGTCAAAGAAAAACAACAACAACTATATAATACTGTACTCAGTGTTGTAGTCACAAGACTGCCAGAAACATTTAAAAAATTTATAATTATTCCAATCTAAGCATTTATGCTTAGAGAAAATGTCTAAGTTTGACAGAAACTCCTCATACCCTCAGATATTTTTCTAACACAAGTCAATTTGTAAGGATTTTGACTAAGAAATATTTTAGAGTCAAAATTGAGCAAGGAGCCAGATTTAAGGCAATGGTTTGTTTGGTTTCATCAAAGTGAAGAATAATCACTTAATATTTGGTAAACCCATGGAAAATATTTTTTCTAATTATAATTAATTTCTCTTAGATCATTCCATTCATGGGAGTTCTCTTTCAGCAGGCCAAAGATGAGTTCAGATCTCCTTAGAACAAGAGGAAAGCAACTTCTTCTCTTAGATGAATCTGTCAAAGCCAGGTACTTGACTTACAACACTGATTGAATGATGCCATTCCATTTGAAAGTCTTAAATGATAAAAACAAAACAGACTTCATGTTCAGGTGAATAAGTGGATGAACACTGCATGGATTCAATTCAATTTAGCAAGTATTAACTTCCCCCCCTTTTTTGGGAGGCAATTGGGGTTAGGTGACTCACCTAGGGTCACACAACTAAAAATTGGTAAGTGTCTGAGGCCAGATTTGAACTCAGGCCCTCCTACCTCCAGGCACAAAAACCCTGCTCTATCTACTGACTCAGCTAGCTAGCTGTCTTATGAGTATTAAATAAGAACTATTATGGGCAAGACACTGTGCTGGTTGCTGGGGATACCGAGAGAAAAACTCAGTATTCACTGCCTTTCAGAAGCATATTATACTGGTAAAGAAAGACCATGTTCACCATTAAGTGATTTAAAATACATAGAATGATTTCAAAACAATTTTAGGGTAAGGAAAAGAAGACTAATAATTGGGGGTAGGAAAGGCATCAAGCTGGATATGAATAGCACATGAGTTGAACCTTGAAGATCAGAGAAGTAGGGATTCCAAGAGGCAGAGGTGAGTAGGAAAAACATTTCAGGCACGAGGGGTAGACTGTGCAAAAGCATGGAGCTAGGAGATGGAAATGGTATATATGGGAAACATTAAATAAGATAATTAGGATGGATTGTAGAGTGTTTCTGTGGGGTGAGTTGGGTAGGAATGCAAAATCAGTTTAGAAAGATAGTCCAGGATAGTCTGAAGAGCTTTAAATGCCAAATGGTCATTTATATTTTATCCTAAAGATAATAGGGAGCCACTAAATATTTTTGAGTGGGGGAATGACATGATTGCTTCTATGTTTCTAACTTGTCACTAGTTATTAAAAACCAGAATAAATAAGGAGACCCTTTGTAGTTAATTCTGGTGAATTTTAGCGTCCACCTTTGGTCACTGTGGCCATGCTACATGTGACTTGAGGCCACCATGCACCCTTTTAGATGCAATGACCACCCTGCTTAAAGGCAATATTTCAAGACAAAGTACTGTGTGTACTCAGGACATCTCACTTTAGAGCATCAAAGGTGGAATTGACTCCAGTAGCATTTTAGTCTGTGGTTCTAAAGATTCCAAAGTTGAGGTTTACTTTGGAACACCATATTTCATGAGTTCCCACAATATTTGCCCTAGGCTAATGAAAAAATGAATGATCATAAATATATTTACTCTGAAGGTACGAAGATATTTCTGGTGAACTTGGAATGAAGATGGGCTTAAATGAAATGGAAGACTTGACTGAAGAGAAAAATCAGGATATTTCTCAAATACGCACGTACTGTGATGCAAAAATTCCACTTTTAAAATGTCTGCCACATGTTCAACAGAATTAAAGATGAGTAGACAACAAATTTCTAGGCTTCAAATGGACTTTTCAATGAAAATGCTATACAAAAATAACAAAACACCAAATTCCTAAGAAGTAGTCCTAGTTAATTGAGCCTGCTGGTTAATTGGAGGTTAAGTAGAAAATATACTTTCTTTCAGCCATGTTGATTTTTCTAAAACATCTGCCATTTTTATTTCCTCGAGTCTGATGACTAACTGAATATTTATTTGAGGATGAAAGATCTTATAGAACCCCAAAGTTGTGATATGAATCTTTTCTTTAGTGAAATTTGCAACAATTAAAAAATTGCTCTAACCAGTCATACTAGATAAACAAGCTGGATTTTATATATATGCTGTAATATCTATAGATATGTATCTAGATGGGCAGCCTATACAGTTACTTTATCAATACAAATTTGTGTATATATGCTAGAACATGTATGTCCAGATACAAATATATAACATCAATATTATTTCTATCTTTAGAACATGTTTTATAGATTAGTGATTAACTCATCTGTGAATTTTGTCATAAGAGGTGTTTAATTTTTTTCTGACAATGAGATGATTCAGGCCACTTTCAATGGTCATGCAATGAAGATAGCCATCTGTGGGAACTGAGTGTGGATCACAACTTAGTATTTTTATTTTTTTATTTCGTTTGTTCTTTGTTTGCATTTTGTTTTCTTTCTCATTTTTTTTCATTTTTGATCTGATTTTTCTTGTGCAGAAGATAATTGTAGAAATTTGTATAGACATGTTTAACATATCTTGCCATCTAGGAGAGGGGAGAGGAGAAATTTGAAACACAAGGTTTTGCAAGGGCCAGTATTGAAAAATTATCCATGCATATGTTTTGAAAATAAAAAGCTTTAACAAAATAAAAAAAAAGAAATAAATAAAGAGGTGACTGAGCTTGATCATATTTGGAAAATATCAAAATATTTTCAAAGATCCTGAAGTATATGCTATTTCAAAAGCTCATCTCTTTAAAACTTATTTTCTCTTGGCAATATTTTATGACTGTAAAACAGAATAATAATATAGAAAGAATAAAAATTATAAATAAAATAATATAAAGATCACTGGGAAGATACATGATGGGCACAGGTTATTTATAGCATACAGTAATATGCTGATGGTTATATGTGCACAAATACATGTATCTAAATCTGTGTATGTGAGAGGTTGGCATTAAACCTCATAGCACAGCAAAAAGAAGTAGACTATGTAATGAGAATGAGAGACAAAGGTGGACTGCTAGAGTATTATGTTGATAACAGCAAGATTTTTTAAAGTAGTATTTATTTTTTTCTCCCATTATATGGCCAAAAAAAATCTAGCATTCATTTTTACAAGATTTTGAGTTCCAAATTTTTTTTCTCTCTATCTGTCCTCTGTTTTCTTCCAAAAATGATAAGAAGTTTGATAGAGTTTATACACACACACACACACACATATAACATAGGCCCATATTAGTCATGGTTGTGAAAGCAGAAACAGGTCAAAAGGGAAAAAAAACATGAGAAGATAAAGTAAGTGAAAAAATGCTTTTATCTGCATTCCCAGTTCATCAGTTCTTTATCTGGATATGGATAGCATTTTCCTTCATGAATCCTTTGCACTTGTCTTGGATCACTCTATTGCTGAGAAGAGTTGAGTTATTCACAGCTAATTATCATACAATGTTGTTGATAACTGTGCAATATGTTTCTGGCTCTGCTCATTTCGCTTTGCATCAATTCATATTGAATTGATCAATTCATATGTCCAGGTTTTTCTGGTCTGCCTGCTTATTATTTCTTAATGCATAATAGTACCTTTATATATGCCACTTTATATACCATTTATATATAACACTGCTTGTTCAAATATTTACCAGTTGAGATATTGGTCTATACTTAGTTTGTGTCCTATTATTTCCCAATTTTTCTGGCAATATATATATATATATATATATATATATATATATATATATCAGTGAGTTCTTATCCCAAAGACTGGGAACTTTGTGTTTATTAAACACTAGATTAACTATGATTATTTACTACCAATATAGTCTACGATCTACCCATCTAATTTTTAGGCAGTATTAAATAGTATTAATGATTATTGCTTTATAATATAGTTTGAGATTTGGTATTTCTAGGCCACCTTCACATTTTCCCTATTAATTTCTTTAATTTTTTTAACTTTTTGTTCTATCAGATGAATTTTGTTATGTTTTCTAGCTCTGTCAGACAAGTTTTTGGAAGGTTGGTTGTTTTGATATTAAATAACTAAATTAGTTTAAGCAGAATTGTCATTTTTATTGAGCAAATGATATTTTTTCCAGTTGTTTAGACTATTTGCGTGAAAATAGTTCTTGGTTGTCTTCACAGGTAGACTCCTAAGTTTTTTTTTTTTTTAATATCATCTACAGTTATTTTAAGTGGAATTTTCTTTCTGTTCTTGCTGCTGGGTTTTGTTGGTCTTTATATATATTTCTTTATATAGAAAATTTTTACTTTCATTCTTATTAATCTCACCTTAGATTTTCCAAATTTCCTACTTGGTGCTTAATTAAAGATTGTTAATTTGTGCCTTTCCAAATTGTTTTTTAGTTGCATCTTCAATTCATTGATCTGTTTTTCTCATTTTGTTGCTATAAGGATTTAGAGAAATAAAATTTCCCCTAAGTACTGCTTTAGCTACATAGGTTTTGGTATGTTGCCTTATTGTTGTCATTCTCTCTAATGAAATTATTGATTATTTCTATGATTTGTTCTTTGACCCACTTACTTTTTAGGATTGCATTGTATGGTTTTCAATTATTTTTAATCAGTATTTTCACTATTCTATGTTGAATGAAATTTTTATTGTGTTATGATCAAAAAAGAATACATTTAATATTTCTACTGATTTTAAGGTTTTATGCCCTATTTCATGGTCTATTTTTGGGTAGGTGTCATGTGCTGCTGAGAAAGATTCTGTTTTATTTCCCCCAAGGTCTGTCATAGCTAACTTTGCTAATTTTCTGTTTACTTTCTTAGTTTCTTTCTTATTTTTTAATTGGGTTTATGATGTTTTGAGAGGGGACAGTTAAGATCCTCTACAGATATTGTTCTACTATCTATTTTTCCTTTAATTCACTTAATTTCTCCTTTAAGAATTTGGATGCTAGACCATTTGTGCATATATATTTAATGTTCCTTTCTAAATATTACTTAATTATTTAAGATTTTTTTTTTAGCAAGATGCAGTTTTCTTTCTAATCTTTTTAAATTAGTCTATTTTTTGCTTTTACTTTATCTGAGATAAAGTAATTTTTTTCAAAACTTCAACTGAAGCATAATAGATTCTGCTCTAGCCTCTTATTGTTATTCTGTGTGTATCTCTCTGTTTCAAGTGTGTTTCTTATAAACAACATATTGTAGGATTCTGGTTTTTGGTCAACTCTACTAATCACTTTCCATTTTATGGGAGAGTTCATCCCATTCATATTCAGTTATAATTACTATATGTGAATTTCCCTTTATCTTGTTCTTTCTCTTGTTTGTCTTCCCTCTTCTTTCATTATTTTTTCCTTATCAGTGTTATCTACTACCTCCTCTGATCTGCTCTCTTTCTGTCAGTTCCATCTCCTCTTCTACTTCCCTGTTGGATAAGATAGATTTCTATATGGACTCTTTGAGTCAATAATGATGAAAATAATGTTTAAGTGATAATTGTCACTTTCCTCCCATTTTTCGTTTTACTGTAGTAGGTCTTTTATTCCTCTTTATGTGAAATAATTTACACCATTCTGTCCCTTCCTTCTGCACCCAGTGTACTCCTCTTCATCATCCCTTAATTTTTTTATGTCCTTCCCTCAAATTCACTTATATCTGTGTCTTCTCTTTTTAGCTATACTATGAGCAATACAATTTTAAAAATAAGAATCATCTTTTCATATAAGGATGTAAACAGTTTAGCTATGTTTTCTTTTTTCCTTTTTTTTTTTTACCTAGTTATGCTTCTCTTGGGTCTTAATATTAGAGGTCAAATTTTTTATTTAGTTTTGGTTTTCTCCTTATGAAAGCTTGAAATCCTTTTATTCCATTGAATGACTATTTCTCTCCCCTCCTTAATGTATTTTGCTTAATTTTGCAGGGTAAGTGATTATGGATTGTAGTCCTTGCTTTTTTTTTGCCTTCTGGAATTTCATGTTCCATGACCTCTGATCCTTTAATACCAAAGCTTCCAAGTCCAGTATAATTCCGATTGGGATTCCCTGACATTTGGATTGTTTTTTTTCTGGCCATTTTTAGTATTTTTCCTTGACCTGGTAGTTCTGAAATTTGACTATAATGCCTCTAGGAGTTTTATTTTAGAATCTCTTTTTTGAGGTGCTTATTTTACCTTCTGGTTCCATGATGTCAGGGCAGTTTTTCTTGATAATTTCTTGAAAGATGCTGTCCAGGTCTTCAGGCAGTCCAATTACTTTGCTATCTCTTCTGGATCTATTTTCCAGGTCAGTTATTTCTTTCCCATGAAGTATTTTATATTTCCTTTCATTTTTCATTCCTTGGAATTTGCTTGATTGATTCTTGATGTCTCTTAGAATTAGCTTTTACTTGCTCAATTCTAATTTTTAAGGTGGTGTTTTTCTCATTTAGCTTTTGTACTTTCTTTTTCATTTGACCAAGTGAACTCTTTAAGAAGTTGTTCAGTGGATTTTTGTAGCTACTTTTGCATTTGGCCAATTCTGTTTTTTTAAGCAGTTATTTTCTTTTTCCAAAGTATTGACTCTTTTTATCACAATTCTTTTATATCACTCTCATTTCTTTCCTCAATTTTTCTTTTGCCTTTCATATCATTTTTAAGCTCCCTTTCAAGCTCTTCAATGAGTTTTTTTCTAAGCTTGAGACCACATCTCATTTTTCTTTGGAGTTTTGCCCATTGTTGTTTTGACATTCTTGTTCTTTTCTGAGTTTTGTGTCTTGGTTTTCCTTGATATCATAATAAATTTCTATGGTCAGATTCTTTTTTTTTTTTTTTCTCTACATTCTTTTCTATTCTTTTTTTGGACCTTTCACCTTTTCAATTTGAGTTCTGCTCCCAGGGTGAAAGGAGTATTATCTCAACTTCTTGTGCCAGGGCTGCACTGATGTTGCCCTAAGGCCCACAGGGGCACCTTATGTTTGGTGCTATGCTGAGAGGGTAGACTGGAGCATGACTGATGCTGATAGAGGCTGTTGTTGTAAAGGTCTAATGCTGAATTGAGGTCCTTGTGGTACTGTCTGGAATGTGCTGAGACCTGGTGGGGTGTTTCTGCATTTCTTTCTTTTTTTGGGGGGGGGGGGGCTGAGACATTTGGGGTTAAGTGATTTGCCCAGGGTCACACAGGTAGGAAGTGTTAAGTGTCTGAGACCAGATTTGAACTCGGGTCCTCCTGACTTGAGAGTGTTTTGGCATTTCTTTAAGGCTGCCCTGAAGCACACAGTAGACTGGTCTCTGGAGACTGCCAGTTGACCTGACACTACACTAACACATGTCAAGGTTCATGCTAGCTGCTGTCTGTTTGCTTTGGCACCCTAGGCTTGGGATCTACTTGTTTGGCCGAGGCTGTGCTAAAGCAGATGAAGGTCTATCTGTTGGAGAATGCCAATTTTCCTGGGGCTATATGAAAGTACATGATGGTTCCTGGAGCAAGAGTCTGCCGGTTTCCCTGGCTATGCTAAGTGGGGGGTCCTGGCATTGGCTTTTGCCTGCTCTATCACACTGAGGCTCAGGCTCTCCAGCTGATTTGCTGAGATGGGGCTTACTGCTAGCTCACTAGAAAGCTTTCTGTCCTAGACTGCAATTTCCCTCCCTCCCCCCCACACTCCCCTTTATTTGAGGGAGATGGACTCCTCTTGATGATATTCTAAGTTTCCTGGGCTGAAAGACTATTTCACCCTATTTCCTTGATGTTTCTGCTATTCCAAGACCTGTGTAGGGGATGCTGGTTGATGGGTGCTCAGAGGTGAACATAGAAGAGTTACAGAGATTCACTGCTTAATCTTCCATTTTGGCTCCCAGAAATCACCACTTGCTAATACCAAGATAAAAAAAAAACAGAGGAAAGTTATTTTTTCAGTAAGTAATTTCATTCATTTTTGAGGATCTAGAAAAAGATGCATATATAGAATGGAAGTTGTGGGTTGGTATAAGTAGAGGGAGTATTGACTCCATTGTAATCATGGACATATCAAAGTATTAAATTAATCATTTAAAAAATGAATGATTTTATTTTATTTTATTTGTCTTTGAAAGAGAGAAACAAGGACCACAGTGAAAGTTGATGGGAGAAAGATTTTAAGTCAACTTCCTAAACAAAAAGAACTGTTGAGAAATGGAATGAGGCTTCTTAGGAGATATGGATTCCTCAGTTTTGATTAAAAACTCATTGTTGAAAATTTTGTGGAGAGGATTTAAGCTTCTGTAATTGGTTAGAATGGATGAGATCCCCTTAACCTTCTTGCATTATGGACCCATTTGGCAGCCTTTTCAGAAAAATATTTTTAAATGCATAAAATAAAATATATAATATACTAGAAAGAAGGAAGATCATTTTTTGTTGAATTAATTATTTTCTATATACAAAGTTAATGGTCCTATGATTAATGACCTCCTAGACTAGATAAACTCTGAAGTCCTTTGCAACCCTCAGATTCTCTGATTTTCTCATGATTGTCCATTCCTATAAATGAGTATGTGAGAGATTAATGAGATGGGTCTGAATATATTCTGACTAGATTTTCCTTTTGAAGGTTTTGCTTAATATAAAAACATACAAAAATACCAAGGAACATTTATGAACATTTGCTTTTCCCCTCTTAAAGCAGATATCAGTGGAAAAACTACTTAGAAAAAACCCTCAACTGTTTTACTGTTAGCTTGTCAAATTTAAATTAATTATTGAATAGAGGCTTAAGATTGTGACTCACCATCTTATATGTTTTTATAAAGTTATCTTGGACTTGCTATAGAACCAGAAATGCATTTTGTTGTCTGTGAAATCTTCCTGTACAATGGAGAGAGCCTCCAGTGAAGGCCAGGTACATTATTTATAATCAAGATTTTGCATTCCTAGGAATGTAATAAATGTCAGATAATTCCAGGTAACGTACACCTATTCCCCCCCACCTCCCAGCGTCACCCTTATCCTCCCCTTGGCCCTGCCTCCCTGCAAATTCATACCCTTATAGTTTTTCATTTTCTTGAGCCCCCATCAGAGTCAGCTTCTGTGATCTTTTATGAAACTCTCTCCATAAATATGGAGCCATGTAAAGTTTCTGACAGGTCTAACCATCTTTCTAGAAAATCTTTCTTCTGATCTGAAATTTACTAACTCAATTCTTCTTTGAATTCTTTAAAACAAAAAAATCTTTCTGGCAGAGAATATTTTATGCCAAATGTCAGCATGAAGGGAATTTTATGGCTCGGTTATAAACCTCTGAAATTAGGGGGTTGTAATGGAAAGTCTGACCAGTTCCAGTAAGGCAGTCCAGAAATATATTCTTAACACTTAACACATACTATACATGAAATGTATTTTTAACATGCTATATGTTTACTACAGATTAAACACTTAAAAATGGAAAAAAACCACTATGTACTCCAAATGTTTCTTAAATATTTGCTTAATATAGCCAGAACACATTGCGAATTGTAAGACTGAAGAGTACATGGCAAGTGTTTAAATAACATCAAAAGCAGTAAAATGTTTCATTTGAAATGTTAAGCGGGTGATAAAAATGTCATGTGGGATTACAATTTCATGCTATGTAAAACGTCTTTCTAATTAAGAACAAGTCAATGGAGAAAAACTCAATTGATTAAAATCCAGAACTAATAAGCCAAGTTAGCCCATCCCTTGTCCTATTTTACTGTCTTTTTGGCATCATTTTCCATGAGATCTACTTGAGGTCAGCTCTTTAAGAAAAAATGGGGTTATAACAATAAGTTAACTGGGTTGTTCTAATTTTTGACATGTTAAAAAAAATCAAGTTTTTCTGGGGTACCGGCAGATCGGGAATTATTCTGATTATTATAAAAAATCGTGTGGTTTAGATGGATATGTAATAGGCTTTTTATGCTATTGTTACTTAATCACTCATATAGAAGGTCTTTTCCATTGATCTTTAGATAGCTCAATACAGAGTAGTATGAATGATGAATCCTTGAAGTGGCCACACAGATTTGAATTAGCACTATTCAGACTTATAATTATGTACAATGTAGTAATTGGTTCCAGCCCAATGGAAATATGCAGTACAAATTCAAATAATGCTTCTACTTCAGGAAGTTCATTCGACACACAGGAAAAAAACAAAACAAAACATGTCTTGTTCACAAAGAACTTAAATGCTTCTTGGTAGCTGAAGCTTCTGGAAATCCATTTGTATGCTTGCCAGATAATAAGTATAAAGTCTATACAATTTTTAGTTTTCCTTCATTCTTGAAGAGGACCATGACATCAGGGAGGTGATACCCTGACATGCGAGTGAATCAGATTGAGATGAGGGAGGGTTGTGTAAGGTCACCTGCCTCACTTTCTCCTCTGGAGTCAGAGAGGTCCAGTGGCCAGACGTAGATCAGGATGCCTGAAAATATCCAGGAAATGCCTGGACACGGTTGAAGACCTTGGTCTTAAACTAAGATCTTTAACAAGTCTCAGTTTGACTGAAGCAACACCCATTCAGTGATTAAGGCTAGGCAAGAAGTGAAGCAGAGAATGACCTATAGTCTCTCTCCCCCGCTCTTTCTCCATCTCTCTTTCCTTCCCCCCTCTTTCTGTCTCTCTCTATACATATACATACACAAATATTTGTATCTATATCTACCTATCCATCTATGTATGTATGTATGCATGTATCTGTCGGTCTATCCATCTATCCATCCATCCACCCATCTATTCATGTATGTATGTGTATCTATCTATTTATCTATCCATCCATCCATCTATCTATCTATCCATCCATGTATATATGTGTGTGTATCTATCTTTTTATTTATCTAACATCTGTCTATCTAGCTATCCATCCATTCATATATGTATGTGTGTATCTGTCATCTATCTATCCATCCATCCATCCATGTATGTGTGTATCTATCGATCCACCTTTATTTGGGAAGAGAAGACCCTCAGATTTCTAGTCAAAACAAAAACAATTGCTGTAGGAAATAGGAGGAATTAACTCATACGAGGAGAGGCAGGGAGGGCAGAGATTGGGAAAGACAGAGGTGAGAAGGAAAGACCTTTCCAGCATGCAAACGCATGGAGATAGGAAGGAAGACTTGTGCCATTTTGGCTGGAACCTAGCATCCATTGCTTCTTTACCTTTACCTCACTACTTTGATTTCTTTAATGATCAGTTTAGATACAACTTTCTGTGGGAAACTTTTTTTGACCCTCTTAGTTGTTGGTGATATTCTCTTCTCTTCTTTCTCCTCTTTAAATCATATTTTCCAGGTGAATAGAAGGGCAGGGACTGTTTTGTCTTTGAAACATTTAATAAATAATTGTTAGAATAAGTTGGAATAATGTGGTATAAGTCTGGGAAGATATTCTAGAATTAGATTCTGAAGGGTTTTAAATGTCAAGCTGAGGGGGTTTTATTTTATTGTCGAAATAATTGGGAACTACTGAAGCTTCTTGAGTTAGGGGAAGAACATAGAATTTATTTTTAATAAATATTTTTTTAAATTAAAATTTTAACTTTTAATCTAATTTAACTTACTTTATAAAAATTAATTTAATAAATATTTCAATTGTGTGGATAGGTTGGATAGAGGAGAGATTCTTTTTTAAAAATTATTTTATTATAGCTTTTTATTTACAAAACATATGCGTGGGTAATCTTTCAACAATGACCCTTGCAAAACCTTGTGTTCCAACTTTTCCCCTTCTTCCCCCCACCTCCTCCCGAATGGCAGGTAGTCCAATACGTGTTAAATATGTTAAAATATATGTTACATCCAATATATGTATATATATTTATACAGTTATCTTGCTGCACAAGAAAAATCAGATCTAGAAAGAAAAAAAAAACTAGAGGAGAGATTCTAAGTTGGGATACCAATGAGGAGGCGATTGTTAGGACAGAAGATCAATAGGATCCAAAGTTATACAAAGAGTAGCAGAGTCAGCCTTTCCACCTTTGTCAAGCCTTCTAGAACTTGTGTTCTGACATCAATAGAAATACAAAGAAACATGATAAGGGTTCTTCTCTGGGTGTTCGAAGTGGGAGAGATCCCTTGCTAATGCTAAAAAGCTGAGCACTGTTTACCAAAGGCCAGGGTAATTGGAAGAATGCTAGATGTGGAGTGATATAAAGGGATTGTCAGAAAGGAAAGAGGTCCTACAATCCAACCAGAAGCAACACTACTTTCTAAGAAACACAACTTCAAAACTTCCCTGGGTTTGAATCAGCTTAAACTGGTTCTGGGGCATATCATACATATTCTAGACCTTCACACCCATCTTGAAACTCTTGCAAGTCACAACCAGCCTGTTGGAACTTGTCTTGTTGAGGGGGTCAATTAGGTGGTGCATTGGAGAGAACTCTGGGTCTGGAGTCGAGACCTGAGTTCAAATTTGGTCTCAGACACTCGCTTAGCTGGATGACTCTGGATAAGTCACTTAATCCTGTGGGCTTCAGTTTCCTTATGTGTAAAATGAGTTGGAGAAAGAAAAAGCAAGCCATTCCAGGATCTTTGCCCAGAAAATCTCAAATGGGATCTTGAAGAATAAAATCTTACTGAAAAATCATTGATTGGTGGATTGTTTTTACTCATTCTTGAAGAGGACCAAAATGACATCACTATGTCAGAGTCAAATTATAACTTGTCTGACTGATTGTTCACAGCAATATGAGCTTGAAATGCTCTATCCCAGGTTGGGCACAAAGCCTACAGGAACACTTGGGGAGGAAACTCTCACTTTACACATCTCACTTTTCTTTTGAGCAACTTCAGTTCCACTTTGGTTCAGAACCTTCACTGATGAGGGTGCCCCATGCTGGGCGGTTCTGTGCCAGTGTCTCACATGCCGTACAATCGATCCCAAGGCTCTTAAGAAAGAACTCGAGAGTGTCCTTGGATCACCACCTTGTGAGCGCTCGCCCTGTGTGAGATCTCCATAAAATATATATTTTTTTGGGGGCAAGCACGCATTTGGCATTTGAACAGAAGTCCCCCAATGGAGTTGCGCTCTCTGCAGTAGAGCTGGAATGCTGGGAGGTCTAGTTCAAGAAAGGGCTGAGGGATCTTCAGAATCTTCCTGAGACAGTTCAGATGGAAGTGATCCCTTTCCTGGCGTAGTGCCGGGAGCCTGTCTGGGTTTCACAGGTGAGCAAGAATGTCAGCACAGTGGCTCTGGGCACCTTCAGCTCCATAGTTGGTCCATCACTCTCCTCCGCTATAGTTTTCCTCGGAGGCTCCCAAGCTCTGGCAATGCATGAGCCCCTTCATTATCAATGTGCACCTCCCCAGGAGGGATACTGCCAGGGCAAGCGAGCTTCTCCACAGTGTTCCCAACGTCTCCAGCTGCTGTAACCGATGGCTCCGTATATGGATGGTGGGATGCTGGCTGACTGAGCCCCTGTGTTTTCTGGGCATAAGTTTTAGGGCCAAATGAGCACAAGCAGCAGAAAACCCATCCGTCCTTTGTTGCGTCTCAGTTTCAGAGGCTGCATCGAGGGCACAAAACTCTGCAAACTAAAAATCCCGCACCAGCTTCCCCCACTTAGGTTTGGGCTCATCGCCTTTTCAAGTTGAAGGCTTGGCCAGCAGTGCCAGAGCTGACTTTCATTCTGTTTGTTCTCGTTGAAGGCATTTGATAACATGGCTGAAAACATCAGGCTAAACAGCGTGGGAGTAAGCTCACGGCCTCGTTTCATTCTGTTGGTGATGGGAAAGCATAAGAACTCCACCCATTATTCAGGGCCTGGGCAAGCATGTGGTGGGAAAGTGATGTTCAATGCTCATGAACTTCTCTGGGCAATGCAGTTTGGAGGTAATTTCCCCTGTGTCCCTGTGACTGATGGTGTCAAAGGCCTGGGATAGATCTGCAAATGTCTATAGACCTCTGGTCTGCTCGTGGAGTTGTCAGGAAGCAAACCATTTCGCCATTCCTCAGCCCTTTCTGAAGCCACACTGGCTCTCAGGTGGGTGAGCGTCTTTCAGGTAAAGGATCAGTCTGTGGAGAAGAGTCTGGCAAGAATCTTAGCAGCAATGAACAGGAAAGACAAGCACCTCTGATTATCCCAGGGCAAGCCATTCCCTTTCCCTTTACAGAGATGGACAATGGAGGTGTCCTTAAACTCCTGGGGGGCAACTTCCTCTTGCCATAGAACTTGGAAAATCTTAGTCAGCTTTTGTGTGAGCAACGGACCCCCCACTTTGTATCCTAGTGGAATGGAAGCATCACCGGTGCTTTGCCACAAAAGGAGCCTCACAGCATTCTAAACCTCTTCTTCACCTGAAAGTGTGAGGACCAAGTTAGCACCTTGGATACCTTAGAATCAGCTGGAGTCAGGATAAGCAAAAGTCCTCGGTCTTTATTCTTGGTCTTTAGGGGTAGAAGTGAACAGGATGGACGCAGGATCTCCTGCCTAGAAGTGACCTTGGTTAGTCTTATTCCATCCCCTAGTCCCTCCTATAATCTCTGTATACATCAATCATTGAGCCAGCACAGAATAGTGGGAGGGAACATTTTCCAAGCATATGCCCATAGAGTATTGTCCAATCGGTAGTTAGCCTCAAGTGCTCGGGCTGTCCCACCTCAGTGCATCAACTCAAGAGTTTCATCCCTTTACATGAAAGTTCAGCTAGGCAGGGATTGACTTCATCCTGAAGTGAACCATCAACAGCATTAGCACTGATTTATGAATGCTGTGGAAGCATTCACTCCATCTCTCCGGACTCATGTACTTATCACTAATCAGTGGGGCTCCATCGGCCCTGAGTAGCTGAGGTACACTGAGACCGAACTGACTAACTATATAACTATTATATAATATACAGTATTACATTGTAATGTTTAACAAGGACTATACACACATGCATCTATGCATGGGTGTGTATACACACACACCCTATATATATATGATATGATATATATGAATATATATGAATGATATCTCTGGAATATTTTTCACCCAACTTCTCCAAGGGAGACTAATTGTTGCCGGGAATGGATTAGGAGACTAAACCACAAGACGGCCTATTCTACTTTACCTGAAGAGGGTTTGGCAGCCGGAATAATATCTACTTACCTCTTTAATATTGTTAGACCAGGGAAATGTTTTAGATTCAAGCTCTGTTCCTGATCACTACCCCCTCCACCATCATCTTCATCACCATCACTAGCATCGTTATTAATGTAATAGAAAGCCTATGATGTGTCAAAGTCTGTGCTAAATGCTTTACAAATCTAATCTCATTTATTCCTTTAATTCTTAATAGGGAAGGAGTTCTCCAGGTGATATAACCAGTGCTTGACTCCTTCCCCACCAAATGCCAGTTACACAAAAAGCATTTTTTCCCCAATTTTATGGATAGGAACTATATCTGTTGATTTAAATGGAAAACAAATAGACATCAGAGAAGGTGTACAGAGGAGAATATATCAGATAATACACAGAGTGAGGGAGCTCTTCTACTGGGAGTGAAGTATCTCAGCCTGAGAGCGAGAATCCTACATTTCACCTGGGGAAATCTCACCAAGTTTCTTATGTAGCTCTGTGTGGATAAATACATGATGGGAAGGCCAGCTTCTGGTACCTTGTTTTCTTCTCTCTTGAATCAGGAAGCCAGAGGAAAAAAGATCCTTTTTTTTTCTCTCAAGCTCTCATATTTTGTAGGTAGGAAAACGGAGGAAGTCATAGTTTAAATGACTCTGTCCGAGGTCACATAATTAGTAAATGTCTGTGGCAAAGATTCAGAGTTAGGTCTTTTTGTTCTTGCAGTTCCAGCATTCTATCCGATCGATTGGCTTTCAAAGTAGTGATCTCAGGGGAGTAGATTTTTGGAAACATTGCAATCCTATGCCCAGCATTATCCTTGACCTTAATATTCCCAGTGATGCAGGAATAAAGCTTTGCTACAAACATTACTAACACATTCAGTATGGAAAAAAATATCATTTTACTAAGGAATCATAATGGCAGTTTATTATATTAACAAAGCCTCTTAAGATAACTGATCAAAAATTATTTAAAGAAAATATTAGTGAGTTCAAAAATGAAGTCAGTTTACTCAGTCCAGCTGGCTCTATCATTAGAAAAGTTTGTCTTCCAGAGTTAGTTTGACTATGGGCACTTGGAAATTAATGGAGTTGGAATTATGTAAAATTTACAACAATTTTGCACATAAGTGCCATGAACTTGAATTTCAAATTTGGGAATTTTGGAAGGTGACTGCTCTGATTTAGTAGTATTTTTAGCATTTGTCTGCATGCTGGGCTTGATGCCCTTGCTGAAAATTTCATTTAAAGTTGGACCATTGCTCACCTCACTTACATTCATCTCCTGTTGCTCCTTCTCTGGAAACTTTACTGGGTTGTCTGTCTTCCTCTGGAATCCAGATCATAATTACCCAGCTGGTCTACATTTAAAGTCTCTCTTCAAATCCAATTTATACTGTTCCTTCACTCTTAAGGGATTCATTTGCTATTATATCTTCCTTCTTTATTCCTCTTCTTCCCTTTTGGCTTCACCTCTGGTCAATATATGGGAATTTTATACTAATGGGACTACTTGGGAAGTAGACGTGGGCTATATAAAAGTAAAAGAAACCGGGGAGGTCATGGGGCACCTTGTTGTTGGGACCAAGTCATTCCTTCGGTGTGATGAGGAGAGACTTTGCTTTTTCTTGTGCCATTACAGAATATAAGATCCAGAAGAGGCCTTAAAATCTAGAACATGTAACTGAAAAAGGAACTTGAGAGATCCTCTAATTCAATGCTCTAGTTCATTCTATAAATGAGAAAAGGTAAATTATTTATGCAGGGTCAATCCAACTAATTAACGACTGGGTCTAGAAGTCAATCCTCTTATCTTCTGATTCATTGACCATTCCAACACAATATAATGTCTTTTTTTCCTTAAAAGCTTTATTACACTAGATAATTCTGACTAATATGCCATTAGAGTATTCTTTTCTTGACTGACAGCAAAGTGTATTATTGGGTCTTTTGTTACTGTCTCTCTCGTAGAATGCTTTCCCACTTAATTTAAAGGTCTGTAGGCAAGAAATCATGAATGTTCTTTTGTATTATACAATGTTAATCTTTTCGAGAGAGTTATGGTCAAATCCTGTTATAACAAATATTCTTATCCCCCCACCCAAATTTACACCAGCAAAAATATTTTAAAGACTTGGCCGGGAGCCTATAGAAACAGGAGATTGTTGATTTCTTTGCAGTGAAATTCTCTACTACAAATAATAAGTACAAGGAGTCCGTTGCTCTAGTCTTAGAGCCATTTGCTAGAGTGGAGGTAAAGACTTAATAACTTGCTGTGTGGCATTCAGGGATTGAACAAATTTTATTTCGTCCTTCATGTGCCAATATGAAGAGCAATGAGGAAACAAAGTAGGGTCAGTGAATATGGAAGTTTACAAGCTTGTTGGAGAGATAATGAATAAATCACACATAATATTGGAAATATGGAAAGTGTTTCTCCTGCTAAAATACTCTTCTGATATCCCCATCGTGGCTATCAGTGACCCTCAATGCTTAAAGCTTAGCTAGAAGATCACACGGTTTGGCAGTTCCTGAAACAACTTCAAGTAGAGCTTAATTTATGGAAATGTAGAGAGGCTTATTGCCTGGTTATTCATAAGGAGATTCCTTTTTTTTTTTTCAGCCTTAAAGTAGAATGAGATATTTGTGAGAGTGGGAGAGATTGTAGAGGATCTCAAATGCCCGTCCAAAGGCTGATACTCTCTCTTCCAGACAGCTGGAAACGCTGGCCACAAGAATCACCTTGAGAAATATCAGAGAACAAAATGGTAGCAAGCGATATTCCACAAAGGCAAGTGAGATTCCTTCCTTAACAGGGAAGTATCTTGACGGGCAGAAGGATGAATGCGTCTTGTCAGTGAGGGGGGCATCAGAATTCACAACTGGAAGGAGACTTATGGATCTCCAGATCCGAGAAGGGACGTGGGAAGCACAGTGGATATGGGCTCAGAAGATGGTTCAAATTACACTCCCAATTCTCATCATCTGGAGGGCCTTGGGCAAGTCTCTTCCCTTCCTATGGCCTCATTTTCCTTAGCTATAAAATGAGACAAATACGACCGGTGCTCCCTACCTCATGGGCTTGTGGTGAGGAAAAATGGCAACACCTTTAGGCACAATTTGGAAGTGATCTGCTGTTAGTGTAATATTCTCATTTTAGAGATGAACAAACTGAAGTCCATGCGCGCACACACATATGTGTACCTGCAGGTATACATGTATATACTTGTGTCTCCCTATATGTGCATATATACACACATTCTGGTGTACATGTGCATTTATGTGTGTATGTATGTAGGCTATGAAAAGAATTCTGCAATATCCTAATTCCAGAATTCTTTTCAGAGTATCTCCAATATTCCATATATGTGATCTTAGGAGTTTTAGTGTATTATAAATATATCACATACATTTCTAACCTTTTATCTTTGTTTCTTTCTCTTTAAGCACTTTCCTTCTCCCCTCTAATTTCAAAACTCCTTTCCAGACTCAGCTCAGGTTCTATCTTTTGACAACCCCAGCTCATAGTGAACTCTCCTTCTACTTCTAGAGCACTTATTTTCCAGATCATTCTACGATTTCCTATTTTGGGTATTATTATCTTTTGAGTGTGTGTGTGTGTGTGTGTGTGTGTGTGTGTGTGTGTATTCTCTTTTACTAGGTTGAAGCCCCTTAAAGGGCACAAGTTGCATTTCTTACATTTTTTGTAATTCCCACAGTACCATATTTATAACATTTGCACAATATATATTTGTTGATTAGTTAATCAAATAATAGAAAATTCTTTGCTGTTTTGCAGCTTCCCATTTCTTTTTCTTTCTTCTGGAGGTATTGTCATACTGGTGAAAGGACACTCTCTCTGTTTTCTCTTAGTCAACACTCACACTCTCTCTCTCTCTCTCTCTCTCTCTCTCTCTCTCTCTCTCTCTCTCTCTCTCTCTCTCTCTCCTTTCCTTTATTTTTATTTTTTTTCCCTAGGATACAGATGGATTCTGAGTTCCCTAGGAAAATCCCTCATGAATTGCTCTTCTGACTCTATTCTCAAGCAACTGTTTTCCTCTGGAGTCTGTTATAATTAACTCTCACCTTAATTAATTCAACAGAATCCTATAATATCAGAACCATAAGGGACTTTCCATTAGGTCTGGCTACCTGTTCCCTTGAGGCTCTTGTTGGGAGATGAATTGGACAAAAGCTGCTCTGAAGATTCAGAGCCAGGATCACATTATGGGGGTCGGGAGAGCCCCATCTGCCCCTAACAGTATCCCACTGTCTCAGAGGCTATTTAAGAGAAGATAGTGGATGATTCCATGAAGCAGAATTTGAGATCCTTTCAGAATCCCAGGGTGAAGTCATCCACTTAAAATACTGCACCTCACAGTGGGATGTTGTTGGCACAGTTTGCTCAGCTTATAATGCTTGGCACATGCACTCAAGTCAATATACTTCTCCTTGGTTAGTTTGTTTGTCTAGACAATGTTTATAATGTCTGTACCTTTTCCTTCCCATGACCTGACTTTCCCAATAATCACAACCTTGCTTCTTTTCTCATCTCCTTGATACAATAAGAGGCATCATGGTATACTGGAAAGAACCTTGACTTAGGAGGCACAGGGCCTGGGTTGTAATCTTAATTTGGTTATTTATTGACTCTGTGCCTTTAGTTAAGATCTGCTTTTTTGTGTCCCCTTTTCCTTCATCAGTTACAGAATAAGGGGAATCATGAGTGGTTCTCTGATCTTCTGGACTGAGGGCACTTCTCCTTCTGGAATACCATGTGTAACAGAGTCTCTTGGTTGTTCATTCTTTGGTTCTGGTGACTGAAGCTGGGCCACAGAATATTGATGATGGAGGCTATTAGTTGGGTTATAAGAGGAGAACAGACATGATTGCTGGGTTATCCTATAATAAGGATGTTGGATTAAGTGTCTGAGAGTCTCTTATAGCTCTAAATCTTTGCTTCTAGGATATGGGAGCAGTTTTCTTTAATAATTTCTTGAAATGTGATGTCTACGTTCTTTCTTTGAGTATGGTTTTAGTTTAGTCTAATAATTTTTAGATAATCTCTCCTTGATCTCTTTTTCCAGATCAGCCATTTTTCAAATGGAATCTTTCACATTTTCTTCCATTTTTTTCATTCTTCTGACTTTGTTTTATTGTTTCTTGAGGTCTCAGGGAGGCATTAGCTTCCACTTGCCTAATTCTGACTTTTAAGGAACTAGTTTCTTCTCTGAGTTTTTGTAACCTTTTTTCCCATTTGGTCAATTCTGCTTTTTAAGAAGTTATTTTCTTCATTATTTGTTGTGCCTTTTAAAATCAGTCATTTCAGTTATGTTCTATACTTTGTGACTCTGTTTGGTTTTATTTTTGACAGAGATATTGTAGAAGATATCCTTTTCTCCAGCTCATCTTACAAACGATGAAACTGAGGCAAACAAGATTAAGTAATGTGTTCCCTCCTTTAACTACATTATTCTACTTTCAGGTTATAGTGACCCTTTGAGAAGTGCACGTTTCCCTCATTGCATACAAATTAACCTTTAGACATTGTTTTTTTCCTTCTTCAGGGTTCTGAATTGGTTGATAATGGATATTCTAAATGAAAGAAACATTACTGACCATTGCCCTATTTAATTGTGCCCATTGTTGTTGGAGAGGAGATTGGTTATAGATACTGGCACTGGGATTTTTCAGGAAGGTAGAATTCTTGTTAAGATGTTTCTGCCTTTCTCCCCCCTCTGCTTTCTATGGGCAAGGGAGGAGAGAAGGGGGAAATACACATTTAAATAGCACCTACTATGTGCCGGGCACTGGGTTAAATGCTTTCCAAATATCTCATTATTTCATACCACTGGATCACAGAATCAGAAAATATAAAGTTGGTAGAAAAACCTTCATTTCTTACTAGGCTGCAATTTAGACTTCTTTACCATGACCCAGGAACCTCTTTACCCTGGAAAATCCTTCCTGTTCTGGAATTTACATTTTGGAAATGATCTCTGCCCCTGTGATCCTTTCTTCCATTCAATGGCTCCTTTAAGAACCTTCATTTATCAGATTGCACTAAGGACTTTTCTGCCATTGCTGCCCTCCTCCATTGGGTATCTCCATCCCTGTCTCTGAACCCCCTTTCAGTTTCCTTTTATAAGTTTTCTCTCTTCATTAGAAGCTCCTTGAGGATACCTACTAAGTACTTAATAAATCCTGGTTGACATGTTGACTTGAGCTCAGAGACCATGTAGTCGGTGCTGTTTAAAAAATTTAAGAGACAAAATTTCTGGGCAACTGGTCATTTTTATTAATAATACCAGCATTTTTAATAAAATCAGTGACACTCTTGAATGCCAAAGACAATCATGGGGGCTGGCTCATAGTGACGAACCTTTGGAAGAGTTTGTTCCTGAGGATGATAGTCAATTCTGATTGGTTAACAATTAATGAGAGAACAAACATTTCAACAAGGGACTGAGAGTGACATTATGTCACTCTTGGACCTAGAGACTACCCCAGCCCCAAACCACCAAAGATCTACCTGCACCCAAGCGTGATTTAATGGAGCTCATCTTAGATTAGAGATTCCTTGGAAAGCTGGATGGGGTTTGATAGAGGAGAAAGTCAGTTTAACTTTCAAGGCTGAGTTTTTAAAACAAGAACTTTATTTATCTATTTTTTCTTATCTTTATTTTATTTGTTTAATATTTTCCCCCAGTTACATCCAAAAATAATTTTTTATATTTGTTTTTAAACTTTTTGATTTCTAGATTCTCTTGAAATGAAGACTTTAGAAAAAGGTGCAACTCTCAATCTCCCCAAACCATTGGTTATTAACAATTTCTCTCAAGTCCAAACCTATTATTTTACTGAAGAAGAAACTGAGGACTAAGGAGAAAATAAAATTTCTAGATTACACAGGAAGTAGGTAGCAGAGGGGCCATGATCCCCCCAACTCAATATTTTTTATTGTACTGTTTGCTCCTTTCTCAGTGACCTCCCTGAATAGAGCCAATCTTTATTTGGTGTTATTGCTCACCAAAATCTTAGGAGGTCTGAGTTACCTTCCCCCCTTCTTTTTTTGGTAATCAGATTCTTGTTCCAAATGAGAATATTTATCTAGAGAAGTCAGACCTCCGGCAGATGCCAACATGCTTTCCCTACCTGGGCAGTTATTAGTCCTTAAAAATGAAGCATTTATGTTAATTCAATTAAAACCCAATACAGCTCAATTAAAACAAAATGAAAGGCCAGGCTAGGGCACAGATGCCCTGGAAAATGTATTTTTGGGGGTATTTTCTCTGGCTGTGAATAGATTCCCAATATGTAGGGCGACCACACATGTTCTTAAAAATGAAAACAGGCCTAACTCTAATTGAATGGTTTGTAATAATACTAACATGCATTTATATTAAGTCCTTTCTTTTCGAGTCCTACGTTTAATTTGGTAGCTTTAGGACAGAATACAATCTGAGTTTTGTTGGATCCACGGACAAATCTTTTCTTTCTCTCTTACTTTATTTCTTCTGGGGAAATGGGGATTTTCTCTTTTTGGACTAGAATTGGGATTTCATTGCTGTAGAACGTTCCTGGGGAAGAAGAACCTTCCTCAGAAGGGGCTTTCCAGCTAGTCTTTGACTCTAGCATACCTTTGACTTTGAGAACTGGCGCATGGAGAGCTGGAGGCTTGTCCAGGGTCACATAGCCAGAGTGGGCCAGTCGGACAACAACAGTGTAAGTATTTCCAGCATCCCATTTGCTTGTGGAAGGAGACTAAGACTAGAGTAAGCCCCTCAGCTAGGAAAGGACTTAGGTTGTAAGTATGTTCTCCTAGGATATTTCCTACTCTGCATATATGGGCCTGCATTAAACCTAAGGATCTTCCTCATTGATCATTTGATTAATTGGGTAGATCCCAAACTCTTTATCATGGGATGGAAGGCCTTCTGTACTCTTCCTGGTGCATCATTTCCTATTATATATTTGTCATCTATTACTGTTTAGATGGTCTGTTCACTGTCCCCAAACGTATATTACAGGCCTTTTTTTTCTGCTTCTACTCATGCTAGTAGAATGTAAGCTCTCTAAGCAGGAACAGTTCAAAGAGTACTGATCTGTAATGATTCAACTCTGGTGATCTTTGTGAACTTCCTGTGTGACTTTCAGTTAAACATGGCACCTCTTTGTACCTCAATTTCCTCATCTATAAACTGAAGAGGTTGTATCAGGTGACCTAGGAGGAAGATCCTTTGAGCTCTAAACTCAAGATCCTATGATAGGTTTTTAAAATTGTTTTTTCTTGGAGCTTAAAATTGTGCCTTCTGCGTACATAGTAGAGACCCAATAAATGCTTGTGGAACGGTAATTAAACAGTCACCATCATCTGGAATCCCCACTTATGCCCATTTGGATTTTCCTTTGAGGGTTAGTCTGAGTCCCCCTTCTTCTTTACCTTCCCATTTCTGAACATGCAAACTCAAAATTTGGAAGAGCCACATACCATAGAAAGAGTCATGGAGTTAAAATAGTTTCCAGAATCCTGAGTGGCAGCTTATTCTCCATGAATGGGGTATAGTGAGTCGGGTCAATGCTGTGCTTGTCCAGCTCAGAAGGAAATAGACCCCCTCAGTCTGTGGTATGTTCTTGCTTTATTATTTTATTGACATACAAATGAAATTTCAGGGAAAGTATTGGGAGAAGATCGCCCGAGGCCTTTCCTTTGTTTCTCCCAGGCTCCAGTTTTAATTTGGTTAAGGGGGATAGTTGGACTATAAATGTGTGGGTGGGATGCTGGGACGGAGGGTCTAACAGCCATAACTTAGGAATGAATTCTCTTGGAGCTTTCATAGTAGTAGGGGGACTTGAAGCCAGGAGAACGAAGTTGGAGGAGTTTGGGGGCTGCTTAGACAGCTTGAGGCTGGCTCTGTGCTTGCACTCTGGATCTGGGGAGCTAGTGAAAAATGGTTAAGGGAGTAACAAGCTATTTAGATGCTGCTTGGTCTAAATTTGCTGCTAAATGGCCCCTTTTCTCCCATATACATACACTCATCTGCCCTCCCTCTTAGTCCCAGTCATAACTTGGTTCCCTTCTTATCTAATTAATTGGGAAGGTCTCAGCCTCAGTTTGATGAAGATATAACCAGGGCAGTTCAGCTTGGTGGTTGTTCTGTGACTGACTCCATTCTCTTGGGTGGCTGTGCCATATTCTGGACCCATTTATACTCACAGTTTGAGAATTAGGGAGTTTCTCATCACTGGAGGTGCTTGAATAGAGGCTAGTTGACCATTTGTCTGGAAAGTCATGGAGAAGACTCCAACTCCAGCTAATGTTTGAATTAGATCAAGACTCCAGGTCTCCCTTCTATGCATCCTCTCAAACTGTGTTCATGATGATAAGATCACAGACTCGGAGCTGAGGAGACCTTCCCCCTCCTCACTTGTACAAATGAGAAGCAGGAGGCCTAGGAAAACAGTGACTTGCCTAGGCAGGTAGCAATTTTCAGGCTAGGATTGGAACTCCAGGCCTCTTCACTTGAAAGTCAATATTCTGCACCATGTGCCTGATATTGACTTGCTCTCTTAATTTCCTGGGAAACTTAGGCTATGCAATCCCACTCTTTCTGAGTTCCAAAGGCTTTCTTAAGTTTGAATCCCAGTGGACAAATGATCTGCCCCCTCAAAGGGGCCCAGATAAGAACAACATAATGGTAGCTAACATTGATGCAGTAACATGAGGTTTGCAAAACAGGGTACTTTTATTATCTCTTTTTTTTACCCTTAAAACAACTCTATAAAGTTGGTGCTACTATTATTCCCATTTTCTAAGGCAAGGAAACTGAGGCCAAGTGGCCAGGAACACGGAACTTGTAAATAAGTAAATAAGTAGGTGAGATTCAAACTCAGCTCTTGCCAAGTCCAGCCAGCAACTACAGTGCCAACTAGCATCAAGGGTAATTGTGATCAGTCTAGTTCATTGGTAATGGTAGATTGATAGATGTGAATTTTTATTCCAAGTTTCAGAATTAAATAGAATCATAAATTAAAGAATTAGAATTAAGCATACGACAGACCTCTGTTGGCTGTCCTTGAATGGGATTCAATTCCCCCCCTCCAAAAAAAATCTCTCAACTAGATAGTGGTCTATAGCCATGACCCTATTATTACTGAAGCTCCAGGATAAAGCATTTATGGAGGCCACTTAACTCTTTGAGTTTTAACCTCCTAATCTGTATATTGGGATCATAATATTTGCATTATTTTTACAGGGGTTTTATGAGTATTAAGGTGGCATATAAATGTAAATTAATCTTATTCTTATTCAAGTAAATTATTGGAATGGTTAACAGTCCTCGTTTGAATTTTTTGAAACTGGCAACATCTGAGTGGAGTTAATGAGCCACTTTAGGAGCAGGTCTAATAACTCAGTCTGGACAACACTCATTAGGACAGCTTATAAAGCCGAGATCTTTTTGGCTTTTTTGGCCTGTCTCTGATGCCTTCTGGCTGCGGGGCCGAGTATAGTACAAGTTCTTGGGGCCTTATGTGGCCAACTTCAGAAAGTGACAAAAGTTCATGCTCATCACTTCATCGTGGAGGTTCTCAGATTGCTAACAGTACACATGATGTCAGCTGCGAACAGGGCATCTCACCAATGATAGAGATTCTCTTCCCTTAGTGCTCTGTGCATGACAATTGAAGATACCATTGGTGAGCAAAATTTTGCATGATGTCTCACATGATATCATTAATCCAAAGGTTATGGAAGAAAGTTTTTTTGTTGCTTCCTTCAAGAATTTTAAAAATTGTTTTTCAATATGCATGGGGGATACTTTTTGGAGGAGAGCTGCAAGCCATAATTTTGCTTTGCTCATCAAAACTTATTTTTAAGACAACAACTAATATGTACGATGGAATCTTGTTTAATTTTTCTCATGTCTTCTAGGCGATAGTGTGATTATAAAGATGAGATATACTGTAGAATACTATTTGGGAAGTTTAGTGGATTATACACACAATCCATCACATCCTATATTCAAGGAAGCTGAGAGAGAGAGAGAGAGAGCGAGCGAGAGAGAGAGAGACAGAGAGAGAGAGACAGAGAGAGACAGAGAGAGAGAGAAACCACTGATTTACAGGGTTCATAGTTTGATTATTTCTATCTGAAAGAGGGGTGGGGGTGAAGAGAATGGACTAATGATGTTGAGTCAATGGATAACAGACTTGGTCAAAGCCATTTATCAGGGATTTTCTTATAGTTTGGCCTATTTCATGTGCCTTTTGATGTGGAGGCAAGAACACTGAGCTTACCATCAGAAAGACCTAAGTTCATATAGCAGTAGTGCTATTAGTGGACTTGATGGGTTGGGAATTTTGCAAAGTAGATTTGTTCCTCATAATTTGAGTTTCTTTTCTTGTAAAAACAAGGATAACAATTAATACTGTTTATTGGTTTGGTGTGAGGCTCAAAAAGATCATTTATGATATAAATAAGTCACTTTGGCTTTCTAGATCTCAGTTTCCTTATCTTTAAGATGAGGATATCTGATTTGGAGACTTCTAAGTTCTCCTCCAGCTCTAAAGTTTTTGATCATATGATCTAAAAATGTGTGTGTGTGTTTTTTTTTTTTAAACTTGAACAGGCTATGTAGTTGTTAACTCGGCAAAAATATATTATGTTACCATCCTAGCATATGAAAAATCAGATAACTATCCAGTAAAATACTATAATCTATTTTGAAAAGGTGCATTAGGATTAATTATAGAAGTCCAATGAAAAACAAATTACAAATGATGAGGTTTGGTTGAAAATAACAACAACAACAAAAATGCTTCCAAAATGCTCTTTTCTTAGAAAAACAATTCTTCTCATGTTTTGATCTTTGACCTGTGCTTACACAATTAATTCCCCATCATATTTCTGCATATGGCTCTCTAAGGAGAATCAAGTTTACACTTACCTCCGATCCAAACCATAACAGCACTTAATTAGGTGATAATTTATGTAGTACTTAGCATGAACTTCTGGCACTTGCTGAAGCCGGCAGCACAAGTGTACATATGTTATCACCTGACTACATCAAGTAACAGGGCCTGGGCATTGGCTAGGTATCCTGGGCTTTACAAGGTATCAAGTGACATTTATGACCCTGTTGTACCTGCATTTCTAGTAGGTAGAACTGTCTCTGGTGTGTATTAATGTACTGGATATTATGCCCATATGCACTTAAAACACCAATTCTGAGCACTTCTGAATATTGAGGAACCTAGAAAATTGGAGAAACAGATGTTGGATGAATAATCAGCCTTCTCAGGACCTATCACTCAATTTCAGAGAAATCTTGCAACAGCAGGGGCAGAATAGTTCAGATTTTCATAGCGAAAGATAAACAGAGCATTGGCTGTTGGCAAACATCGTCTTCAATGATAACTAGACTCCAAACATTTGGCTCAGACCTTCGGGATCTGACCCCATCAATGATACTGGCCAAGCAGTACTTCTTTCCCAAATATCCCAGGGAGAAGGGCAGGAATAAAGGGACACATGGCTTATGAGGATGTAATCTAAATGCATTGAATATGCTCATTTCTACATGTGGGTCTGAGAAAAGAGAATCCAATGGGGTTTTATCCGATGGATACATCATATCAGAATGTGCTATCTTTGATTCAAAGCCTGGCAAGGTATAACAAAAGAAATTGCATTCCTTTTGGTCCTGCTTTTAATTATAACTATGGACTGGAGAAGAAAGTAATAATAGGGGACACTATCTTGGCTTTTGAAAGTGATGTTGCATCTCTTCTCACTTAAAGACTAGACTTGGAATCCATTTTTGGAGAATTCTTATTTGCTGTCCTAAGGGAACCCATCATATCCCATCACCCCCTGGAAATAGAATAATGGATTAGAGATCAAAGCACCAAACTTGGATGCCATTCCCAGTTCATCCACTGACTCACTCCACATCTATGGCTTAAATGTAACCATGTAAATAAGCCATTGGTGGGGAATATGGAGTGGATGCGATCAGTCTGGGCCAAAGATATAGCTCATACTTGGAGACTAACAGAAATCAGGAAAAAGGCTTAAAGAAATTGGAGAACGAAACTAAAAGAAATAACAAATTCTAAATCCCCTTTCCATTTTATGCATTTTGGGCAAATCTAGAAAGTAGAAATCTAGAATCAATAAATCAGCAAGCATTTATTAAACCCACATCATGTGGCAGGCATTGTGGTTGGCACTGAGGGTATGGAGAGAGAAATGGAAACATTTCTGCCATGAAGGAACTGAAATTCTCTCTGAGGGAAACAACATGTATATGTATGTACATCAATGCATATATGTGTAAATAAAAGGCATATACAAGGTGATTTTGGAAGAGGGAAATTAAGAAAGGGTTTCTGTAGAAAGTAGCACTTAAACTGAGCCTTGAAGGTAACTAGGGATTCCAAGAGGTTGAATGGTAAGGGGGTGCCTGAGGAGTGCAGATGACGACAGTGATGATAATGATGAATGTGTTGACAGGAGATAAGATAATGAATACAAATCAAAATAATGAAGCTAGTTTGACTGATCCATAGTGTAAAGAGTATAATGTGTGCTAAACCTAGAAAGATGAACTGGGGATAAGTTGTAAAGGTCTTTAATACAACACACAAGTTTTATATATAGGAAATATTCCAGGTTATTGAGTAGGGATAGGTCAGATTTGCACTTTAAGACTGTCATTTTGGAAGTTGTTGGAGGCTGAACAGAAGGAGACTATATGATCTCTCAATTGATGATTTTATAAGCATCTGTGGGTTTAAGATAATTTCTTTCCTCCCTTATTTAACATTTTGTCCCCCCCAGTACATATAAGAACAATTTTAGTATCTTTTTTTTTTTCAAATTTTGAGTTCAAAATTCTTTCCCTCCTTTCCCAACCCCCTTCATTCAGAAGGTAAACAATTTGACATAGGTTATACATGGATAGTCATGTAAAATGCATTTCCATGTAAGTCATCCTGTGAAAGAAAACAGAGACAAAAAAACTCACATAGTAGTATATAGTAAAGAAAAAAGTACCATTGATCTACATCTAGGCTCTATCAGTTTTTTCTTTGGAGGCAGACAGCGCCTTTTATCATAAGACTACAGAATTGTCTTCAATCGTTGCATCGCTGACAATAGCTGAGTTATTCCATAACTGTGTATAGTGTTCTGGTTGAAAAACCAGAACCTATTTTACTTGCTATCAACTCATGTAGTCTTTTGATGTTATTCTGAGAGCATCCTGTCCATTATTTCTTAAAACACAATAGTATTCCATTACAATCAGATACAATGACTTGTTCAGCCATTCCCCAGTTGATGGACATCCCGTCAATGTCTCACTCTTTGCCACCACTAAAAGAGATGCTATAAATATTTTTGTATACACATAACCATAACTCCTTTTCCTTTTGGTTTTTTAATATCTTTGGAATACAGAAATATTGCTTGGTCAAAGGATGTGCATGGTTTTCCAGACCTTTGGGTACTGTTCCAAATTGCTCTACAGAATGATTGAATCAGTCCACAACTTCACAAACAATGCCTTAGTGTTTTAATTTTCTCACATTCCTTCCAAGATCTGTCATTCCCTTTTCCTGTCATACTAAACAATCCTACAGAAGCTCAGAGCTGTTTTAATTTGCATTTCTCTCCTCAATAGTGATTTAGAGAATTTTTTCATATGACCAGAGATAGATTTGATTGCTTTGTTTGAAAAGTGCTGTTGAAATCCTTTAACCATTTATCAATTGAGGAATAGTTCTTATTTCCACAAGTTTGACTACTTTTTATATGTTTGAGAAATGGAGTCTTTCTTAAGATGGAGAATGCTAACCAAAGAGAACTATGGAGATCTAAAGTGAATCAAAGCATAGTATTTTTACCTTTTTTACTTGCTTTTTCTTTCTTGTGGTTTTTTCCCTTTTTGGCCTGAGTTTTCTTGCACAATATGACAAATATGGAAAGATGTTTGGAAGGATTTTATATGTTTACCCTATATTAGATTAGAGGAAGGAAGGGAGGGAAAATGGAACACAAAATTTTACAGAAATGAATGTTGAGAACTATCTTTACATGTATTTGGAAAAATAAAATGCTATTTGGAAAAATAAAAAAAAGAGAAATGAAGTCTTTATCAGAGAAACTCAATGTAATTTTTTTCACAGTAATGATAAACAGCTATTTATTTTCTTCCCTTTATTTCCCCCTGTTTATCCTACTCTTTCTCTCCTTTTTCCCTGTCCATTCTCAAGTGTTTTGCTTCTGACTTTTACCTCCCTTACATTGCCCTCCCTTCTATCAACTCTTCACCCCTCTTCTCTTATTCTCTTTCTTTCCTACTTTACTATATGGTAAGATAAATTCTACATCCAACTGAGTGTTTCAATTATTCATTCCTTAAGACAACTCCAATGAGAGTAAGATTCATGTGCTCCCCTCCCCATTTTTCCCATTTTGTTCTCCACTGTAAAATCTACTTCAAACTTCCTTTATGTGAGGTAATTTATCCTATCTTATTTCTTGCAGTGCTTTTTTTCTCATCCCTTTATTTTACTGTATCTTTTATGTAATTATATTATCATATTTAACTCATATCTCTTCTTTCTGTTTGTTTATACTCCTTCTAACTGCCTTGATAATGAGAAAGTTTTTAAGAGTTATAAATATCATTTTCCCATGTAGGAATACAAAGAGTTTAACCTTATTGAATCACTTATGATTTTTCTTTCCTGTTCAAATTTTTATACCTCTTATATATCTAGTATTTGAAAATCAAATTTTCTATTTGGCTCTGGTCTTATCATCGGGTATGCTTGAAAATCCTCTATTTCATTAAATGTGTCTGAAGGGTTTATACTCAGTTTTGCTGACTAGGTGATTCTTGATTATACCTAGCTCTTTTTCTCTTTTGAAATATCATATTCCAAGATCTATGATCCTTTAATGTAGAAGCTACTAATTCTTGTATTAGCCTGACTGTGTCTCCAGGATATCTGAATTTTTTCTTTCTGGTTGCTTGCAATATTTTCTTCTTGAAATTTGGATATAATATTCCAGTGACTTTTCATTTTGGGGTCTCTTTCAGGAGGTGTCAGTGGATTCTTTCAATTTCTAATTTACCCACTGGTTCTAGAATATCAGAGCAGCTTTTCTTGACAATTTCTTGAAAGATGATGTTTAAGCTATTTTTTGAGCATGACTTTCTTAAATCATCTCTCTTGGATCTATTTTCTAGGTGAGTTGTTTTTGTAGTGAGATATTTCACATTGTCTTCTATTTTTTTCATCCTTTTGATTTTGTTTGATTATTTCTTGGCTTCTCATAAAGCCATTACTCTCCATTTGTTCATTTCTTATTTTTAAGAAATTATTTTCTTCAGTAAGTTTTTGTACCTTTTTTCCACTTAACAAAATTTTAAGGAGTTCATCTCTTCAGTAAATTTTTGTATATCTTTTCCCATTTGGTCAATTCTGCTTTTTGAGACATTCTACTTTTCATTGGATAATTGTGCATATTTTCTCCTTTTGGCCTATTTTTAAGGTGTTATTTTCTTCCTTATTTTTTGTTCCTCCTTACCAAATAAGTAATCTTATGTTAAAAATAATTCAGTTTATTTTACAAGTAAGTAAAATAATGTGAGTTAACATTTTTCCATGTTTTAACACACTGAATAACTTTTAGACCTGTGATAGAATATTGATCATAGAAATATCATAGGAACTGTATTCTTCTTGGGTAGCTTTCTGTGATTTCCTAGAGATAATGATCCCATTTCTGATACCACTGGCAGTTTTCTCATAAAGTTCCTTTAAAAAATTATGATATTTTCATGGAATAACAATATATGAATATTAATTGTGTAACATATTGTATGTGTAGCTTTAACTTTATAATAGTGTACAAAAAGGAATATATATATATATATATATATATATATATATATATATATATATAAATCATATAATAAAAATACATGACCAAGCAAAACAAATTCTCACATTGACTATCCCCCCAAAATGTCTCAATCTGAACTGAGAATCCATTCATTTACATCAGAAGATGGACACTGTGCTTCATCAAGGTTCCTTTGATATCAAGGTTAGCTATTTCATTGATAAAAGTTGTAGGATGGAAACCTGAATTTCAGGTTCAAGCTTCCATTTAAAATAATAACTTATCTTAAGTAACACCCTTCAGTACTTTGTCTTTAAATATATTTGAATTTGCCTTATTTACACGTTCCCTACAGCCTATGTATAATTATAAAAAAAGGTCAATGTCTTCACAGAGAATTAAATCAAATTTTCTATTTGTCTTATCAGGAATGCTTGAAAGTCCTCTATTTCATTGAAAGTCTCTGACAGTTTTATACTTGGTTTTGCTGACTAGTGATTCTTGGTCGTAATCCTAGCTCTTTTTCTCTTCTGGAATATCATATTCCAAGATCTATGATCCTTTAATGTAGAAGCTACTAAATTTTCCAGTTTTGCAACCCTAACCCCTTTCTCACATCTGATATATGAAGAACTGTAACTAAGGGACATTGGAAAATCCCATAGATGTCTGGATGCTCAAGCTCACCCAGGACTTCACCATTTGGTGGTTGATTTGTTGTTAGATTCAGAGTTCCCCAACAGGTGGTCAGCTGCACTGCATGAGTGTCTGTAGATAGGAATGCTGTGATTATTTACAGGCTAGCAGTGTACCTAATTTGAATAGAAACAATATTTCAGGGTACCCGCAGCAACTGTAATATAATATATAAACACTGTGACTTCTGTTGGTGGTACTCTGATTTGTTGCCCACTTTCAAAGTGAAAACAAATGCTACATTTCAGTTATAGGTTAGCAAAAAGAAAGATGTTCACAGATTCCCTCAAACCTATGCATGGATCTCTGAACTCCAGATTAAGAAACATCTGCTCTACATCTCCCCGTTAAGGCTAGATGACCATCGGCAACATTTCACATTCATACAGACTACACTGAGTTACCTTTGAGTCCTGTCTAACTCTGAGATCCTTTGACTCTGTGACTATGTGTATCTAAGTTTAGATATTCACCAAAATTCTATATTGTGGCAGTCTTTAACAAGTGATTGGTTTAGGTAATCAGTGATAGGAGATGATAAATTGATTCTATCATCAGCCCTCAGCCCTCCTTAGCTGCCAGCAGGTTAGCCGCCACTCTTAAGGCATAGAAGTTAGAAAGTAGAATAATTTACATTTTATGTAAGACTTTTTTGCCTCCTCCATTACAGTCTTGCTCTTATGAGCCACTGGATATGGTGGTTACCCTGTAGTCTGTAAGACAATAGGTGATATGTAAGTTGCAAAGTCTTTAAATATGGGCCCGGTATTTTATCATGTATATCCTAACATGAATACTAGCCAAGCCAAGTTCAGAAGGGTTCATTACCTGGTTGGCCATGTTATTGTTGTTGTTCAGTCATGTTTAATTCTTTGTGACCCAATTTGGGGTCTTCTTGGCAAAGACAAGGGAGTGGCCTTTTCATCCTGGTGACTGGGAAAGTATGAAGTATAAGGGGAAGAGGAAAAAAAGAAACTTCCTAATAATGAGACTTGTCCAAGAGTCTACAACAAAAATAAGCATTGTGCCAAGTACTGGGAACAGAAATTCAATCATAAAAAATATAGCCCCTGCCTCAAGAGGCTAATGTTGTAATGGGGGAGGAAAAATAAGAAAGGGAACTGAAAAAGTGGGAAAGGGTAAAGAACCGTGATTCAGAAGCATGTTAGAGAAAGTCCACTGAGTCAGTGGTGCAGCTTCCAGGGTAAAAAGGCTGATCTGGTAGAGTAGAGAGAGGAGAATGGGCTGCCTCAGCAGGGAAAAGTGCAGGCTGAATCACCACTTGTTGGGATATCTGTTCAGGTTCAGGTCCGACTAATGTCACCTCCGAAGGATCTTGCAACTCAGATCCTGTGACTCTGTGCTTATCATTGGTCAATAGGGCTTTGCTGATTGCAGGGCCCCACAGTGCTTTGAGACAAACCAGCAAGAATGTGGGGTAGTGGGAGTGGGAAGAAGCGTTGTGTGTGAAAGGAAGTGTTTTGCATGGATTCCATTTTTGCAAATCTCTGCCACATAGACAGCTTCCCAGATCCCTCCTGTGTTGCTTTACAAAGTTCCACTTGGAAAGACAAACAACACTAAAAGTGAGGAAAGTTCCACAGTGGCATATGGTACTGTAATTATCTCCAAACAAAACCTCCAGAGCAGCCAGGAGATCCCTGTCACTCTGACAGGGCATACACAGGCGTACACAACCTGGAGAAAATGAAAAGACTCTTTTAGTGCAGTGAGAATATGTGCCAATAGCCCTTTGAAGAAAAAAAAAAACTCTGTTACTTAAAAAGGGCCGTGTTTATCAAAGAATTGTTGGGAATGTCTAGAATGACATGTTTGCCCCATGCCTTGGATGATTTTATGCTTATATTTAATAGCTGGTCATTTATCAATGGAATCGATGGAGTATGGAGAAGCCCTCCAGCTTTCAGATGTCTTCCCCACTGGAGAATGAGACTGTTCCACTTCCTGAGCTTCTAGCTCTGGAAAATATCTAAATATTTAATAGACAGTTGCTTTTAATATCCACTTTCCCTGGGGAGGAGCCACACATCATGTTACAGTGGGCAAGAAGTGAATTGGCTAGAATGTCTAGCCCATGATTAGGTAGACATAGACAAAACTCAGCTCAGGTCCACGGGAGGCTTCTTTGGAGGACATCATCACTCCCAACTTATCAAAATCCCATGACTTCAGTGGAATTGCATAAAAGAAAGATAGAGAAATTGCCCACCTATGGTGACTTTTTTTTCCTAAAAGAAAAAGCAACAGCACACTATTTTTACTTGAAAGTTGCTCTGGGTCTTCTCAATAAGGGCAGATGTGTACATACTCATGGAGAACCAAAGCCAATTTTTTATTATCTTCTTATTCAACCTGCAAAGGTAATTGGAAGAATATTTCTGGGAGAGCTCCAAAGATAAGTATTATGATAGGTTGTAATCTGACATACTGTAATCTATGTATGCTAATATAATATATTTGTGTAGCTAGAAGGGACTTTGTGGGGCATCCAGCCAACCTGTGCATGAAATCTCCGTTGTCTATATCATGTCTCACAAATGGACATGCAGGCCTTCAAAATACCTACCTTTCTACCTTATTTTACCTCGATGCTCTTTCTCTCAGAGTTAAAATTAATCAGCTAATTGTACACCATGGAAATGTTCTGTCACTTTTTGGGATTTCTGCCTCTAGCAATTGTTTTGTATACACTTTATATTTGAGAACATCAAGGCAATGAAATAGACAGGGAACTGGCCTAAAACCATTTTAAGCTCCTCCTCTTATATTTACTGATCATGAACAAATCATTCAAGTCCTCAAGGACTGGGACAACTCTGTAAAATTGATAGAATATACCAGCATATATTGGGAGAGTTTCCTTTACTTGGAGTTCCTTAAATAAACAAAATTATACGTCCAAACCATAGTTCTGTAATTTCTATTTATTTCTCTGCATGTGGTATTCTCTCAGTAGAATGTAAACTCCTTCCAAGTGTTTGATTTTCATCCTTGAATTCTTAGTGTCTAGGATAGATCTTGCTCTTTATAAGAACTTAGAAAACCTTGGTGAATTAAACTGCTTGAAGAACTAGAGAAATGAGGAACTTGGAAGCTCTCAATGAAATTTCTTTTATTTTTAGATGACTTTAAATGTTAGAAAGTTTTCCTTGTGGTTAACAAGGAATCTGTAACACTGAAACTTCTACCTATTGAACCTAGATCTGCTCTTTGGGAAAAGCAGAAACCTTTTATCCTTCTTGCAAATGAGAGCTTTTCAAATATTTAAAGTCTCCGTTCATCTTCTTCCCATATCTTCTCTTTCATACTAAACATTCCTGTTCACTCAATGGATCTTTGTATGACAATAAGTCCCTTCACTTTTCTTTGAACACACTCCATTTTTTCAAAGTCCATCTTAAAACTTCCTCACGAAAACTAAACATGACATTCCAGGTCTACCACCCTAACCCTAACTCTAATCCTAAACTTAAACCTATTCCCCTGGTTCTACTGACCACCCTAGATTATATTGGGACTTTCATTTTTGGCTGCCATGCTTGTATGCCATTTGTGGTTTCTTTGGCTTTTCTTGGTTGCCATGCAACACTGTTGAATAATCTGGAGTTTGAAGTCTACTAAAAACTTCAGGATCTTTTTAATTTGTTTTTTTCTCTTTCTTTCTTTTGCCTTGCTTTGCTTTCTCTTGCATTTGTTCCCCCCTTCCTTTTTTCCCCTTCTTCCCACTCTCCCTTCCTTCAATTGTTTTTTTTTTAAATGGTTGTCTAGACATATTTTTCTCACTTTGTCCTTTAATAACCAACTTTTAGAAGTTAAATATGGGACTTAGCATTTCCTCTGCATTTCATTGAATCTTATTAAATTTATCTAATCATTCCAACCTTTTAATCTCTTTTTGAATCTTCTTTAGTCATTTAAAGTATTAGCTGTTTTTCTTAGCTTCATGACTTCTGGAGATTTAGCAGCCTTATCACCTCCCCCTTCAATGATAAAAATGTTGACTAGAACAGAACTCTTCACCTTGTTAGTAACCTTCCTCTAAGTTATCATCAATCTTTAAACAATGTTCTTTGGGTCTGATTATCCAATGTGTACCAATTCTACATCCTTCTGTTATTATTCAGCCCTGTAATACTTTCATCTTGTCTACATATCATGTCAGGTTTACTTTGTCATCTCCTAATTTCTCAACTTAGTAGCCCTATTAATTGCTCCCTTCAGAATATGCTAAATGAAAGTTACAAGACATGACTTTTGAAAAAGTGAGGTTCCTTGTTTTCCATAGAGAAATCTCTTTTGGTAATTTTTAGAGTAAATTTATATGTTGGGTTAAGGGTTGAATTAGATAACCTCTGAAGTCCCTTTCAAATTTAGGATTCTATAATTTCTCATTTAGAAAGCAGTGATTTATTCTACAAGGCTTTTGAATTTGAAGAAACCTCAGTGTTCCAATGTGGTTCACAATTCAGCATCTCCTCTTGCTTGGGACATAAAGAGATTAGTTCTTCCTCGGGGGATGTCTGTAGAGCATGAAACCCCTGTGTGTGGAAAAAGTCCATCACTTTCCTGCAGTTTCATCACTGTCTGGATTGTAAAGCCTTCCTCTTGCTGGTGGGATAGTTTCCCAGTCCCACAGAAGCTTATTTATTAGGACTTCATAATGAAAACAAAACACTTAAGCAATACATTGTAAAACTTTTGAAACCAAACACTTTTTTTTTCTCCTCTGAGTCATGTTTGTTGTGATTGAACATTTTTCAACATAAAGGTGCAGGGGGTTCTTAAGGCAAAAAATATCCTGAAGACTGAATTAATGCTTCTAGTCATTTTTGTCCTTCTGGGATTTCCCCACTGCCTTCTGTAAGGACTTTTATTGCTTTTCAGGAGTAAGAGCATCCTCAACTCCTGTGGTTTTCTTTTTGGCTACTGCCATCTTGAGGTAGTGTTTAATGGTTGGGGATGGGCATTCAGTATTAGTCACTTGGTTTAGGTAACTGGTTATGTTCACCTGAAATAATGTATGCAAAGCACTTTGAAACCTTTTGATGCCAGATAAATTTTAGTTTTTATTACTTTTTATCCTGATTTCTTTCTTTTTTTCTTTTGTCATTTCTTTTTTAAATTTTTCAACAAGTACTTATTAAGGTCTCCTATATGTGTAGGTGGCACTGGGTTAAGCATTATATGGAATACAACAATAGATGTAGTAGGATTCTCCCTATCCCCCCCCATTCTCCCCAACCAAATTAATAAGTAGGATCACTCATACTCAAAGCTGAAATCCAGAGTGGCCTGCTTTATGAGTGGTACAAACAAAGTGTTTCAGTTGTACCAGAATGGAAGTAGTAAGAGATCACTTTCAGATAATGGTGGGGAGGGAATAGGGCAGATTCATGGAAGAAATAGCATTTGAGTTGAGACTGAAATAGGACTGGATGGCATTCCAAAAGATGGAGCTGCAGAGTTTGAGAAGGACTTTACACATAGAGGAAATAGCATTAGTAAAGACATACAGATGAGAAGGTACCTTATGTTTTCAGGGAATGATGGAATAGAACAATTTGGCACCTGGTGGTCAAGGATCTTAAAGTTATGAAAAGAGAGACTACCCAGATCTCCCCCTGGCCCATCATGACTCGGTTTATGAATGCTATTTAAGAATCAGTCACCGAGAGTTTACCATAAATAGTATATATTTATCTGCAAGGCACCTTTAGGTTTCAAAAGTGTTTTCATCACAAGTTCCATTTTACAGATATGAAAATCAGAGGTCAGAAAAATCCAATGTCCTTAAGATACAATGGAAAAATGTCTCTGAAGACAAAAGACTCGCATTCAAATTCCAGCTCTGCCATTTCCTGCCTATGAAATTTTGGGCAACTTACAACGTCTCTGGGCCTCAGTTTCTCCAACTATAAAAATAAGATGTTCAACTGAATGGCCTCTGGATTCCCTTCTGGCTCTAGATTCATGATTCTCTACATGCCTGTGACCTTTCATAAGCCTATGATCCATAGCCACAAAGCAAATAAATATCAGATCCAGGATTTGAAGCCCACTCTCCTGATCTCTGATCCAGCCCTTTTTATGTAGCACTGTGCTGCTTTTCTACATGGAAAAGATGGAACTATTTTATGAGATTATCTCAATGAAGTGGTGGTAAAATGTTTTGAGATAACAGGGTGCAAGGTGCTGCATTGGGTTCTCTTATGGCAGGTAGTTACTCTTGAGAGTAAACCAAGAGACCTAAAAACTCAATACTTAAATTGTAAGTGGCTAGATTTTCATGTGTTTTTTTTTTTAAATAATTATTTTGTTCTATTAAAATCTTTAAAAATGGTTCACCAAGGAATCATCATAATGAAGATTAGATGTATCATTGAACAATATGGTGGATGCTTTTTGGAAAGGAGGAAATGTTACTCTTAAAATCTTAGCATCATAGAGTTTTAGAGCTCTAAGAAGCATTAGGTAATTTTTCAAGTCATTTGTTAAGAGCCAATTTTGCACATTAAAAAACTAAGGCTGAGGGAGGAGATGATACCTATAAAACTAGGTATTATCAAGACCAGAACTTCAATGCAGTCTCCTTACTCCTGGGTAGCTAGAGCCCTGGGCCTGCAGCCAAGAAGACTAGAGTTCAAATCTGGCCTTATTCACTTATTAGCTATGTGACCCTGCCTTCAGTTCCTCATCTGTAAAAATGAACTGGAGCAGGAAATGGCAAAATGCTCCACTCTTTGCCAAAAAATCCCCAAATGGGGCCACAAAGTGTTGGATTAGACTGAAAACAATGGAACAACAGCAACAGCAGAACTCCTAACTCCTGGATTCTTCCTCGTGCTCCCAGTTGCAATGACCGAAACACTGGCTTTGGGGCAGCGAAAAACTTTTGGAAGCACATGGGAAGGAATTCTTGCAGGCTTGTAGGAATTTCTTGGCTCTGCATCTTCCTCCCGCTTCCCACCCCAAGCTTACTATATTTATTGGACTAATTTATCCACAAGATGAACTGTATTTTTGGTCAGTCTACATTTAGCTTTTGACTCCAAAGTTTTCTTAATTGAAAAAATGGCAATAGGGCTTCTGGCATTGTGGTGGTAATTAATATTTCCAGGTCAAATGAAAGCTGTGTACGGGGATTTTTTAATGAAATGGACTTTCTGGATAATGAGCAGAGTCAGACAAAACAACAAGAATCATAAACAACAGCAAAAGCCAGCTCATTTGCTTTGCTGCGGACTGGGGCCTTTGAGTCACGTCAACAATCCCAGCGTTGTTGACCTTACTCTGGCTTTCTTTCTCATGTAGAAATATCTGGTGGCTCATTGTGGAGATACCTGGTGGACATGAACGTCTGAGACCAGTGTCTTAGACAGTTGAAGTGTTTTTGAGTGTTTTCTTAGTTTTGGTTACTTCTCCACTTGGCTCGATTTCCTTGCACGATGATTGAATGGGATGCTCTCAAAGGTCCCTCTGACTGCCATTTACTCTTGAACTTTATAATTCTATCCGCGAAGTGAGAAGGAGACACAGGCCACCTGGGGAAGTACAAAGATCAGGAGATTTGGAGTGAGTTTTGAATCTTCCCTGTGAACTTTGCTAAATTGCTGAACTTCCTGGGCTCCATTTTTCTTCTTCTATAAAGCGAGGGAGATGGATTGCTAAGATGATGATCTCAAAGATCCCTCTCAGAGTAAAGACCATCAACTATCAGAACAATAGGAAATACTAAATGGTAAGTCAGCTTTAAAAAAAAATTCAGTCTCTTCTCCTTTTTACACTAGAATCATTCTCTCTATTTGTCCCTTCCTTTTTCATGAGCACGAAGAAGAAGAACTCAATTACATGTCCAGGTAGTACAACCAGAGGTTCTAGAGGAGTCAGCCTCCCATATTTACTAAGGCAACAATGTGGTAGTCATATAGACAGCAAATCTACCCCAAAGTGTACATTGTTGGCCTTATGTTTATGTAACCTGGGGTTCAAGTGGATTATTTTCATTCCTATTTCCTCTCTTGAAGCTGGAAGCCAGAAGACAAAGATCGTTCCTCTTCCAGGCTTTCACCAACTCCACCAGTCCCACAGGCGTGGAACACTGAGCAGTCATTCTCCACCAATGAGAAAAGTCTTATATAAATGTCTTGAGCCCTGGGTTACATTTCCTTGTCCCCATGGGTTAAATTAAAGATATATTTGCACACTTTCCCCCTCCATTATGAACAAAGAGCTAAAGGAGACCTTGGAGATGGTTTATTCTAACTCCTTCATTTTACAGATAAGGAAACCCACAGTTAAGTGAGTTAAGTGAACTTCCCAAGGTTACACAATTAGGAAGCAACAAAACTAGGATTCAAATCCTGTTGTTCCTAGCTTTATTTCCATAAGGAAGGTAGAGAAAATATCATTGTTTCAAAGATCTATGGTATTATCTGTGTTTTTCCTCAGAAATCCTTCTTATGCCTTTGTGAATTTAGAAGCTTCATCCTGCTTGGATAAGTTCCTCACACATTTAACGTGGTATCTTGGTTCCAATTTAAAAGTTCTTCAGCTTTTTGTAGGACCTGCCAGGGCTCTTTCTCTAGCAGCAACGTACCTCAGAACCCAGCATCACCTCCTTCCTTTGATGAGACATCAGAGTGTATATTCATCAGAGGAAATTGTACCTTAAGAGAGAGTTACTCATCTTAAACCAAGCACTCGTCTTTAGTTAAAGTCACTTGAAGGGGGCAGATCCAAGATGGTGGAGAGCAGATCCAAGATGGTGGAGAGCAGACAGGTCATTGTGAAAATTAAGACATTCAGGAGATGTCCTCAGGTCTTTCCAATAGATTAAATGAATTATTAAAAAAAGAATCACCAAATTGATTAATTAATCAATAAACATTTATCAAATGCCTACAAAGTTCCAGATATTGGGCTGTTAATGAGCAGATATATTGATTCATGTCTATACCAATCATGGCTACACAGGGAGGCCGAGGCTGGCAGATAGGTTGAATTCAGGAGTTCTGAGCTTCAGAGGACTGAGCCAATCGGGTATTCACACCACATCTGGTATCAGGATGGTGAGCATCTTGGAACAGGAGGCTACCAGGTTGCCTATGAAGGGGTAAACAGCCCAGGTTTGAAATAGAGCAGGTCAAAACTCCCATGCCAATCACCAGTAGGAGAAGTTTGTGAATGGGGTCAGCCCTTCTATGCTGGGAGAGAGAGGGAGACTTAGTATTTAAAAGAAAAGAAAGCATAGAATCAATCATATAATCAAGACCTGTGATCATAAATCATAGAAACTAAAAAATCCTGGAACTGTGAGGTACCTTAGAAATGATTGAGTTCAAGTCTCTTATAGATAAGAAAACTTAGTCTAAGAGATGAAGTGTCTTAAAAAAGTATTTGCCCTCACAATTATTTTTAAAACAATCATTTTATTTTGAAGAAAAGCTTTTAGAAATTGGTAGTGTGTATGTAGGAACTGGGGGCCAAGGACCTAACAAATTCTCTCAGGTTCAGCATTAATGTTAAGTAAAGTTAAATATCTGGAAAGGCAAAGAAAACATAGCAACAGGAAGTAAAAAGGCAGAATGTAAATCAAAGATTTCTTTTTTTTCCCCTCCTTCCCTGCCCCTGCCCCGTGTCTCTCTGTCTCTCTGTGTCTCTGCCTCTCTCTGTGTGTCTGTCTCTCTCTGTGTCTCTGTCTCTCTTTGCCTCTCACTCTCTCTCTCTGTCTCTCTCTCTGTGTCTCTTTCTCTCTCTCTGTCTCTCTCTCTCTCCTTTTATGAGCAGGCCACCCCGAAGACAGAGTGCAGAAGCAAGCTGAGTTGTTGTGAGAAATAACAATGGGTAGTGCACATGTACTAACACAAACAAGGTCTAAAACAGAAAGGGAGAATGTCTTGAAGCCAGACTTACTCTTCTGACTTTCTCCCAGCTCACACTCTGTTCTCTCTCTCTCTCCCCAACCCCCTCAATCCCACCTCCACCCCCAACTCGGTCCCATTTACTCCTTGTCCTTTTCCTTAACCCACGCCTCCCAGCTCGGTCTTCCTCGTGATGATCCCCAAACACCCCATTGAACAATAAACATGGATGACCATGGTGGTCCTGTCAGCTCTGGCTCTTTGTAAAATAACCCGTGATCTACAGCGTTCCTCTGGAATTGATTTCGCAGACTCTCGCCACCTCTTCCCATTGACAGGCAAAAAACCCTAGCCTAACACTAGCCATTTTCCCATCATTGTAAATTCTTCAGGGGGAGGCCCGAGCCTCCCGCTCCGCCATGGCGGCGGTAACAAATCAAACCGTCTGCTTACAAACTCTTACATTTTGAAAAGAACACTTCAAAATGATTAAATATTTATGCATAGCAAGCACTCGAAACTTTGATGATTTATTCAGACTTTATAACTTATAGTAAAATATAAATTTTTGCCCATCATAGCATAAAGGTAAAAGATTTCTTTTCCCAGAGTGCAGGGCTTCCAAGGTTGGGGATGAAAAAATGCATCTGTTTTCCTGTGTGTTTGCTTTTTTTTATAGTCTTCATAAATCCAGCTAGCTCCCTTTTAGACTACTAGCCTCTTTCAATAGAAGCATGTTTTTGCTGGGATTTCCACATTCATAATTATTCCTCTCATTTCTCTGCTCTGAGAAGACAAGCTGGTATTTCATTCCTTTGGGGAAGTTAATAATATGGTAGGCAAAACATCAGGAAAAATTATAATGAATGAGGCTATACAAACCGTAGGGAAACACATGTTGCCGTTATAAAATGTTCCTGTCATAAATCCTGGAAATTTCACTACAGTCACAAGTGAATAACTTTTTAACGCATAAACACTCAATTAATTAAATAGTAATATGCTATATAAGTTTGAACTAGTGCTAAATAGCTCGCATTTATATTATGCTTTAGGGTTACAAAGCACTTTCACATACATTATCTCATTGGAGCTCATTGGAGACTTCCCTGGGAGGTAGGGACTACAACCCCATTTTACAGATGAGGAGATTGAGGCTCCCAGAGGCTGAAGCAACTTGGGGGAAGTTCACATAATGGTCCTTATTCCCTTCCAACTGTCTTTAAGTGTATATCGAGTCAGAGAACTGACTCAATTTAAAATTTCATTTAAATTTAAAAATTATTTCTTATTGAGAATAGAATGTCCAAGGCTTGGACTCAAATAATTTGTTTTCTTGTCTTTAATTTTGGTCACATGCAAGATTCCCAGCAGAGTTTTTTGAATGCTCCTGTGGCCTTCTTTATTTCCTAGTTATTTTGGCATTCAATTTATTTTTTTCTTTTCTTTAAAGTGTTTTGAATGTTGTCTGTTTTGAGTTCACAGACTTATAAATATGACTAAAAGGTCAGAATACATTTAAAAATATTTTGAAAAGTAGATGCCATTACAGAAATGTAATACAATGTGGAAATTCCATTAAATTATCCCATTTCTGTTATGAGCGGGGTATTGGGCTAGACACACAAAGCAAATCATTTTGAAACTTCTTTTTTCCAAAAGGCAGCAGGATATAAATATGGAGCTGGAAGATTTGCTTTGCCATTTTCTAGTGGGATATTCTTGGGCAAATCATTATTCCTTGGTAGAATTCAGTGTCCGCAGTTGTAGAATGGAGATAAGGTTTCTTTAAACCTAGAGGTTTCCAAATGAACTCTCCTATATCTTTCCAGGTATATTATAAGGATTACATGAGACAATATAAATACTTATAAATCATTATATAAATATGAGCAACTCTCCTTGGAGAGGCTAATATTCTCATTTTTACAGATTAAGAAGTTGAAACCTGGGGAGATGGAACCACTTGTCCAAAATCACAACCAAGTTAATGTTAGGAACAGGAGCAGAAGGCAGGTTTCAAGTCACCATTCTATGTGTTCTTCCACCCTACCCTGTCTCTGATTCATGTCTTTTAATCCCTAATATATGAAAGAGTTGCTGAAATGATTACTACTGTGCCTCTTTCAAGGAATCTTATTTGGTTTTTAACATATGCAGGCTAAATACTTTGAGGAAGGAAAGTCATTAAAGTTTCATTTGCTGAATTAAAAAAAATACTAGTAAATAATAACTATTGTTGCATCTTATATTCTTTACATCTTTTAGTCAGTTGTGTGATGACAAGGATGTGGTTCAATGTTATTTATAAAAAAAAAAAACTATCTTCTTTCTTCTTTTTTTATTTTCAAAATATGTGCCTGGATAGTTTTTAACATTCACTCTTGCCAAACCTTATATTCTCAATTTTTTCCCTCCCTTTCTCCCACCCCTTCCAATAGATGGCAAGTAATCCAATATATGTTAAACATGTGCAATTCTTCTATAGATATTTCCAGAATTATCATGCTACACAAGAAAAATCACGTCAAAAGGGGAAAAAAAAACTGAGAAAGAAAACAAAACGCAAGCAAAGGACAACAGAAAGAGTGAAAATGCTATGTTGTGATCCACACTCAGTTCCCACAGGCCTCTCTCTGGGGGCAGATGGCTGTCTCCATCACAAGACCATTGGAACTGGCCTCAATCATCTCATTGTTGAAGAGAGCCACATCCCATCAGAAGTGATCATCATATAATCTTGCTGTTGCTGTGTATAATGATCTCCTGATTCTTCTCACCTCACTTAGCATCAGTTCGTGAAGTCTCCTCAGGCCTTTCTGAAATTAGCCTGCTGATCATTTCTTAAAAAACAATATTGCATAATATTCACATACCGTCACTCATTCAGCCATTCTCCAGCTGATGGGCATCTTCTCATTTCCAGTTTCTCACCACTACAAAGAGACCTGCCACAAACATTTTGGCACATACAGGTCCCTTTCCCTTCTTTAGTATCTCTTTGGGGTATAAGCCCAGTAGTAACACTGCTGAATCAAAGGGTATGCACAGTTTGATAACTTTTTGAGCATAGTTCTGAATAGCTCTCCAGAATGGTTGGATTCGTTCACAACTCCACCAACAATGTATCAGTGTCCCAGTTTTCCCACATCCCTGCCGACATTCATCATTATCTTTTCCTGTCATCTTAGACAATCTGACTGGTGTATAGTGGGATCTCAGAATTGTCTTACTTTGCATTTCTCTGATTAATAGCGATTTGGAGCACCTTTTCATGTGACTAGAAATGGTTTTAATTTTATCTGAAAATTGTCTGTTCATATCCTTTGACCGCTTATCAATTGGAGAATGCCTGCTCCCTTCTTAAACCACATTATCCATATGTTTGTGTATTCTTTTGTAAAGGTGGGGTGATTGAGAAAAGCAGTCTAAGTACTCTACTACATTAAAAATAAACAATAAGATGTTCAGTCAATCAATCTTAGTCATAGGCTTTAAACTAAATATGGAAAGTTTTTGAAAGCCATTGGATGAAGTGAAATAATATTCCACAGTTATTCCAGCTGTCTGAGGGATTTCATCATGCCCTCTGGATTACATTGTTTAAAAGCAAAGAATTAACTATGATTAAGGTGTTAGAGTGAGTGGTGAGCTCTGAGACAGAGTATTCTAAGCAAGCTCCTTAGGCGCTGAATGTGGAGGGGAGGGAAAGCATTGGTTTTTGCTTAGGCCTCTTTCCCTCCGTCCCCTTGCTAAAGGAGCACCTAGTGAACTTTGAAGTGTTCAGAGATATTGGACTTAGCTTCTCATCAGTGTTTTCCCAATATCCCTGAATTAGTTTATGGAAGCAAGTTACAGACTGGATGTGTGGGTGTGGATTGATGATTCCCCAGGAGCATAGTAAAGAGATTACAACAGGCCTGCAAGAAAGAGCACCCCATGAATGGAGAAAATTAATTTCCAGAAATTAATGAGTAATTTCTTTATTACAGTACTCTTTAAGCTTGCACCTACTTTCCTTTGACACTGTCTATATGTGTAAGAAAGTGTCACAGATTTCTGGGGGAATGCTTTGTTCCAAATAAATATTCCTCTTCAAAAGCTATTTAGGACTAGATAATTAAAATGACTCTCAGCTGATAATCTTGGGGAGAAGCACATTACGGGGGGTTCAAGCAGATGGCAAAAGAAAATCACCTCCAGATCCTCAGGGCTAAAATGATGAGGGGGAGATAATGGTTTCTCTAAGACTTGCTGTTCATCTGTGAAAGTAGGAGTTTGGATAATGATTCTCCAGACCTAGATCGATATATGTTTTTTATAAAAATTTTAGAGATATGGGATAATAGGCATCTTGGTCAATTAGTGATTCCTTCTTAAATGCCTTTTAAAATTAGCAATAATATACATAATTTTATTGAATGTTTTTATTCTGCCCCATTTGTAGATGTCCCTACAATCAGTACAACGTTACTTTCTGCATTATTTCCAACACAAATCTCCCCTGCTAATACTTAATCTAGTCTAGCTATTTGTAAGACACGCCGAATGTAATGGTGATACATGCGATGTGCATATATTCATTCTGCAGATTATTACCAAAGGCATAATTCTACATGAGAAGTAGGATAAAAGTTATAATCAAACAAATAGGTAATTGGAAAAGGTGGTGGAGCATTCATGTTTGCTTATTTCACTCTGTATCGATTATTAATGATCCCTAAATTTCCAAATCAAAAGGTCCTTTCCAAGTCTTCATTTTTTCTTGACATTTCTGTCGTTTGATATGGTTGACAATGACAGTATCTTTTTAAAACTACTCTTTCTCTCTTATCTGCTAGGCATTTCTCAGACTCCTTTGTTACATTATTATCCATACCCTACCATCTAACTTTTGGGGCACCTCAGAGCCCCTTCTTGAACTTTTTAATTTTCCTATATATTGTCTCTGTCCATAATATCATCAACTCCCACAGGTTGAGTTATAATCTCACTTGGCTCTCAGATTTACATATTCAGCTCTTACCTCTAGATCCACAGTGCCATTTTTTTTTTTTTTACTTCTATTCAACTTTGAAAGTCCAATGGGTGTCTTAAACTCAACATATACAAGACAGAATTTATTATCTTTCCCCTAAAACTCTTTTCCTAATTCCCCTCTTTCTGCTAAGGATATTGCCATCCTTCCATCTAGCTAGGCTCATAACCTGAGTTATATTTGACTCTCTACTCTCATATACATCTACCCTATATCCAATCAGTTGGGAATCATTAATTTTACTTTTACAAGAGCTCTCATATCCATCCTATTCTTTATTCTCACATAGATATGTTACCTTAGTTCAAGCATCTACTACAGCCTGGGTTATTTTCAGTCATTCTGACTTTGTCTTGTCACTGGACTTGGAGGACTCTGGAAGAGAGAGTGAGGCTGATGACTGTATAACTCTATCTCACTTCAATCCAGTTCATGGAGAAATCAAGACCTCACTCCATGATGTCATTGGTCCTTTTAGAAAAGGGAAGGTGAACAACAAATCCCACCATTCTCTTAGGCTGGAAATCTCAAAGTCATGTTAGAGTTTTCCTTCTTCATCATGACCTTTTGTGTCTTCTCTCATTCGCCATCTCTACTGCAGTTAGATTAATAAACAATAAGCATTGGAGAGGACTAGATTATGAAAAGCTTTGAATGCCAAATACAGGATTTTGTATTTTCACTAGGAAGCAATAGAAGGGCACTAGGATTTATTGAATAGGGGAGGGGTATGTGTGACATGGTGAGACCTGCACTTAAAGAAAATCACTTAAGTGGGTGAATATAGAATAGATTGGAATGGAAGAGACTTGAGGCAGATAGATTCATCAGAAGGCTAGTTCTTCAATCCAGATGGGATTATGAGGGCCTACACTATAGGGGTGACAGTGTCAGATAAGAGAAAGGGAAATATTCCAAAGCTGTGGGAAAAGTATCATTGACATGTTTTGGCAATAGCATGGATATGCCAGGGATGGGGGATGAGGGAATGGTATTGAGAGTAAGAATCCAGAATGACTCCTAGGTTGGGAACCTGAAGAACTGAGAGAATGAGGTCACCCTCTATAGTAGAAGGGAAGGGAGGAGGTGGGGAGGGTTTAGGAGGAAATATAATGGGTTCTGTCATAGACATATTGAGTTTAGGATGTCTCTGGTCTTCAAGATTAGTGAGTTTTTTTTTAACCACCCTAACATGTTTTTCAAGGCAGCTAAGTGGTATCATGGATAGAGAGCTAGGCCTGGAGTCAGAAAAACTTCTCTTCCTGAGTTCAAAACCAGCCTCAAACAGTTACTAGCAGTGTGACTCTAGGCAAATCACTTACCCATTTTTTGCCTCAGTTTCCTCATCTGTAAAATGGAGAAGGAAATGGCAAACCACTCTCATGTCTCTGCCAAAAAAAACTCCAGATAAAATCATGGGTAGTCAGACATGACTGAAATGACTCAACAATAAGAAACATCATCAATGATTCTGCTTTGCCTATCAAATTAACTCCAGACTTATTCATTTGATTTTCAAAACTTCTTTTGATGTGGTCCTAACTTTCCTTTCCAGAATTCTCTCTTACTGTTTCCCTAAATATACTAAGAACTTTAAACTGTATTATTCACTGTTCTTTGAAATTGCTTCTACTTCCTTACCTCTGTGCTTTTGTTCATGTTGTTCCTCCCAACTGGAATTCCTTCCAATTCCTTCTCCCTCTCTCCCTCTTCATTTCTATTTCCACCCATTGAAATCATAGCCATCTTCATGCTTTAAATCCTCTATCTTCCTGGTTTAAAGTTCTAAATGGAGTTTACCTCCATTTCTCTCCTTTAAAGCTTTAGAGAATTTTGTTCATTCTGCCCTTAGGGCACTTATTATATTAACCCTTGCAATACACTGCTTTGTCTCCTGTTAAATAGACTACAAACCTTTGAGGATAGGAATTATGTCCTTGCATAGAATTGACACTTAATATTTGCTGAGTCCTAGATCATCTTTCTTAACAGGAAATTTGGACATGTCTAACATTTTTCTCCTGAGTTGTTAGCTTTGTGTTTTTTTTTTTTAATTAAAAACATTTAAGAATATGCTTTGATATGGATTCAGATACTATTAGTTCTTTCTTTGAGGATGAATTGTATTTCTTCTCATAACTCCTTTGGTATTGTCTTTAACCATTATGTTATTGAGAATAAGTCATTCACAGCTGATTATCATAAAATATTGCTGATACTATATACAATATTCTCCTGATTTCATTCATTTCACTTTGTGTTAGATCATATAAGTCTTTCTAAGTTTTTCTGAGAGAGCATTCTACTTCTAATTTCTTATAATATAATTATATTCCATCAAAATCATATATCACAACTTGTTGAGCCATTCTACTGCTTCTCTACTGTTCAGCTAACTCTAATTCTTCGCCATTAGAAAATTGCTGCTATGAATATGGCCTTATGTTTTGATATCAATTCATCTCTAAGAGTCAGGGTTTTTGAGCCAAAATAAACTACCAAAAGGATCAGAATTTTGAAATTTTAGACCTTTTTTTCCTAGGGGAAAAGAGGATCTGGGATTGAGGGAGCACAGACTGAATGTGAGTAGAGAATAACTGGGTGTCTGTGGATAAGGGCAAGTTTGTGTGTCTTTGGAATGGTTTCATATATATATATATATATATATATATATATATATACATACACACACACACACACACACACACACACACACGTGTGTGTGTGTGCTCAAAATACTTGAGGTAGGCCCTATTTGGTCTTATATGTTAACATGACATTTTCTTCTTGAGAATACAAATTTCTTAGAAGGCAAGCCTATATTGTTATATTAATGAGATTTGAGTATAATAAAAATAGAATGATGCACATTTGGGGATTTAATGACTACTTTGTGATGAGGATGAAAACAGGAAAGAGAGAGAGAAGTGGGGGGCTTTTCTAATTAATCTGGTGGCTTGGACTGAAGGATTTTCTTGGCAAGAGGGTGTGAGATATTAGCAGTTTTTGAGGCCAATTTCTCTTTCCAAAATAAAAAAAAAATAGAAATTCAATAGAGCACTAAACATTTACCAGTGAACTGACTTATTGAATGATATGTTTGTGGATATCCAGCATTTTCTAATTTTCAAGGGAATTAGAAAACTGCAAGCATATGGATCCCTCATTCCTATTATCTGCATGTGTAAGGGATATGAAAGAGGCAATTACAGGAATCCAGAAGATTCAGGTTCTACAGTTAAGTCTGCCATTAATTTGTGATTCTTGGATATGGCCACTTCTCCTCTCTCAGCCTTAGTTTCCTCTTTTGAAAAAGAAAATATTAGTCAAGACCAGTATGTCTCATGCTGTGTCCCAAAGCTCGTTAGTATTGTATGAAGAATTCTAGTGTGTGTGTGTGTGTGTGTGTGTGTGTGTGTGTGTGTGTGCAACATTATGATGGTAGACCAGCCCACTCCACAAATGTATCTGCTCTGATGACTGAATAGACTCACAGACATTCAGGGGACTGCAAGTCTGCACTGGCAGAATTCCTTTAAAATAATTAATACTTCTTTATCTCCTGTTCTTTTTTAAAAATGGAAGATGAGATTAAGAAGAAATTTCATGATGAAAAAACAAAAAGCATTGAAAACCAAGATTCTGGTGATAAAACAAACCTCCATAAACCTAGTTCAAATCCAAATCCCAAATGTACTAGAAATATAAATGTAATGATTTCTTTTTCCAGTTGAGGTTGAATTCTAGCAATTTTGACATGCATGATCTCAGTATTTAATTTAATTCAGTATTGTGACTAAATTAAAAAAAATACTTCCTTGGGTTGGGAAAAATTAAAAGAAACTTGAAAACCAAATACCAGAAATTGAAAAAAATTAAACTGAAACTTTTAGTGGAAGAATGCCATGAAATGAATCAATTCCCCAAATTGTTTGTTATTCAAATAGGAGGGATATAAGAGTCTTCTAGGATGAGCACATTTATCCAATATTTTCCCAATTATAAAGCATTGATTAATAATAAATCTTCACTTTTTACTTTATAAAATATTGGCAGTGTTATATACAGGATAAAGTTGATCTGAAAACACAAGATTTTATTTGTATAAGGTGGCAGAGATAATGAAGATAATGAAGTGAAGTGAGCAGTTTCACCAAACTCTTTCAAACACAGCTTTCTAAACAATTTTTAAAAGTACATCAAACTAAATTCTGCCATAACCAACAAAAAAAGTAAATTTTACAATGCAAGGCCGAGTTAAGAGGACTGCAGTCACTGGGGTGCGGACTGGTTGGGAGTGTAGCTGTGGTAGTAGTACCTGGGAATGGGACTCGGAGGCAGCAGCAGCAGCAGTGATGGTGACAGCCACACTGAGAGTTCTTAATTGCTTAGAAATTGTAAGAGAACTGAACACCTCGTCAGAAAGAGATTTCAGAAGACCCTTGTGGGAGCATTGAACACACCACCAGGTACAATTTGGCAGCTTTTTCACCCATTATCAGTTCCAGGATGGTAAGGAGTAGTGGTAAGGAGTGTGGTCAAAAAGGAATAGGAGCCTTACCTGAATAAGGACCAGAGTACAATCTAGAAAAGTAATGAAGACATCACTTCCTGGATCATACCTCTTTGGATTCACTGAAAAGTTCCAAGGTCCCAGATCTAGCTGAGAAATCAGCAGAAGGATATTAAAGACCAAAGCTTAAGATTAATCATTCCTTCCCTCTAGCACCCTCCTCCTTAGATGAGCACAATCCAACTCCAACATTAACTCCAAAATTAAAAAAAAAAGGCAGGAAAAATTGAACAACAACAATAAAAAGAAGATCTTTAGAATAAGAGCTATTCTGGTGACATGAAAACTCAAGATATAAATTCAGAGGAAACCAATGCCTTAAAATATCTAAAGGCAAAGCCTTAAAATTAAAAAAAAAGAATTCCTAAAAGAGGTGGAGGAGATAAAAAAGAGCAAAAAATTATTTCAGTGATCAAGTAAGAGTGGTAGAGGAAAATTTGGGTGAGGGGGAAGGAAATGAGAACTGAATAGCACACTGGATAGTGTCAGGCCTAAAGTCAGGAAGATCTAAGTTCAAATCCAGACTCAAACAGTTACCAATTGTGTGTTCCTGGGCAAGTCATTTAACTCTGTTCATCTCAGTTTCCTTATGTGTAAAATGAACAAAATATTCCAGTATCTTTGCCAAGAAAACTTCAAATAGAGTCACAAAGAGTTGGACACAACTGAAAGGACTAAGCAGCAACAAAATATGAATATTTGTATGTATGTGTATATATGTATATATTTACCCACAGTTGGATATAAAAATTCATACTACTCAATAGGGAGTAAAGGAGCTAAGAGGAAGAAGGGGGTGATAGGAATAACAGTAGCTTATGGGGGGGCAGTCAGAAGTAAAAAACTTTTAGGAGAGGGGAAAGGCAAAAAAAGGATAATTTGAAAAGGATAAAATGCTGGGAAATATATAGTTAGCAATTATGATTGTAAATGTGAATGGAATGAACTCACCCATAAAAGGGAAACAATGGATTAGAAGCAGCATTTGTAAAAGAAATACTTGAAATGGAAAGATACCCAGAGTTAAAATAAGGAGCTGGAGCAGACTCTATTATGCTTCACCTCAAGTAAAAAAGACAGAGGCAGCAATCATGATTTTAGAAAAATAAAAAGCAAAAATAGAGCTAATTAAAAGAGAAACTATATTTTGCTTAAAGGTACTGTAGATAACAAAGTAACATCAATACTGAAAACTGAAGAGATGCCCATCAATTGGCAAATGACTGAACAAATTATGACATAAGAATGTAATGGAACAGTATTGTGTTGTAAGAAATGATTGATTTTTGAAAAATCTGGGAAGACTTATATGAATTAAGGCAATGTGAAGTGAGCAGTACCAGGATGACATTGTACACAGTGATAGCAATATTGTAAATATAATATAATGAAAGACTTAGTAATTGATCCATACAATGATCCATCACCATTCCAAAGGACTTGTGTAGTAACATGCTGTCCACCTCTATGTAGAGAACTGATGTCTTTGAGTGAAGATTAAAACATTTTTCTTTTTCTTTCTTTTTTTCTAAATATAGTTAATATGGAAATGTGCTTTGCATGACTTCATTGTCATAATACTTGCCTTCTCAGTGGTGGAGAAGGGGTTAGCAGATTAAAACAAATTGATATTGAAAATAAAAATAAAAAAAATAGTTGAATGTTATGATATTCTTAATAGATATGTAGAAATTTATTTAAAAAAATTTTGGACCCTCACCAAGATTATTCTCTGATATATCACCACAAGGTGGTAGTAACCTTGAGTTTTTGAAGGGTTTGCCAGTGGTATTTATAGAAATGAGGCATTTTTAAAATGAGGCTATTATTGTATAAAAGAAAAAGCTAAAATAATGTTGGAATAAATTACTGAGGATTATATATCATTCTGATATTTCTTATAGAACCAAACTTTCTGAGACCAGCTTTTTTTTTCATCCATAAATTGATAGAAATTGAAGGTTCTGGGCATGTAGAAAAAAAAATAACTCCTCCTCATTGCCCAAACATTTTCTTTATTTAAAGTGCTTCATGTATAATGACATGCAAATAATTACTAGAGAAAGGAAAGACGGAAGTATTAGCCACTTGGTAATTATCATTTGAACCTAGATCTTCTGACTTCATCTTCAGGAATAACCTATATTTATGTTTCCAAATACAATTGATTATGGGATTGTTTTCAAAAGATAAAAGGTGCTAGAGGCTCTTCATATTTACATACGCTAATTTTTTCTTCTTAGAAAATGTCATACTTATTAGAAAGCTTATAGAAGAGTTTCATTTAGTTCTTTTCCTTTTTTTCCCTAATCATTTTTGGAAACAGATCTAGTAGTAGTATTACCGAGTCAAAGGATATGAGTAGTTTAATAATTCTTTAGGCATAATTCCAGATTGCTCTCCAAAATGGATGGATCAATTCATAGTTCTATGAACAGTGAATTAGTGTCCCAATTTTTCTACATCCCTTCAATATTTGTTACTTCCCCCCATCAATCATTTTAGCCAATCTGATGGGTGTAAATGAGATCTCAAGATTGTTTTAATTTGCATTTCTCTAAGCAATAATGATTTAGAGCATTTTTCATATATTTATGAATTTTTTTTATTTCATCATTGGAAAACTGCCAGTTCATATCCATTGCTCATTTCTCAATTGAGGGATGACTTGTATTGTTATACATTTGACACAGTTCTTTCTATATTTGAAATATGAGACCTTTATTTGAAGAATTATCTATAAAATCTGCCCCCAATTTTCTGTTTTCCTTCTGATCTTGGCTGCATTTGTTTCATTTGTACAAAACTTCTTTAATTTAATGTAATCAAAATTATCCATTTTATATCTCACACTGTTCTCTTTCTCTTGTTTATTCGTTAAGTTGTTCACCTACCTATAAATCTGATGGGTTTTTTGTTTTAATATCTCTCTTTATATCTAGGTCATGTATCCATTTTGATGTCATCTTGGTAAATGGTGCAAGAGTCTATTTTTACCATCAGTGCAACATTGACCAGAGACTGACCCCCAGAACCCAATGCCAGCAATAGCCTAGACAAAGACTCAGTTGGCATCAATGCATCTTTGGACTTGAATGACTGATGCTACATAGGAATTGAACTAAGTTGCACTGACTTTTCCCAAAGACTGAGGTGGTTTTGGAGAGACCATGTTGCTGAGGAGGTAGAGGAAATGCTTATGCTCTGTTCTTGTTATATTATTGAGGTAAATATTCTTCTATAAAAGCTATTAGAAGATAAATGGAACTGTAATGCTAATTTCTAGCACTTAAGAAGCAAGGGAATAAAGTCAGTGGGATCTCAGGCTTCTTGGGAGTAACAAAGAGATGCCCCCCAAACCTTCAGGGTACCCAAGGATCCCAAGGCGCAAGGACAGCTGTCTGCGATCTGGGAGAGAGAGCCAGATTGTCCATGCTACACCTGATAGAGTGTAATGAAGGATATTATCCAGCATGGCTAGACTGGCTGTGAAGCTAATCAGGTTCCAGATGTCACTTTAGGGGAGAGGAATTCTTTCATCTGGTCTTTAGGATTTTTAAGCATTTTAACAGCTGATGACCCAGCCTCCATAATGAATAACTTGTGGATCAAGTTTGTAAGAAAGCAGCAAAATAGCATTCTGAGTTTCCACTTTTTTATAGAATAAGTTCTTCTTCTTATGATACTATGTGAACATAATTGTGCTATATCATCAGATTTTCATGGAAATGATTGGTGGAAAGGTATTATTTATTATATCTACGTGGATTTGGGCAAATCACTTAACCTCTCATTGCTCTTAGAAATTTTCTGATACTGTAAGTGGCAGAACAATTGGACCTAAATGTACGTATATATTTTTGGATTTTAAGGTCACTGTCCCAAGAGGAACATTGGATTTGGTCTTTGTCTCATCATGGTATGAAGGTGACCTTTGCCAACCAACCAGCCAACAAACATATGTATGTGTATCCAAGCATATGTAGGAAAACACATGAAAGTGTTGGATTCAAAGACTAATGGCCCTTCTTTGATCTCCTTAATGTCTTAGATATTCTAGTAGAGTATTTGGGATATAATTCTAGTTCTTTTAAAATTATATCAATGTTAGTCATTCAAAAAGAATCTTGAGTACCAACAGTTAAATTATTAATGCTTGTAAATAGTCTAACCCCCCCTGCAATGTTTATATAGATTCCTCAATTATTCCTTTATCTGTCATGGTATTTCACAGGGGTCCCTCTTATATGTATACAATACAATAGTTTGTAAAAACAAGGAAGCAATTAAGACATTTTTAGTTCCCTCTGAGAGCTGCAAAGCAAGACTGCCTAAGGAAAGCGATCCAAGGCAATATACATTTGTTACCGAACGCCAGAATAAAATGTTTAAGACCCAACTCTTTGGCCAAGAATATATGGCAGTAATTTCTTTTAAGTTTTATTGTTATTTTAAATTTAAACAAATGCTGTTTTGGCGGACTTTTGTTTTAGCAGAATGTTTGCAGGTCTCTGCGGGAACTCATACCGTGTTTTTGCTTTCTTTAATATTTGTAAATGGTGTCCAGAACTTGAGCCGGAGGAAGCCTTTCCAGGGTTAAATTGTATGGCCTGTCAGGAGGCATCTATACTCGCTCACCTGACCCTCTGACTGAAGCCAGAAAGCACTGCTGTGATGGCTGAGTGCTAATAATAACAATAACAACTTTAATTCCTGAACGGTTCTTTCCAGTTACAAAAGGCTCCCACAAATCCCACCTCACGTGCCTCCCACCTGAATCCCCGCTTCACTGTAGGGCAGCAAAGTACCCTGTGCACCCTGTTACCAGTTATTATCTCACAGGATTCTCACAGTACGTCTCTGGGAGGCAGAGGAGACATCGTCATGAATTTTTTAGATGAGGAAAGGAAGAGCTGAAGGGATGGGTATTGGTTATAATGCTAGAAGGTAATAGAGTGACCCTAAAATCCAGATCTTTTCACCCTAAGAGCCTGCATGTGCATCTTACAATAGTAAGATTTATGGTTAAAAGGGGTCTCCAAGGTGATCTCATTCAACCTCTTTATTTGCTGAATGAGGAAGACAGCGATTCAGCCTGGCTTGGTGATTTGGTTAAAGGCACATAGGTGCTAAGTAGCAAAGTTGGGATTTGCATATAGGTTCCCTGACACAAAATACACCACCTCCCCCCCCCCCCCAGACTCATTATGGGGTAATAGGCTGATGGATGCTAGGCAGCCAAAATTCACCTGGGAAATATACTCAAACCCCATTCGATTGCCCCAGAATCTTCCCATTAGCAGGTGGAGTAGCTTTGCATATTTTTCCAGGAAGGGACATCAATGGCCTTTGACCCCACTACTGAAATCTGAAATTCAGTTCAAAGCTATTGGGGCCCTAGCGAGGTGGTGCAGTAGAGAAGGGTCAGACCTGGAGTCAGAAATCTTTTGTTTTATAAATGAGAAAATTGAGATCCAGGGGGTGGTATTGCTTGTCCAAGGGCACATACCTACTATTAATTGGAGCTGGGATTGTAACCCAGTTATCTTTACTCCACATTCAGGGCCCCTTTCTTTCATTCCACCTCAGTCCTTCTGGTATCAATGACTGCACAGTTTGTAGTAAGATACACAACGGTAGTGTCTTACTCCTACCTGGGGTTTAAGTCTGAGTGTATAATACATGTGCTTCCCCTGGCCTGGGGGGACTGGAGGAGACCTGAGACCTCCCGGGGATGATGAGAATTATGGAAATAAGCTCAGGCTTTGTGACCTTGTCTTTGACTGGTCAGTTGTATGGGATTCTTCTAATCCCAGGCTCACAGTGGGCCAGACCCTTCTGTCCTCCACTTCCGAAGTCTGTCCAAGCTCATGTTGTTGCTTCCATCACACGGTACCTTTGGCGATAGATTCTTCAGGCTTTTAGACTAGCATTTGATGTAACTTTGCTTTGTAGAAATAGTAGAGATTTGACTAAATTATTGGCTTTCCTGGCAGTCTTTTTGAGAGGAATGAAGGAGGAAAGGAAGAGGAAAAGACAGGAAATAAGCATTTATTACCTGGGTCACACACTGTGCTAGATAATTTACAATATCTCATTTGGTCCTCACAACAGTGAGGTAGCTGCTATTATAATTTCCATTTTTACAGTTGAGGGAACTGAGTCAGGCAGCGGTTAAGTACTTGCCTCTGGTCATACAAGCTGGTCAAGATCCGAGGCTGGATTTGAACTCAGATCTTCCTGACTGCGGTCCTTGTGCTCTGTCCACCCCAGTCTCCCTGTGATAGTTTATTGATTGACATCAGAGGAAACATAGATGCAGACAGGTCAGCTGGCTTACTTGAAGCTCAAGAAGGAGAAAGAGGATTTGATATTCCCTCCCCATCCCCCAGTTTCCCACACCTAGTATCCTTTCTCTTGTTCTCTATTTGAAACAAACCAAGACTGATAACCAAGCAAAAGTGTGAAGTGACATCTGCGGCAGTGATGGGGAATTTGGAAAGCCGTCCCCACGTCTCTCCCCCTGACTCCTATGCGTGCCCCAGGCAGGACAACAAGAAGAAACTTAACCCCTCAGTTATATACATGAGAACAAAGTCAAACAAAATGCTCCCTCTTAGTGCGCCACACTATGGATTCTCCACTTCCATAATACACCATGGCTATTGATTGTAATCACGAGATAAAGGCTAAAGAGTTTTGTAATGGGTTCCCTGGCTGAGATGACCCAACAGTCTGCTTTGTTCTACTTCCATGTATCCTCAATGAGTGAGTTGGCAAGAATCTGTGAAGACATTCTGGGTTCTTGTGAGCCAGAATCTTAATTTTCTGTGTAAAAAACAAGTTTCTATATTTTCCATAAGAGTCTGTGCATTTTCCATTTCATTCTGGGGCCAGAGAAGGCCACATCCAAGAACCATATTAACATTTACCTGATATGCTGGCACTGCCCCTGATCTTTGACTTTGATGTGTGTGTTCTTAGACTTTTTGACCAGGACCCATTTTAATGGCACTTGCTTAATATTTAAGAAATTTAAGTAATTGATATCATGCATCATTTCAACTTAGAAAGTAGAATGTGGAAGTGGAGTTGCCTGGATTGGTAATTAAAAATACTTTTGAGCACAAGGTTATCTTTCTCACTTTGGAGGACTACAGGAGGTAGAGCCCAAACAAAAATCCAACATCCACTCCTGTCTCCATTATAGTGTTGATGGTACCCTAGGGCCCTATCATATCGTGAAGAATGCTGGTCTGTGTCAGGAGCCCAGATTGGTAGTCCTGGCTCTTCCATTTACAAGCGATGTGGCTTTGAGCAAACTTTTTGCCTCTTTGAGGATGGCTTAGATGCCATAGCTTAGGTATTTTTCATTTTTAAGTTTTGGGGTCCTGTGATTGCCTGCCTATTTCAGAGTCTCTGTCCCCTCATTTTTGCCAAAAAGTGCCTCACTATAAAGTCAACCAACATTTTGATTAGATTCCACAAAGATGATTTTTATTGGAGGAAATTTCTTTACCCAGAATTTCTATGCCAATATAAAAATCATAGGTCTATGCTCCACAATCCCTACTCCCCCCCACCCAAAGCCTACCCCAATATATTTATTATAGGAGAACACAGAAGTTGGCTGAAATTTGGGCATTTCAGGAGTTAAAGGGCATAGCACGTCCAGGTTGGTTGGAAGCAGAACTAGTTTTCCAACTTTACAAACACATTCTTTATAGCAATGTAAGATCTTTAGTTAAATAACTAAATATAAAGGATTTATGAAAAAATATATTATCTACATCTAGAGAAAGAATGAGCAAGTAGAAGTATGTCTAGAATAATTTTATGATATGTACATACACATATACATACATATATGCCTAGAGATACCTACCTATTTGTGTTTGATGGTAGCCATCTCTAGGACAAAGTTTGGGGAGAGGGAAGAAAAAAAAATTACATGAATAGAAAGGAGTAGAAAGCTATACACAATATATTTGCAGTTTTATGTATAATCATCTTTTTATTGTATTATACAAGCAATTTATTCCATAAATTAAAATAAAATAAAAATTTCAAATAAGTGTGTATTTAGTACCACATTATCTTCATTTATCCAAATCAAGAAACTGGATTGAGAACAGTGAGGTGACTTGTGGAGGTGGGTCATAGAAGTGACAGTTTTATCTGAAGACAGAGCTTTCTCACAGAATCCTGGCTTAAATTTGTATTAATTGTATGATCCTGCACGTCATGTCACCAATTTACTTTTTCATTTCTTTGTTTAGAAAAATACAAGGATAAGACTGATATTATTCATTTCCCAAAGTTATGAGGAAAATACTTTGCCAAATATATAGTGCTCCAGAAATGTTACACTTGTTATTGTTGAAAACTGGGTGATTTTGGTTTTCTCAGCTCTAAAATGAAGATAATGGGGAAAAGTGCTTTGCAAACTGTGCAACTTACATCTAAATGATTATTTGCATCCTCTAAGCAGATGGATTTTATGCATTCCCTTTTCTCTCTTCATAAGAGCCTGGCTATTAATTCATTCCTACATGACCTGAGTCGATGAGTGGAATCCAAGCAGCATTGGGTCTTTGCAAAGAGTTCATTTACATAATGAATAGTGAAGTCCTGTTGTAAAGGAAAACATAATTAGTCATTCAATCTTTTCCTTGAACCTGAATTCTAGGAGCACTTCCTTAATAATTGGGCCCTGCCCAATAGTGTACGGTGCTCATTTTAGACTAAAAAGCTACTGGGTTTCTTTTCATTGTATATAGTATATGTCAGCACTCCAAGTTAACTTTGTCTTTGACTCCAAGAATCAAGGAAAGAAAGAAACAAAAAAGAAAAATCCACAAGATGAGTTCTAGATCTGTTTTTGAGTGATTTACAGAAGAGGGCAGTTACTGTTGACTGAAAAAAAGAATGCCTTGCTATCAGCTAGTCAATTATTTTTCTTGGGAAAACCAAGGTGGATATTATGGCCATTGTTTTACCATCAAATACTCAGGGGTATTTGAAGAAAAAACTTTTGGGAAATGACTGTGTCCACGGCCTCTCTCACCAAGGATGCTTTCATTCTGCAGACCAGCCTATCAGAAGCTTTTCTTACCTCAGTGGAAATTAGAATTTTCTCTACTGAGAAAGGTAAGCAGGCCCATGGTCATAATAAGAGATCGAGAGCTGGATGGCATCCAATCCAGCCTGACCCCATCATTTTGTAGGTGAGGAATCTGAGGCCCTGGGGTGGTGATTAGGCCAATAGCACACAAATGGGAAATGACAAAGCTGGGATACAAATCCATTGTGCTTTGTGAGCCTTTGCAAATGACTCCTTGGATGACCTGACATAAGGAATAATTTTCAGTAGAATATGTCTACTGAGAGAACAGTGGTTAGAGTCTCATTTTTGCAGAAAACAGTATAATAATCTATTATTATCGCACCAGCTTAAGTATACTACAGGTCAAACAAAGAGCCATTTCAAATAATCATCGAATTCAATAATTCAACAAATATTAGGCACAGTTGATCAAGTACTGGACTGAAAGCCAGGAAGTCTTAGAAGCTCCAATGTGGCCTAAGACACTTAATTGTGGGATCCTGGATAGGTCCTTTAGGTTCTGTCTACCTTGGTGCTCTTATCTGTGAAATGGTGATAATAAAAGTAACTCCCCACAAAGGTTGTGTGAGGATAAAATGAGAGGCAGATTTTATAATACTATATTAAATATATAAATAAATAAAAATGAATGTCTCCCGTGTACAGTTTGAGAAGTAGTAGATACACGGGCAGTTCTAGATTCAGGAAGATCTGTGTTCAAGGACTGGCCTGGACACATACTGACTGTGTCCCATAGACAAGTCTTTTGACCTCTTAAAGGTGCATACAGCTTTCTGAGATGATGAATTATTACAATCCACCAACTTCCATCAATAGGACTTTCCACACTGGATATTCTCTATACTGATGAAATCATAGCTTTGAATAAAAAAAACCCAGTACAAAAATACTCCTTTTCTACAGTGTTTTACAGTTTATAAGGTCTTCTTCTCAGAATACCTCCATGAATTGGAGAATTGTTATTTTTATTTTATATATGAGGAAACTGAAGAATATTGTGGCTAACCAGAAAGAAAGAGTAAAATGAGTCCTCCAAACAAGATCTCTTCCATGATGCTTAGAGCTATTTATACAATAATCAAATCAGCCCAAAGTAACAATTTTATACAATTAAAGTTTCATAAAATGCTCTTAATATAACGATGGCAACGACAATTATTTGATCAGGATTTATGATGAGGTAGGTATCATCCCCATTTTAGAGATACCAGAGGTAAGGAAAGAGGATAATAACCCTGTTTTTGGAACCAACTTGGAACCAGTTGGTTATAAAAGGGCCTCACTGTGTGTTACTATTTCTTTAGAGATAATCTAGTAGCTGCTTATGCTTGGAGACCTTCCAATAGCCAGTGATGTTAGAAAAATCGCACCTGTTTCTTTTAGGGAAGAAAATCTAGTGTTAAACAGACACAAACATAGTAAACATAATGTGTGTGTGCATGTGTGTGTGTGTGTGTATTTGTGTGTATGTGTGTGAAATTTGGCCACTAGTTGTGTAAACTGCAATAAATGCCTTCCATTCGCTTTAGCAGGTAGGTCAGCACCATGGATAGAACACTGCACTGGACATCGAGGAGATCCGAGTTCCAATCCAGCCTCAGATATTTACTAAATGTGTGATCCTGGGCAAGTCATTTCATGTCTATCTGCCTCAGTTTCCTCAGTTGTAAAATGAGGATAATAATGATTCCTATTTTCCAAGGTTGTTGTGATTCTCAAATGCAGAATATTTGTAAGGGGCATCTATTTCTGAATCTTATCTCATCATTTTAGAGAACATCTATGATCTCCTTCTGAGGAATAAGTTCCTTTCTAACTCTAAGGAGCTTAGAGTTCCCTTCAGGGCATTAGGACAGGGTGCCAGAGACTTGAAATAGGAGGAAAAACTTTACGTAACATACACTCAACATAGTCAAGCTCCAGCTTAAGCCCCACCATGAAGTCTTTTCTGATTTCTTCAGTCCAGATCATCCAGGATGGCAGGGCAGGAGGAAGACGTACTTCCCCAGGATATCCTATCTCTCTTGCCTTCCCTTCTCACTGAACCATGACTATTCTAGAACCCATCCTGGATTTGAAGAGGGCAGGAAGACTATTGGGGAAGCCTAAATCCTAAATTTTCCTAACTTCTATTCCATGGGCCTTGGCCATCAAAGGGTAGAGTGAGACTAAAGAATTTAACTTCCCTGGGGGGCTCCCTTTCTTCCCTCTTTTCCCCCTTGTATAGGTTGTTTGATTGCCCCTAGGGAGTAAATGAGATAGAAACCAACAGCTATATCCTTTCAGCTGTTCTGCAGCTGACTTAAAGGGTCCTTTAGGATTTATCATTGTCCTTGCCTCTATGCCCTGAAGTCCCATATCACTGTCATCTGACCTATTTATGTAGGTCCCGTAAGCCTTGCTGTCAATCCCTGCTGTATTGTTGGATTTTGGACCTTTCCATATGCTCTGCAATTAAACTTTCTTTTATATGTTATCTTCCCCAATTTAAGAGTATAAACTCCTCAATAGTAAGGACTCTCTAAATTTTTCTGCTTGAGGCTCACTCCAGTGCTTTGCACATAGCAAGCCCTTACAAATCCTTTTCTATCCATTCATTTCTAACATTTTCTCATGTCTCCATTTTGTTCATCACAATCTTTCTCCCTGCAATGTCTCCTCCTTTTCCATCATTATTTATGGAAAGCCTCCCCATATTTCATGACCCAGTGAAGATGTCACTTCCTCTGTAAAATCCTTTCTCGAACCACTCCACCATGAAATGAATTCTCTTACGAATTCTCATCAAGCCTTGTATTTATCACATCTGATTATAATCTCCAAAGGACAGGGACATGTTCTATTTCTTTTCGTATTTCCCCCAGTGGCTACCGCAGTGCTTAACACGTACTTTTATTGAATGAGTTAACAAATGAATGCATAGATGACCAAAATGTTAGAAATAGGATAGATTCCAGTACATCTGGTTAATTTTTGAAACACTTCAGGCTTGTAACCAAATATATCGTAATTCTTTAACAGTGATGTCAGTGATAGAAGGATCTTGAAACCAACGAACCCAAAGGCGACCCTGATTATTTTTTCTGTCACTTTGCATGGTGTGATAGGGTGGAAAGAGCTTGGAAAATGATGGTGAATCCCAACAGGTACTGCTGGAGAGGTCATCACCTTCTCAGATCTCACTTTCTACATCTACAAAGGGCAGCTGATAGCATTTGCTTGATTTGCTTCATAGAGCTGTTCTACTGCAGTAGAAAGTCTGAGGACTTGATTCTGAATAATGGTTCTGTTTCTTGTTTCCTGTTGAACCTCAATTAAGTCACTTAACATCTTTCTGACTCTCTGTTCTTTTATTTGTAACATGAAGGGTTTGGAGTCAATGGCCATTGAAGGTTCTTCAAGCTCTAAAATATATGATAATGGTGACAATATTAACTATGATAACAATAATAGTGCTTATCATGTACCAGGTACTGTGCTAACCTATGATACTCCTAAAGGAAGTGAAAATACTGCAGGGGGTGAGTTATTACTAATAAAAACCAAACAATATTCATGTTAATAATGGAAATGATGGTGGTAGTAATTCTTATATAGAGCATACTATGTGCCAGGCACTGTGCTAAGCTATCATCCTCTTAAAAGATGTGAAAATATTGTAGAGATGTGAATAACAACAATAACGATATTTATAAGGGTAATCATCAAAAAAAGAACATTTACATAGAAATTACTATATGATGGCCACCGGACTGAGCTTGGTCCACTTAATAGATATGAAATTATTACAAAAATATGAATTATACTTAATAAGAACAACGATAATAACGCCACATGGATTCATTATCATCAATGTTGGATACCTGATGAGATTACTCAGAGAGACCATCAGCTAGGAAACCAATTTAATTTTTTCTATAACGAGGCTGGATATCATATGTGTCAAGTTTGCTATTGGGGAAATCTCTCCTCACACACGAGAAAAGGGAACCCTAAAGGTCACCTGATTTCTTCATGAAAACCAAGCCATGAGCTTCTTTGTAGACTCTTTGAAGCACTCATCAGTCTGTGTCTCAGATTGGCTCTGGTCTCATGGAACACGGCTTTGTTTTCAGCGACTCGTTAAAGAGATGACTTACTGCCCGGCCTTCTAAATCTAGTCACCGACCACAATCGCTGACAGGAAATGGAATGTTGACTTGAGTTTATTATACAAGGGTCTGGATATGAGCTGTGGGATTTTTACACCTCCTAGGAACGGCATTACAATTTATTTACATCTTCATGTTGGCAGCTGCACAAACTCTTATGAAATAGGACAATCACACCTTGGGGACCAGTAATTATCGGCCAAGGTATAAATAGTGCAGAGGAGGGCTGGCCCTTGGCACTCGGGCTGGAGAGAATAGATTCGGCTCTGGCATCCGAACAGAAATCCAGCCTCTTGTTCGTTATGAGGGCATGAACTAATTAAACTGAACTTGTCAGAATAGAAGGATGAATAAATTGAACTCCATTCTGGCCCAGGCTGATTTCCAAGCTCATGAAGAGCAAAGTTGTTTTAGTGATGTCATAATTTGGAAGTTCTGAGCATGATATCATTTTTGACAGAATTAATGTGGAATTAATACCATATGCAGAAGCATTAATAGGTATTGAATCTGAACACCCAGTGATAAGTCTGTGCTGTTTTCCAAAGGAATGGAACGGGCCTTCTCCTTTTTTTATAGTCCTTCCATTAATCAGATATCACATGAAGGTTTGATATATATTTCAACACTTTTGCTAGCATTCCTTGAGGAAAAATGTACATGTGTATTTCTAAAAGATGTTTGCATAAGAAAACAGTAAAAAGGGTTTTTTTTATGTATAATAATATTGAACCAGGGTGGGAGGGAAGAATTTCTACTCAAATATGAATTCACAGTTAACTTAAGGAATTGCCCTCTGGCTTGTTATGATGCTTCATGAAACATTTCTATTTTATGTAAAGAAACGTGGGTATTGCCTGCTTTGCTCAATGTGATTATGAGTGTTTTTCCTTTTAACATGCAGAAATATTTCTCTTCCTTTATCTTGGGTTGTGTGTGTGTGTGTGTGTGTGTGTGTGTGTGTGTGTGTGTGTGTATGCATTTGCCCTGAGCACTCAAACTCCATGGGTTTTTCTCTCCCAGCAGGTCCTTTGGGTGGTAATTAATTCACTGACTTTGAAGGTTCTTTCCTGATTTAAATCAGTGATCCTCTGATGCCATAATCCTGTGACCTCTTCCAAGACAGAAGAAGAGTAATATCTTCAGATGGAGGGAAACCAACCTGACCTTTCAAAGAAAGAAGCAGTGATGTCACAAGTTCAGAAAACCAGTCTCTTGACCCCAAGACAATTGCATGTGTTGAAGCAGCATGGCATCATGGATCAGGGGCTGACCTTGGAATCAGGGAGAGCCGGTTTCAAGTCTCTTTTCAGATGAATTGCCTTTTTTGATCATTCTTTCTCTTCTAAATCCTGTTTCCAGCTTCCTCTGGATGTCAAAATCATCCCCCATCTCCTTGATTTTCAGCTCCCCTTTGTGTATTTCTTCTGTATTAGAACGTAAGTTCCTTGAGGACCTTCCCTTGTAACTTAGCACAGTGCCTGGGCACATGGTGTGTGATTTCTTTTTATTTTTTATGAGAGTCCTCTAACCTCTCAGTGCCCTTGGGCAATTGTCTAAAACTATAAGTTATAAAGTGCTCACTGAAAGAGTTCCTTTTTTTAAAAAAAAATCTAAAATTTATGAACCTGATGAATGTGAACATTTCCCTCAAAAAGCCTAAGAAAAATAGAAAAAAAAGATTGTATTTGAAACCATTAATATATATGGCACATACATTTATGGGACATATTAAATTAAACATGGTACTACTCCTTCTTTATTTGTATGAGTTAACTTCTGTTCTTTCTGATCTCTTCTATATATTTTTAATTGAACTAAATGAAACTGAGGGAAAAAAAAAGGAATAGAAAAAGAAAGACAGAAAAGGAAAATTTTTAAAAAGCATCGACATGTGCCGAGCAGAACATCAGAGATTTGAAATCTGTAACAATATAAATAATAGAAAAAATGTTTTCATGAGTGTCCATCTTTTCTTTGCTTCCTTTTAGGTTTTCTTTTGTGTTCTGCTTTGTACTTTTTACTTTATTCTTTTTTCGCTCTTTCATATCCCTTATCTCCCCTAAGTCAGCTATAATTAAGCACAGATATAGTTACATATACATATATTCACACCCATCCACAAACCCACACACATATACATATATCTCTGTACACACATACATTTACATGCATATATATACCTACATATACTTGGACACACATGTATATATGCATTTATCCATATACAAACATGCATCTAAAACATTAATATGGCTGACATATAATGTAGATTTCTCTCTTGATTGAGTCATTAAGTTTGACTTTGTCAAAGACCAATGATTACTTTCTGACCCAAATTTTTTCTAATAAATTCTACTCCTAATCTTTGTAGTCTTTCTATATAATCTCTTATTTCCTGTCCCTGGTACTCTTCTACTTTCATTCTGTTCCTTGACTTACCTTGCTATTATTTTACCTCTATCCCACTCATGGATCCCTTCCTCATCTTCTACCCCCAGTCTTTCCTTCTCTTTTTATCACATTCCCATTAATCTACCCACTGTATCCCACTCCCTGTTAATCTAAACAGCCTTCTGTATCCCACCTTATCCAAATACACCTTCCTTCTTTTTTCCTTTCCCACTAATCTTCACACCTTGTCTCAAGGCTACCAATCTATACATCTTCTATACCCCACCTTATCCTATTCCCTCCCCCCTTATTTCTTCATAGACTTTGGAGGGTACTTTTTCCTTTATGGGGTGTGTGTGTGTGTGTGTGTGTGTGTCTGTTCCCTATTTAACCTAGTCCTGATGTGAGTAGGTTTTCTGAGCTACGAACCCTCCTCCCCCCAATGCTTCTCTATCAGTCCTTCCTCTGCACTTCATTTGTATAACATAATTACTATTTTTATCTTTTCCTGGAAAGTATTGTTTTTTAGAATCAAATCACAGTGAACTCTGCCCCCAGTCTTCCATTTGAGCACTCTAATTACTGATGTGAAACTTCAATATATGGCATCCATTTCCATGCATAACATAAACATTGTCCATGTTGACTTCCTTGAAATTGATTTTTGATATTGGCTCTTACATGTTAAATTTTCTACCAAGTTCTTGTTTGGTTGAGACAAAGTCCTGAAAATCTGCACTAAATATCCATTTTTTCATTCAGTATTGAGGATAATTTTGCTAGAGATGATATTTTTGGTCACAGATTTAGGTTTTTTGATTGCCAGTATATATCATTCCAGGACCTGCAGTCTTTATTGTGGCTTTTTCTGAGTCCTGTACAATTCTATCGTAGCTCCAACATATTTGAATTTTTTTTTTCTTGCAAAATTTTCTTTTTGATCTGGGAGGTTCAAAATTTGGCAGTAAGATTTTTATGTGTTTTTGACAAAGGATTTCTCTGAGGTGGTAATCCATGGATTTTTCCTATTTCTACTTTCCCCTCCTGTACTATTTTCATTAGTTATTTCTTGCATTATTGCATCAAGGTCCTTTTTTTCATCATAGCTTTCAGGTGGTCCAATTATTCTGACATTTTCTCTTTTTTGATCTGTTCTCCAGATCTGTTGTTTTTCTTATAATATGTTTCACAGTCTGGTCTATTTTTTTCATTCTTTTAATTTTATTTTGTTATTTTTTGGTCACATAACTTCACTTGCTTTTCCTTGCCCAATTCTAATTTTCAAAGAATCGTCTTCTTTAAGACTCTCTCTCTCCTTTTCTATTTTGTCAACCCCTCTCCCAATATCTTTTTTATTTTTCTTGGAGGGCTTTATTTTTTTTTAATTTGTCCTCAGTTTCTCTTATTTGTTTTTTAAATTCATTTTTGAGTTTCTCTCAGGCCTGGAGCCATTTAATGTTAGACTTTGGGAGGTAGAAAAGGCTTTTTTTCTTTTTACTTCAGTGCCCTCCTCTGAAGAGGAACCCACTCTTCCCTGTTCCAATAGTCAGTTTCTATGGTGGGATTCTTTTTTGTTGGCCAGTTCTTCTTCTTTCTTCTTTCTTCTTCTTCTTCTTCTTCTTCTTTTTTAGCACCTCTCATCCTGGGGTGGGGGAATGATGCTTCACTCGAGCTCTCCTCTCTGCTCTAGAACCCCAAACCGAGAGAGAGCCCCCCTCTCCTCCAAGCGTCCGCAGCTCCCTGCCCACTGCGTCCGCACTCCCGGTGTGCCGGCTCCTTCCCGCCCAGGGCCGCGGCCGGGCAGCACAGCTGGGCTGGCGTTCCCGATGGGCCCGGCTTCCCTCGGTCTTCCCGGGACTCAGACCCCGATCCCCACGGGGTCCTGGAGGTGAGAGTCTCGGTGCTTCCAGGCGAGGCTCCAGCCCCTCCCAGCTCGGCCCGGGCCCCTCGTGGTGTTTGTGCCGCGCCCCCGCAGGTGTCTGCCCTTCAGACAGGTCAAGCCCCGCCGGGAGGAGCTCCCTCCTGCCCCCCAAATCTCCAGCGTTCACCAGTCTCCTTTCGCCCTGAGGCGCAAACTTGTGTTTGTGGGGGAAATTTGGAGAACTCGAAAGTTACAGACCTACTTTTCCAGGTTCCCAGAATCCCTCTCTTCTATGTACCTTTAAAGAAACTTGGGACATCATTGTCCCCCCTGCTCCATTTCCCCTCTGCACCTCCTCTCCGGCAAGATTCAAACCCTCAGTAAAGAAGCCGCCAAGGTGCTGTCTCCATCCTGCTCCTCCATCTCTGACAGCAGAGAAGCTGAAACTGGGCTTCAGGTGAGTCTCTTTATTCCCACTTTATTCTGGGATCCTGCGGTTATCCTTGAGCCCCTCAGGGTCAGTCCAAGAAGGGATGAATGCAGCCACAGGAGGCAGATCCCTGGGGTGCAGAAGTCAAGGGGACGGGCCCAAGGAAGAGACGTTCCAAGTCTGACCCTATTGTTAAGGCCTTCACATTGGGCTCACGCGGACCGAGATTTACCTTCAGTGATGAGCTCGCGGCATTCTGGGTGCCACTGGCTGGAAAAGAAGGAGGGGAAGGGTTTCGTTGAAGGCCAAATGTCTTCTCTCTGCCTTGCTTGATATGGGAAATATCGTTATTTCCTCACAAGGCTCATATCAAATGAGATCGTTCATGTTAAAAGATCTTGAAAGTAGAAAATGCTAAACCAACAGGGCAGATTGATACTTTTTGGGTAGTGATGCTTTCTTAGGCCTTGACTAAGCTTTTAAGGAAACTAAGAAAACTAAGGATTTTCAGTATTTAAGGATACTCAGAGAAAAATGGACACACACATGCTAGTAACAATGTCTACAAAATTTTATGTGTTTTCCCTCTGAAAAATATTTTGTTTCAAATTCTCTCCTTTCCTCCTATCTCCCCACCCACCCACCAACAAGGCAAAATATGTGATACTCATTATTTATGTGTATATATATATACATATATATATATATATATATACAGCTATTTATATTTGTATACATGAAGTCATGTAAAAGCGCATTTTCCCTTTGGCCATGTTGTGAATGTGTCTCTGTACACACACATCCATGTATTTATAACTTTTCCACCAAATTTAGAGTGTTTAGAAAAACCTATAGCAAATAAGTAGTATGGGATAATAAAATTATATATATATATTATTTTTATGTATATGTGTGTATAGATAAGCAGATAGACATATGATAGACATTAAAGAGGGCAGAAAGACTTCCCAAGTTTGGAAGGAAACTTTCAGACAAACTGTATTTTCCCTTTAGTTTCCCCACAAAGATAATTGATCTCATGGAGCACACAGTGTTTTTTGTAGCCATTCATTTTCTCGTGACTTTCTTGGATGCTGTTTGAGTGCACGGCATTTTTAACAAGTCCAGCTCTTCCAAGAGATTTGTTTGCAGGGCCAGGCACCTGCCTTGGATTGGGACTTGTTTTGTTTCCATACAACCCCAACCCCTGTGGATTTTGTAACAGATGTGTAATATATTCCAGGCTACTTGTACATGCCTGAGAAGAAAAAAAAGAAAAAGAAAAAGAAAAGGAAATCTATGTACAAAGTTTTGCTAAATGCATTGATTCATCTTCTCCTTCAATTCCTTTTTTTTCTCCCTCCAAAAATGCTTCCTCTGTTTTATAAGCCAATCTTGAAGCTGCCCTGAGTGTCAGAATACTTGGGTTCCTGGCTTACTTCACTAATTGAATGATGTTGGCTAAGTCCCTTCACTTCTCATTTCCTCAGTTTCTCAGTTCTAAAATGGGGATAATTACGCTCGTACTAGCATATTATGACATTATTGTAGAAAAGGTATTTTATAAATGAAACAAGAAGCATTTATTAAATAATTGCCAGGAATGTTGAGGATATAAGGGCAAAATGAAAACAGCTTCTGCCCTCAAGAGGTTTGCATTCTCCTAGTTATGTATAGATTGCTTCAAGGTTCACAAAATACTTTGTGAATATCTCTTCATTTGGTCCTCCAGACAGTCCTATAGTATAGTTGCCATTATGATCCCCATTTTCCTATGAGGAAGCTGAAGTTGAGAGTAGGTAAGTGACTTGTCCACAGTTCTACAGCCAGTAAGTGTCTGAGGCAGGATCTGAACTCGGGTCTTTCTGACCTCAAGTTCCATTGTGATAGAAACATGAGCTATTTTTATTTTTAAGTAATATGCTTAACTCCCCCATCTTCTAAATACTGAAGAAAGGACTTAATCAAAGCCTCCAGACTTTTGGCTTAGTCCTCTATGCAGTAAGGCACACTATCTAATTCTTCTGAAGCTGTACTACTGATGGCGCTGTTTAATTTTAATGATGTTCCAAAAGGAAGGTATAATAACAGATTTAATAAATCCATATAGTATTAGCAGGTTACTAAGAATTTAGGTTATACTTAAATTGATGTCTTATTTTATCCCTGTAGATACATGTTTCATACATTCATATACATTTATCTATGCTTGCACATATACACATAAATCTAACAGTCATCTGCCTATCTATCTATCTCTTCCTCCATCCATCTGTCCTTCCATCCATCCATCTCCATCCATCCTCCATTGATTCTTCTGATCTCTCTGTGGTCTTGGTGTGTGTCTGTCTCTGTCTTTCTCTGTCCCTCTTCCCCCTACTCTCTCTTTCTCTCTCTCTCCCTGCCTCCTTCCCTCCCTCCCTCCCCTTCCCCCTTCATAAGTACTTGTCCATCTTGTTTATGTCCTCCCATAGCTTTACCATAAGGCAATAGAACCTGCATATTGGGGTTTTCTTCCCTTTCCCTTTCTCGTGACATTAGATGGATTTCAGTTGCCACATGGGCTGAGAGTACATTGATTATCCCTTTCATGGACCAGGTGACCAGTCCAGCTTCCTCTGTTCATATTTTCCTTTCCTCTGCTTTGCCTTCATAATTCCTTGCTTCTAATGTAGCTTCTAATGACTCTTTCCTCTGACTTAGAATGTACTTGACAATAAAATAAATTATACCATCTCCTATTTTAAATAGACTATTTAATATTCATGCTGAAATATTTCATTACTAATACAGTTTGTTAGGAGCAGCAGAGTAGAAGTTGGTTATTTTAAGGAAGTGACTGCTTTTAGTTGCAAATTTTGAGATTGCTCTTGGAGATTGGTGTCTCATGTGTTAGAAATGCATTTTCTTTTTTTTTTTTCTATTTTCTTTTTTTCATTTTAATTTATGGAATGAAACAAACATTTTCATGATATGGTAGAACAAAAACCCATGATTGCATATGAAACTGCAGATTTATTAGGTACAAATTGCTATTTAAAAAATACACAATAAAGTTATCATGGACTTCTACAAAATAATAAAGAGTGAAATGAACAGGACACTAAGAACAATATTGTTTTAAGAACGCCTTTTAGAGATTGTCATTTTGACTATTAGAAATACCCAAATCAACCACAAAGGACGTATGAATGATGATGTTATCTGCATCCAGAGAAAGAACTGATAAATAGAAGTTTGTATAGAATGATTCTACACACATACACACACGCATGTGCATGCACACATATTTGTATGTAATGATGGCCAGCTTTATGGTGGGGGTGAGGAAATGGAGAGAAAAAAGAGAGATGTATTTTCATTATATCGTATGGTTTTGTGCTGTCCACTTTTAATAGAGGAATTTCTTTGAAAATGTGATTTTATACATATATATATATATATATATATGTTTGTATATTACTTGCAAAAATACAAGTGTATATATGTGTGTGTATATATATGTATATATATATATATGTGTGTGTGTGTGTGTGTGTATTTTCAGATATCCTTTGTGAGGATCTTCACATTTCGTGTTATGACGGATTGTGTTAAGGGTTGTTAAATGAAATGAAGGCACATTTCCCCCAAACAGTCTAATGAAAAGCGAAATCCTGATCATTTGGTGACAGGTTTCCAGACTTGGTTTCTGAGTAAAAATTGCACTGCATGATTTATCAGATAAGTTTTCTTGAAATGGAAATTTATTGTTTTATATTGAATTCTTTCTTTTGTTTCTTTTTGTTTTGCATATAAGTTTAAAATGAATAAAAAATGAAAAAAAATAAAAATGGTTTATGATTTTATGAAGCTTTTTCCTATCCCTTACAGCATTTGTCCTAGATCAGTGCTGAGTATCCCTGTTTGGACGGGTGTGTGTGTGTGTGTGTGTGTGTGTGTGTGTGTGTGTGTGCATGCATGTGTGCACCCACGTGCTCTATGTAGGGAACACTGAGATGGAGGAACAGAGCCGAGTCTTGGTCCTGCTCCTGGATCTGTATTTGAAGGTGGGCTGGCGGCCTCTCAGTTCCCTTTCAGCTCTAAATCTCCATCCAACTCTGCATTTCCATGTTCCGTTGCCATTGCTCGTTTCTGAACTCAGAGTCTCAGAATCATATTTGTGCTGTCGACTTTAAGGGGTTGTTGTGAGAATTAAATGTGCAAAATCTCCCTTTAATCATAAAACACTAAAATAGAACTTTGACTTTCATAAAGTGGACAAAACAGTCCCTCCCATCTAGAATGTATATATATGTCATTGCTTTTGAGTGATGAGTCTGGGGGTAGGATGGGAGAGAACCATTTTTGGACTCATTTTTATCATTTCTATTAAAACACATCCTCTTGAGGGCAGTCAGTCATTGATTAATTTTTGGTCTCTGCAACCCCAGTGCCTCCAACAACTACCACATTAAGAAGAAGAGTAGCTAATAATAATAATAATAAAAAATTATAGCACTCTTGAAGCTTTGTAAAGTGCTTTACAAATATGATCACATTTTATCCTCTTAATAATCCCAGGACATAAGTGCTAATATTTTCCCCCTATTTTACAGATAAGGAAACTGAGGCATGTGGAGGTGAGATGTCCTTGCCTCCCTACAGTTACTTAGCTAGGAAGTCAGGCCAAATATAAGTTGAGACTTTTGTGACTCGAGGTCCAGGATTCCTGAACCACCTACCTGCCAGAGACCTGATACCATTTAAGCACATAATAAATACTCATGGAACACATTAGTTTTACAGATAAGAAAATTCAGAGAAGTCAGCTGATTTACCAAAGTCATATAACCCCAATCGAATTTGAATCCATCTCTCTTTCTCATGTCCCACATTGTTTATATAAATGTGAATTATTTTGATCATTCTTATCACTATTCTGATAATTTATTTTCTTCTTGTTTCAATGAAATTCAGGTAGAAATGGTCCTGGGGTGAATAACTGTCTTACTCTTATTCCTTTGTATTTAATGTTCTATAGACTAGCACAGAGAGATAAAATGAGTGCTTTGTATGATTAAATAAACATATTAAAGTGTAAACTCATCTTCAGCAGCCTCAGTGAAAGCATCTTTGATACAACCCTGGTATGGAATGACATGGACCTCATCCAGTTCCCACATGGTTCTAATTTCCTTATTTTAGGTATTTGTATTTTGACATTTCTCATTCTACATGGTTTGGAGATTTTAAGTATTTGATAGAGCTGTATGGTTTAAAAATGCTGTTCTTTAGTTTTTCTGCATTGATATCTCCAGATGATTGAGGACCACACTTTTGTTGGTCCTTGAAGCATTAGCTTCAGTGCTTTATGGTTTATTGGTTAAATTCTCAAGGTTCTTTTGAAGGTCTACTTCATTTTAGGAAAATTCTTGAAATTCGGATCCATAATTGTGGCTATTGTAATTGTCCATGGAAAAGACGAAGACACATTCTGTCTAGTAACTTACATTGTTTAGGGAAAAAATGCTAATTCCTCTGAAACATTCTCAAAGGCAGTAATGTGTATTTGATTACATGTTAAATTGCTCTGGGAGCTTGAGTCCATAAATTTGTTTTGTAAAATATTTTGATGACTCATTTTAATATAACTGCTTGCCTTTATAATCCTGTGTATTTTATTTTATATCTCTAAAAACAATATTTTAAGAAAGGGCTCATGGTTTTCACCAGAGAGATAACTAGGTCTATGACAAAAAGGGAAAGTTAAGGAGAAAATCTTTGAGAATTGGGGAATGCAGTTCAGCTTTACCGACATTTAAGTTCTACACATTTTTATCAAGCACCTATTATTTTCAGGATTCCTTTAGGTCCTGTAATATAAAGACCAAAACCCCAAACTGGTAACAGTCCCTGCTGTGAAGGAGCTTATGTTTCTCTAGGGAAAGATGAATTGAGCCTGCAGATTAACCCAGCAGATTAAAAAATGGCAGCTAGATAAGATCTTATCATCCCGTTGGAAACCCTTTCAAACAAAATGAATTCCTGAAATGCTTGCCCTGAACTGGCCGCCTCTGTTATTAAGAAAGTCTCCTCCACACAAGCACGAGGGAAGCGATTCCACCTTCTTGCTAGCTGGGAGTCGTTCAGATACTCTTGCTACATAATAAAAGTGCCAGTTCCCATAGTGAAGTTCGGATGGAGTATTCGAGCAAGGTTAACCCCTGACCAGGCCCAACACACACCAGGAACGTGTAATCCAAGATTTTACTCACCTGAGGGAACAAAATATTTTTGCTGGCCCAGTTTCCCCTTCTTTCACACATTTTACAATGTGTGGTATTTTAATCAATGTCAAACTAGTGCCTGTTCAGAATAGGGGCTTTGGAAGGGCCATTTACCTTCTTCTTTCGGTTGCTTTGGCAACAGCATCATTTAACTTAACAAGATAAACATGTCTCTACTGTATGCTGCACTGTAAATTGAATGCCAATTAAAGGAGTTCATTAAAATTGCCATTTGAACTTTTGCATGTGGATCCAAACCAAACAAGAAAGTCCTGTCATCTAGACAAAGAAACTCTGTCCAATATGTACAGAGGGACAGTCAGTGTGTTACACAGTGTGTGTGTGTGTGTGTGTGTGTAGGGGGACACACACACACACACAGGCCGATGATAATGATTCATTCATTCCTATTTAATTATGATGTTTACAAAATACTAGATGGGACATTCCATATGAAAATACTTTTAAGTAAATTGCAATATAAGGAATAATTATTAAATTAATTATGAGCCTTAATAGAACCACAGAATCTTAGAGCTAGAAAGGACCTTGTCAGTTATTTAATTTGAATCCTTCCTTGTCACCATTTTATAGATGAGGAAACTAAGGTGCAGGAAGTTGAAATCACCGACTTAAGGTCACCACGCTAGTTGTCATTCATTCAGACGGTTGCTCTGACCACACGATGGAAGGACTTATGCTCCAAACAGCAGAATTGATGTTCTTATGCTCACCAGTTCCATTCATGTCCGCCCCACTGGGCCACTGGCACAGTCTGCAAAATTTATTGGTTCCTGATTGACTGTGTTTATGTGGGATCCAGTTTATACACCAGCCAATTCATCTGTTATCCATTTGTTATTAGAGACATGGCAGACATATTTGCTTAATATTTAATCTGACCACAATTTTGTCTTAGGGAGCTCTTTCTTTCCTTCTGGGTCTGACTCACATGCCCCTTATTTCATGGAGCCTTCTCTAAGACAACTTTGCTTCTTCCCCCTTGCTGTCTATCACCACTACATGAAAGCTATTTCTTCCTCTTGATGTTTCTTGTAGCACGTTGCTAGACGTTCTCTTTTTTTCTCTCCACTGGGCAGTGATTTGTATTCTTTTACTTTATCCCATTAGATTAAGAACAAGTCCTTGGTCATAAAAGATTTTTACATTCTTGGCAATTAACATAGATCTCTACAAACTGTCATCACTTAACATGTTTCCATTCGAACTTTTGTTGTCCAACATTAAATGACAGATCGTTATGAGAAAATTGGCTGACCGTTCCTCGAAGTCTTCATCATTGCTTCATCCTGAAACTTTGTTCACGTGGTTTGGACAAAGCTGTGGTCCACACCGTCCTTAAAGTCATCCGAGGAAATACAAAACTGTTTTGGACAACGTCGTGTTTAGCAAGCGCCATGCTAGAAATACTTCGGTCGGTCTATGATTCTCGAGTAGAGTCAGGTAGAATTAATAAAACTTTAAACTACCTTCAAGAGGAGTGTGTCACATTCAAGAAGCTGCTTCTTTGTTTTTTTTTCCCCTGTTGGCTTGTTTTATTCTTGGAAGAGGTATTTATTTCCCATTTTCCAGTTTCATATATTATCTCTTTGTCTCTAGGTGGCTCGTAGGATGCTCTGATAACAATATCCTTTCCATTTTTATCCCTGTCAATCTTTACTATTCCCCACCAAGATTTATCTGTCTCTCTGTCTCTCCATCTTTCCCTTTCTCTCTTTCCTTTTCTGTCTCTCTTTCATTATAGCTAGCATTTATAGAAAGACTACTGTGTGTCAGGTACTGGGTTAAATGCTTTAAAATTACTATCTCATTTGATTCTCACGGTAATCCTTGGAGGTGGGCGCTATTATTAACCCCCATTTTGCAGATGAGGAAATTGAGGAAAACCAAGGTTAAGTAATTTGCACAAGATCACACAGCTAATAAGTATCTGAGGTCAGATTTAAACTCTAGTCTTCAATATGTACATGTACTTTCATGTATGCAAATGTAGATATAAATGTAAATATAATTTGTATATGATATATTTATATATACACACTCCTCCTTTTTATTGGTTCCTGTTGAGTAAGATCTATATTTTGAGATTCATACTCCAATTACAGATCTCATCACACCATCCTATTCAACAATTCTCAATATCAAATTTGCCCCCTTTCATTAGTCTCTGGTCATTTTTATCTTTCACCTATACTTGTTTTTAATTTTATTCTAAATTTAAAAATGTGAACATTTTCATAACATAGAATAGGCCAAAAGGTGATTGCACATGAAACTGATAATATATTATGTACAACTTGCTAATGCTTTAAAAAATATAAAAACTTTCTTTTTTCTCCCCCTTTTCTTCCCTTTCCCACCTCACCTCAGAGATGGCTACTATTAGACAAAATATGTATGTGCATGTATACATATACACTAATGTATGTCTGTATATATATATTCTGTAGTACTTCTATTTATCAGTTCTTTCTCTGGATGCATTCAGCATCTTCATATGTCCTTTGTAAATCATTTGGGTATTTATAATAGTCAAAATGACTTCATCACTCAAAGTTGTTCTTAAAACAATCATTGTTATTGTATACAACATTCTTGGTTCTGATCATTTCCCTCTTCATTATTTTGTGCACATCTATCCATGCCTTTCTAAGATCATTGAGCACATCATGTTTTATGACACAATAGTATTCCATGATGATCCTGTACCACGACTTGTTCAGCCATTCCCTAATTTACAGGCATCCTTGCAATTTCCAGTTCTTTGCCACCACAAAGAGGGCTCCTATAAATATTTTAGAACATATAGATTCTTTTCCTTTTTCCCCTAATCATCTTTGGAAACAGACCTAGTAGTACTGCTGGGTCAAAGTGTATAGTCAGCTTAATAACTCCTTGGGCCTAATTCCAGATTGCTCTCTAAAATGATGGGATCATTTCACAGTTGCACTAATAGTGAATTAACATCCCACATTTTCCATATTCCCTTTAACATTTGTTGTTTTCCATTTCAATCATTTTAGCCAAATGCAAAGTATAAAATGATATATTTAGGTTGTTTTAATTTGCATTTCTCTACTAACAGTGATTGAGAACATTTTTTCATATGACTATAACTTATTTTGCTTTCTTCATTGGAAAATTGCCATTTCATATCCTTTGACCATTTATCAATTGAGGAATGACTCATATTCTTATAGATTTGACACCTACACTTATCCACATTTGAGGCCATGGATTTGGGGTACTGTTTTTTGGTGACTGTTGATTCTTTTTCTCTGTTAGGTAGTTTCTCATGACTTCCTGGACACCTTTAATATTGTTATTTGCCTTCTGTGGTGGCTACTTTCCATGGTTTTCATTTAGCTTGCTTATATATGTTGATTTTTTCTCTTTGCCCTTTCAGGTTAAAGCCATTTTATTTATATTTGTGGACAAATCTTTCCTACCAGCCCTTGTTAGGTGTTACCACCCTTGATCATGAAACTTTCCAGGTCATATTCCTTTACAAAGCTGTTACTTCCAGATGATCTGGGCTTACTGTTTATATCATCAGGAAGCTTGAGTTTTCCTTGCCAAACAGGTAGTTTGCTGATAGAATATTCTGATTCATTGCCTGGTATTTTGTTATTAAAAACCCATTGGAGACCCAAATCACCCCAAATCCATCCCAATACTCTAGGCAGTGCAAACACCATTCTTCAGAAGATTGGAGAGTTCCTTATATTGTGACATGATTATGAGTATGAGTCACCCTCAGAAATACACCTGGCCAGAATTTTAGGATAAATACAATTTGTAAAGGGACAACTGCTTGAATGCCAGGTAACTTGACTTATAGAATGCTAGGACGTGAAAAAACCACCTAGTTCAGACACCTGAGGAAACAGGCCCAAGGAAGTTAACTGACTCAAATTCACTCGAGAAGTGTGCATCAAAGGCAAGATTTAAAGTCAGGTACTCTGACCCCAGTAAGCTTTCTGGTGTTCTACACTGTCTTTTCATTCCTTTAGGAAAGCAGGAGCATAAATGAATGTCAGAACCTGGGTTAAAGAACAATAAAAGAATAGGAAGACTTAGTTTGTTTATATAATGACTATTTTATGATTAAAGAGAATAAAACTGAGAAAAATAATAAATTATATAATATTTGCAAGCAGTGCCTGATTAAAAAAATGGATGATCAATCTGATAGGATAATTTTGGCAGGTTGTGACTTTTTCAGTGAAAAGTCATTATGGATCAGCATTTCAATTAAGCCATTGAAATGGCAGGAACTAGGTCAGAGAACTTGCGAGGAGAAGCTGACCTTGGACTTTGAGGAGCAGCACTGAAGCCATAGAAGGGCCCTGGTGCTCTGTGGGAGCTAAGGAAGCTAGAAGGAGTCAGCTGACAGAAAGCTTCTGGTCAGGGATTCCTGGTTGGTGAGAGAGAAAGAGAAGTCACATCATAATCCAAAAGCCTCAGGGACAACGTGGCCCCAAAGCTCCCCTAAAGCAGAGAGAGGAAGTGTCTTATGGAGCCTGCTGCTCGTGACAGAAAAGCAAAAAAGCATTTTGCACCTGCTTGGTGTCTTGTTGCCTTGGCTCTGTTTGTTTGCTTTCCCTAAAGGGCCCACTTCAGGCATTTTGCTGGGGCCCCTGTTATCACTGGACAGGCCGTCATCTGAGGGGTAACTGGACAGGCCAGTTTGCTTAGCCCAGATGGAGCTATTCTGGTGGGCACCGGTCTTCTCTGGCTTAAAGAAATCTGTTCATATTTTAGGTATCGTTTTCTAAATACCCTTTAAGGGTGATTTTAACTGAAAGAGCTTGGGAATTCTGTGTTCGAGTAGAGAAGAGCAGAGGTCGGCCGAAGAGGGATGAGGACGGACAGCCACAAAAGAGCAGACAGGCCCTTTCATGCCATGCAGTTGTTCCTAAAGGCTGCAGTCCAGGGGATTGTCCTTCCTCCTGTGTTTCCCACTAGGTTCCTCTACATGTGTGTTCATTCTTCCCCATAGACATTGAGGACATGGGTGAGCGAGTCTGAGCCTGGTTTTTATGACTTGGGCTGTATTTGATGATTTATGCATCAGCTGATATGTTAGCACCCACGGTGCAGTGATGAAGGAGAGTTTATTATCCACAATGTGCCGTTGTTGGCGGTGTCTGATTGTGTCAGTACCATGTGCTGTGTTTGTGAGCGCCCACCAGCCAACGTCTCCTGAGTGGGGGCTGACACGGGCGGGCACTATGCTAAACCCAAGGGGATGTAAGAAGGGCAGAGAGATGGGCCCTGCTGAAGGGGACTCAGAGTGAGGAGACCACATTCAAACGACTGTCTCGGAATTAGATGCCGACAGGATAAATTGGCAATGTGAGCAGTAGGAAGAAGGCACGAGAATTAAAAGGGGGGGTCTTTGGGAAAGGCTTTCTTGTAAAAAGGTGGGCCATGCAGGAAGGAAACACAATGTCTAGGGACTGAAAAGCTAGAATGTAGGGTGGGCAAGATCCTCCCCTCAATGGGGCTTATCTGTGGAATTGAAACCCATCAGGAGGGGTAAAGGATAGTGAGGCAGCCAGTCAAAGAAGGGGATGGCTGTTGTCCTGTCCTGGGGAAGGACTGTGGATGCACACATGTGTGTTTGGCTACATATAGAAATATTCACATACATGTTGGCATATTATACACAGTGTGCATATACATACATGGATGTACACACCTCCATCCCACGGGCTTTTGGCATTCATCTGTTTCTTCTTCCAAATCAATGGATATTCTAGTGTCCCATGGGTCTGTAAGAGGTTATTGGTGATTACAGGCAAACTACACACAGCCCCAAAATATAATGGGTGTCATGGGATGGCGAAGTACGACCCATAATAGCCATCCACCAATGAAACACATAACATATGTGTACATACATATACATGTACAATACACACGGGAACATGCAACATGTATAAATGTATACAAATATATGGATATGTGTTTATAGATATGTAGTGCATACACACAAAGTATACTCATTTAACTAGGGACAACTTTAGACTTTGATGCCTGAATCCCATGTGATGGAGACCTGCGAGTGAGATATCATCTTGCACAAGATAGGGACTCGAAGGAAGCCTGCCTGATTTGGGTCTGTTTGTGCTGAGGACTCAGTACGGAAAGGAGCGAGCTCCTTTATGTGACATGCTGAGCTTGCACCTGTAGCACTGTGTCTGCTGTTTCAGGTGCCTCGGGACCCAAGCCATGTGCTTAGGGAGAAGAGAAACAGAGTGATGATTTCAAAGCAGATGGAAAGCTCTTTGGAGGAAATGTTTAAGAGTGCACCGAGTCTAGTTTCATTCAGCAAAGCCGGGACTATGACAACCAAAAAGCTCTGGTGAATAGGGGAGTTGAGTCTATTGTCCATAGAGACATCCACTGGGATTTCAGCACCGCAGACAGTGTGGCACTGGGGAAGGGGCTGGAAGCGTAGTTGAAGAACCCGTGATTTAAAGCCACTGCGGCCACGGGATGCTGATATGATTCCAGGCTAGTCTCTTCTCTGGCTCTCCTCACTTTGCTTAACTGCAAAATGAGGGGTTGGATTAGATGATCATCAATTTCTCCCTGTTCTGGGTCTTCTTGTTAACAAATATGTATCTAGTGGTAGGTGTCCTTTTCCTTTCTACCTCCTGGAATTCCTTTTCTTCTTCATTTATTCAAGTTGTGTCTGTCTTTCAATGTCCAATGCAAATAAGATGTCTTCCGTGAAGTCTTGCACGGTCACCAGGTGATCAGACCAGTCTGTTCCATACTTTCTTTCCTACTAATCTCATTTACTCATTTTCATGTACTCTTCACGTGAGCCAAACTGCATTTTTCTCTCTCTTGTTTACCATGCCAACTTGTCCCTCTTCTAACCCTTTGTTCATACTCGTGTCTCCAGTATGCTTCCCTGCCGTTTTCTTTGTTGAATTGTTATTCATTTCACAATGCCCAACTGGAATGCCGCTTCCTCCGTGACGTCCCACCCACCATTTTCTCTGTTGGTAAAGATCTTTGCCCCCAAATTTCACCAAGAACTTCATTCTCTCCTTTTCTGAAGCAATAATTGGGTAATTCTAACATAGTATATTTACCTGTGTTCACTGCTTATACCTCAGCTTCACTGGGAGCTCTAGGCAGGGAACAGGAGTAGCTCATCTCGTCTTTATCCAAAACTTAGCACAATGTTGTGCACTAAGTAAGTGCTTCAAAATGCTTGGTAAGTTAATGGGTAAAGGAATCTCCCCTCTCTCTAAACTCTGACTGGAATGATTATTTATATAATTGCCTTGTAATTAGTTAGGGGCTGCCATGTTGGTATATTTTCCGTTGTCATCTGGAACACTTATTGAACTCATAGTAGATAAAAAAAACAAAACATAATGTAGCAAATCAAGGCTTAACTTTGGAATTAGAAAGTCCTACTTATGGAACATGAATGATCCTGGACAAGTCACTTGATTTTTGTGTCCCGGAACTATCAATTGTAAATTCTCTCATCAGGGAACTCCTTATCTAGATGAACTTGCATCTCTGGTAAATATGTGTGTTTATGTATATTTATATGTATAATATCTACTTTATATATTCACATATAAGTCATTATTATTTTTGAGAAATCATACAATTCAGTAAGAGTAAGGCCATTCCAAGTTAGTGACTACTTGGTGGCATATTGGGGAGATGGGAATACACCCAGGACTCCTGATTCCCTTTGACCCCAGTTTGTTTAAAGCAATCCATCGGTGTTGATGGGGCAGCTGAATGGCTCAGTTGATTGCCAAGATGGGCCTGGAGCCAGGAAGACCTGAGTTAAAATCCTGCCTCAGATACATATGAGCTGTGTGACCCTGGGCAAGTCACTTAAACCTATTTGCCTCAATTTCCTCATCTGTCATATGAGCTGGAGAAGGAAATTTAAAACCACTCCAATATCTCGGACAAGAAAAATCCTAAATGGGATCATAGAGTGAGAAACAACTGAAATAATAGAACAACAACAAAAAAGGCAAGCAGGAAACTTTGGTAAGGGCTAAACTAGTGTTTCAGCTGAAATAGAACAAATGCTTAGAAAAGAGCCTTCCCCATCCCCACATTTGGGGATGTGGAGAGGTCAATTTTTCACAACTCTTTCACCCTAAAGAAGAGTGGGCAGAAAAGGGAAGACAGTTGCTGGCCAAGTTAGACATGGCCCACTCTGTGTTGGCTACAGTGTAGTGAACTGGGGTCTCCGGTGGTCCTTGTCCCTCCTGTTTCTGTCCTTCCTGACATTCTCAGAGATCTGTACTGGGAAGAATGATAGTCGCTATTCAGTCTGTTTTTCCATTTGGACTTGGGGCTGTGCACGTCTGCTTCAGTGGTCCCTCACCGACCTTCAGTGTGATCTTGGCAGGGTTCTGTGGTCGGGGAGGAAGAGACTTGATTTTCACTGAGAATGTAGCATCAGCTTTGGACTTTGGAGGCTTTAAGCTTCCAGTTCAAAAACAGAAAGATGACTAATAAGTCTTGGTAAGTAATGATGGCTTAGCAATATTTACCGCTTTTTTCTTTTTCTTTTCTTTCTTTCTTTCTGTCTTTTTTTTTTTTTTTTTTTAGCTTCTCTGGCTCCATTACTTAGGATATTTTCCTGAATTAAAATTTCCTCAGTTCTGCAGCCAGCAGCTGTCCACATGAAAAAAATGTCCTGAAACCTCCAGAAAGAATGATTTCACATTTCTCCCAGGCTTCTTTTACGATTCAATCAAAAAGGTCTCTTGTGCCTCCCAGCATATGTCAGCCTAAGAGGGCTTCCTACAAACAGGCAAAGGGAACACAAACAAAGCATAAAGCCCGAATCTTCCTTAATGGGTTTTCACAAAGGGCCCAGATTTTCCCAGCCTTCCACATCCTGCCTTGTCTCCAGGCCCCAGGCCTTTCTACTCTGAGCCTTAGCCAGGTGTGTGGATGGAAAAGAAGTAACCACAGATAGAATGCTGAAAGAGCAGCAATGAATGCACAGGCCAGAATTCCATCATCCACGGGGGACTCTCCTGGGCAGATGGGAGAGGATACGCGTGGCGGGGTGGGGGGGGAGCCAGGGAGATGTTCACAACTCTCATTATTCGGTTTGGCATCCTTCCCTCCCCCTTTCAAAGAAGAAAGGAACAGATTAGAGCAAGTATGGAATCGTGAGACCTGGCTTCTGACCTTGATCTGCCATCAATTAGTAGTGTGAGCCTAATCAAGTCATTTCCCTGGCTGGATTTTACTTTTCTCTCCATAAAAATGAAGATGGATTCTGAGACCTTTCTAGCTTTAACCTTCTGGGTTCTGGTCTCCTCTGCCTGTAATGTTCAATTTATCCAATTGTGATAGGTCCCTCCTAGCTGCAAAGCATTGTTCTAGACAGAGACCAAGCCAAAGAATTTCTCGTTCTTAAGAGTTTGCATTTCCTAAGAGGACGGGATACATCATGTACATAAATAACCATAAAGTGCGAGACAAATTGAAGGGGCAGACGTGAGAAGGGAATGAACTTCAGGCTACTTGAGACTAATGAGAATGGATCTAAATGAGCAAAGGAATATGGGAACATGCTAAGGTTCTAGTTGGACAAGCAGCCAGTATGTAGAGAGCAAGATGATTAGGTTATATTGTGATCTTGAGGCAGTGGGAAGCCGATAAAAATTCTTGAGCAGAAGAGCAACGTGGTGAAGTTATTTGATCATTATATATAGAATTAGAGTGGCCATTGGGAGAGGGCGAAAACTGATGAATGCTTTGTGAAGCTAGCTTTTTGATCTGTGGATTTAGAGATGCTCCTGCCAAAGGTGTTTTATTACGTTAAGAAAGGATGCAAAGACTCATGCCTAGAGAGCATTTTTTCATTTGGAGCTTCTCGCTCTAGACATTGCATGGAGCTACTGTGGCCCATCACTCATAATAGCGAGATCACTATTACTCCCACCTGCTGATTAATGTGGGAACGAATGACGTGGCCAAGAAGAATCTAGAAAATATTGAAAGAATAAATGAAAGAACATTTATTGTTTAATATGTGCCAGGAACTGTCCTAAATTTGGAGAATATAAATGTGTCTTGTGTTCTGAGCAGCAACTTAGATAGCCCCTGTCTCAAAGGAGTGTAAATTCTAACTGGGCTGTGGTGGTGGTGGGGAAAATAGCATTTAATGAGGAGGGGGATACTCTGGGTGGTCTGGTTTGAAAATTGCCTGGGAGCAGTGTGCAGGCTTGGCTGAAAGTTCACTTATCAGAGCACAGAGTCCCTAAGGAGGACGATCTGAATACGGGAAGAATAATTTTGAAATGCCTGGAAAGTGATAAAAATAATGAAACCTGGGGGAAGGGAGATTATAGAATTTAACGATATGGGTTAGGGCTTAACCTCTTTCTGCTGGAGACTCCTATTTGCCCAAGAAATTTTTCTATGACCCCAGGTATGTAGGTATGTGAAATAGACATACAAATCAAATATATACTGATAATGTCATAATTTCAGGATCCCCACACTCAGCTATATGACCCTTTTTGGGTCCTTGATTCACAGCTTAAGAAGCTTTGCTATAGGTAAAGTCTTTATCACTTTTGTTTTTCTGGTGGAAGTCAAGGGTTTTGAAAAACTGAAAGATTTGGGAAGAGGAGAGCTGGTTAAGAAGATCCTCTCCAAGAATGAGTTTTTGGTTGCTGTTCATGGCTCAAAATATGGGAATGATGGTTTGCAGGGGTCCTAAAAGGGGATAATAAGAAAGCAAGAAATACAGATCTGAGAGGATTTTAAATTGAAAATAGAAGGATAGAGAGAAAAATGACTCTGCTTATTTATTGAACTAGATGTCATAGAATATCTATAATATTAGGAAAAAATGACTGGAGAGATGCATGCTAATTCACCAGTAGCAAAATCCAAGAAAGAAGCCGACAGTATAATCCATCGTTTCAAAAATTTACAGAGAAATGCTTGATATTGGAATATCAAGCAAAGTAAACTAATTACTAACGAAAGGAGGCAAATTTGGTCTCCTGAGATCCTTGTGAGATACCATGATATGATATGAGGCCCATGACTGTAACGTTGCTCTGGAGAAACATCTCTTATTCAAAGGGTCCTGAAAAAATGAAAGAAAGTTGGTGAAGAACTAGTTTATGCTAAGAAAGTATACTGATCTGAAGAAATCTATGAACCAGATGAGGAGCATATTGCATAGGGGATTTGCCTGACCAAAGAATGGCACAATAAGAACTGTTATTTGGAAGAAGGATATAATATTTTGACCAACTGAGGAAATATATGAAGCGTTTCGGAAATAGATTACAAACCTATCATAGAGGGATAATAAGATAATAATGATGGAAGACCTTGGTTATCTATTGAAGCTGTTTTCCTACCCCAGAGAAAAGAAACCAATAATTTCTCAATTTGCCTCTACCATAGTTTTAAACTTTAAAAGGTAGAGTCAGCAATGAGAGAACTTTTATTTTGGATCTGATTCTCATCAATAAATAGAAACGGGATGCTGTGGCAGGAATGTTGAGCATCATGGAGAAAATGGTATATAGAGAGTGACTTCTTGATCTTAGAATTTTTGATAGAGAAGGAGAGGAAAACCAGACCCAGTCTGTCATGCCCCCTAGATTTCAGGAGAATAGATTTCAGAGGGTTGAAATAAAGGATAGTAAGATTCCATGGCTTAAGATTCTACAGATGTCAACACAGTGAGGATGAGAATCCCCAAGGAAGGCACTTCTAAAGAAATAAAAGAAACTATTACTGTAAGGAGAAAAAAGTGAAAAGACAGATTTAGAGATACAAGCAATTTGTTAACTACTATCAGATTTGCAAAAGACAGGTAGAAAAAAGGTAAGACCAGTAATGAAGCATGATCATTGAGACTTGACACAATCAAACAAGGTTAAGAATGGGGGGGGGGGGCGGGGAGAGAAACAGAGACAGAAAACACACATAGATATAGATAAACACACAGAGACAGAAACAGGGAAGTAATCTATTTAAAATAGATGAGAATTTGAATAGATGAGAAAATAAACTTTACAAATATTATTTTGTTTCATTTTATATTTTGATTTTTAGGTCATACATCTCCATTCATTTTTTACACATTTCCATATGAGTCATCATTTTGGGAGAGAAAAATCAGAATTAAAAACTAGAAACCACAAAAAAGAAATACAGAAAAAGGTGAAAATAGTATGCTTTGATCTACATTCATTCTATACAAGTTTCTCTGGATGCAGATGGCATTTCCATCCAAGGTTTATTGAAATTGCCTTGGATCACTGAGTTGATGAGAAGAGCCAAATCTATCATAGTTGATCATCACATAATCTTGCTATTGCTGTGTACAATGTTTTTCTGGTTCTGTTTGCTTCTCTCAGCATCAGTTCATATCTATCTATCTATCTTTCCAGACTTTTCTAAAATCAGTCTATTCATTATTTCTTATAGAACAATAATATTCCATTGCGTTCATATACCATAACTTATTCAGCCATTCTGCAGTTGATGGGCAGCCACTCATTTTCCAATTCTTTGCCAACACAAAAAGAACAGCTACAGACATTTTTGCACACATCCTTTTCCTTTTATGATTTCTCTGGGATACCGACCCATTAGTGGCACTTCTGAACCAAAGGATTTAATAGCTCTTTGGACACATTTCCAAATCAATCTCAAGAATGGTTGGGCCAGTTCACAACTTTGCCAACAATGTGTCCCAATTTGCCCACATCCCCTCCAATATTTATCATTGTCTTTTCCTGTCTTAGACAATCTGAGAGGTATGAGGTGGTATCTTAGAGTTGTCTTGATTTATATTTCTCTAATCAATAGTGATTTAGAACCTTTTTTTCATAGGACCATAGATGGCTTTAATTTCTTCATCTGTAATTGACTGTTTATATCTTTTGACTATCAATTGAGAAATGACTTGTATTCTTAATTCTTTATATGTTTTAGAAACGAGGGCTTTATCCAAAACACTGGCTGTAAAAATTGTTTCCTAGCTTTCGGCTTCCCTTCTAATCTTGGCTGAATTGGTTTTGTTTGTGCAAAACCTTTTAAATATAATGTTACCAAAATTATCCATTTTGCATTTTATAATGTTCTTGATTTTTTATTTGGTCACAATTTCCTCTCTTCTCCATAGACATGAGAGGAAAGCTATCTCTTATTCTCCTAAATTATTATGGTATCACCCTTTCTGCCTAAAACATGTACCCCTTAGAATTTATCTTCGTATGGAGTGTCAGACATTGGTCGATGGCTAGTTTCTGCCATATTATTTTCCAGTTTTCCCAGAAATTTTTGTCAGATAGTGAGTTCTTATCCCAGACGCTGGAGTCTTTGGGTTTATCAAACAGTAGAGTACTATAATCATTGATTATTGTGCCTCGTGTACTTAACCTTTTCTACCTTTTTTTTTTTTTTTTTTTTTTTTTTTTTACCACCACTTCATTTCTTAGGCAGTACCAGATGGTTTTGATGACTGCTGCTTTATAATAGAGTTTTAAGTTTGGTGCTTTGCATCTTTAAAAAGATTAATTTCCTTGATATACTTGACTTTTTCTTTTTCCAGATGAATATTCTTACTCTTTTTCTAGCTCCATAAAATAATTTTTTTGGTAGTGGATTGGCATGGCATTGAATAAATAGATTCAGGTAGAATTGTCATCTTTATTATATTAGCTCATGAGTAATCCATGTTTTTCCAATTGTTTTAGATCTGACTATATTTGTGTGAAAATGTTTTGTAATTGTGTCCATCCAGTTCCTGACTTTGTGTTGGTGGGCAGATTCCCAAATATTTTATTTTGTCTACAGTTATTTTAAATGGAATTTCTCTTTTTAGTCATCACTGCTGGTCTTTGTTGGTAACTTAAAGAAATACTGATGATTTATAAGGGTTTATTTTATATTCTGCAACTTTCTCTTTTTTAAACTCGTGGAATTTTGATATATGTTTTCTATTTTGTCATTTTTGTTTATTCATTCTCAGTTTAGTCCAACTCTCCATGACCCCATTTGGAATTTTCTTGGCAGAGATGCTAGAATAGTTTGCTATTTTTCTTCTTCAGCTCATTTTACAGATGAAGGAACTGAGGCAAACAGGGTTAAGTGACTTGCCCAGAGTCATAGTGCTAGTAAGTATGTGAGGCCAGATTTAAATTCAGGGAGATGGGTCTTCTTGACTGAAGGCCCCATGCTCTATCCACTGTACCAGCTAGTGGTTCCATGTTTTCTACCTGCAAATACATATGTTTATTAAGTATTTTGTAATTACCAGATCAAATGCCTTTTGTCAGCCCTCATCTTGTTTCTGTAGCACCATCCTGTTCATCTCGACACTCTCTCCTTTTTACTTCTGTGATGTTTTCCCTATCCTGAGATTTTCCTCCTTAGTAACTGTTTTTCATTTTCTTTTTCTAGTTAACTAATTTTCTCCTAAGTATCAATGTACCTCAAAACTTGGACCTTAGTTCTTTCCTCTATTCTTTCTTAGACTCCCAGGATTTTAATTATCAAGTTTCTGCAGCTGATCCCCAAATTTGTGGCCCTAATTTCTTCTCTGAGCTCCAATCTCACATTTTCAAATACCCATTACGTATTTTTATTGGAAGATCTTATTGCCACTTCAAATTAAAGAAAACAAACAACAAAACAAAAATCAACTCATCGTGTTCCTCTCTAAACCTGTATCTCTCTCCAAATTCCCTCCCCGTGTTGACAGCACCACTATGTTGATGGATTTTTCCATTCATGCAGGTTCTCTGCCCCCAACTCCATCCAATCAAATGCTAAGTGCTGTTGATGACACCACAGCAAAATCTCTTGCATCCATCATTTCTTCTCCACCCACACCGCAGTAACCTCAGTTCAGGTTGTCATTACCCTTTGCTGTTGTAATAGTTCCTACATTCAGTCTTCTGTATCCATCTGCAACCCTTCATGCCATGGTAAAAGTACAAACATTTGACCTTGCCATCCGATTGCTCAAAATTCTTGAATGTCTCCCTCTTGTCTAGAGGACAAATTTCTGGCTGTTTCATGATCCCCTTCTATATTCTTCATTTCTTCATCTTCTTGACTTCTTGAAGGTACCTTGTATCTAGAATGCCGAAGGAGGATCGCAGCTCAGAGCAATAAATGGGTGGGTGACAGTGCTATTAGCAAGAGTGTGGAGAGGAGAGATCAGGGAATCCCAGAACTTGAAGGGGGCTTAGAAGTTATGGAGTCCCAGCCCTGCCACTCTGCAGAGAAGATGTAATGGGACTCCCCGACACAGGGACAGAAGAGGAACTCTGTTGCCACTGAGTGGAGGGGGATGAAGAGACTTGCCTGGTTTTCTGAGCAAGGACAGAAACTTAGGCCTTCCTGACTCCCGGCTCACCACTTTCCACCACCTTAAGGTCAGATATCAGAGGCTCCAACACTTTCCTCCTGGGGAGCCTGGGGTGGAGGAAGAAAGAGAGGAGAGAGGAGAGAGAAGGAGAGAGAAGAGGGTAGGAGATATATCTATCTATCTATCTATCTATATAAGATATATCTATATATAGATATATATAGTAAGTAGTAAGTGAAGTGCATCCCAGCTAGTGCGTTCTTGAAATAACAACTCCAGAGAGACAGTTAATGCTCAGGGCATTTGGGCCCCTAAAAGCAACATGGTGGTGAAGCTGTAAAGATGGCCAAAGAGTAGAGAGACAAGTGAAACTTGGCTGGGGCTTTCCTGAGAGACAGTCACTTCCTGCAGGTTCTAGTATGTTAGCTAGCCCATGCTAAATATTCCCACTGGCATTTAACTCACATTTTAAATCCTAAATGCAAGTTAGCAGTTTATAAAATCTTACCTAAAACTTTTACATGAAAATATAAAATATATGGTTCCTTTAAAAATACTTTTATTTGACTTTGCCTTTAAGAATAGATCTCAGGTCTCATATTTCCACAATTTTCCTTTTGAAACATAGTTCATAAACCCTTTAATGGCTATTTGAGTTTTAACTGAGTAGCTCAGACTGGCTGAGTGTCAGAAGACCTGGGTTCTCTAGTAAGATCTTTCACCAACTGAATGTGTGACCTTAAGTGACTATTCTCCTTCTGTGGTTGGTTTGAGCTTCATCTCTAAGGTCTTTACTGATACATTTATTCCTGTGATTTTTTGATTATCAACCCTCATAATCTGGGCTCATTTTGGTTGACATGGTTAAGTTGTGTAATTACCTTTGGGGAGAATCAGTGTGTAATTTTACAGGTTCCGTGATAAAATAATGGTCAGAAACATCTCTCAAAAGATTTCTTATTCTAAAATCCAGTTATGAGAAATTATTATTATTTCGGATTTTGAGCTACAACTAGGATGGGGCAACTTTGTCTTCTGCCAGGACATCAAATCCTAACAGCACTTAGATTACTTGAGGAGGTAGAAGAAAACTGGACTTGGCACCCAATAATGGAGAAGAATTAGTTCATATTGGAAGCTGCCGGATGGTAATTTTCTTGTCCAAGTAACAGCCTTCGAAAGTCTGTTCCTGACTGATGGGCCCCTGTCCTTGCGTCTTTCCTCCCAAAGGCTCTCTTGTCCCTTGGCCTGAGGTCTTTGCTGAGATCTTTCCCTTCCCACCCTGCCTCACGCTCTCACTGCTCTCCCTCCTTCCCCTCAAAAATAATCTTGCTGTTTGCTCAGGGTTACTTCCCTTGGATTCAAGAAGACTTACAGCTCCTCTTGGACCCTCAGTTCTTTTCCTTGTCCTTATTCTGTGACATGGAAAGTACACATTTAAGACTGTCAAATGTTCACAGTGTGGTGGATTGGGAAAAACAAACAGCAACAAGGCCAGGACACAGAGTGTCCTAGGGGTAGCAAGGTCTAGCAATGCTAAGGGTCGGTAGTAAAAAGGGGGGAGACAGCTAAGTGGTACCATAATGGATGGAGTGCTAGGCCAGGAGTCAGAGGCATCATCTTCCTGAGTTTAAATCTTGCCTCAGACACTGATTAATTGGGTGACCCTGGGCAAGTCACTTAACTCCTGTCTGTCTCAGTCTCCTCATCTGTAAAATGAGCTGGAGAAGGAAATGGCAATCCTGTATAGGACTTAGATTCAGATTTTAGCTCTCCTGCTCAGAATCTGTTTGAAGTTATACAAGTAAGTTCTCCCAACTAGGTCTAAGTTTTCTGATTTATTAAATGAGATAGAAAGACTAATTATTAATTAGGTCCTTTAAAGCTCTAATAGACTTAAATTCCTTCTCCCCTTCTTTTCCCCTTCCTTTTCCCTCACCTTTCCCCCTTTCCTTCTCCCCTTTCCTTCCACCCTTCCTTCCCCACTTCTTTGCCCCCTTCTCTTCCCCCTTCCCTCTCTCCTTCCCTCCCCCTTTCCCTCCTCCTTTTCCTTTCTCTCTCTCTCTCTCTCCTTCTCTCCCTCTCTCTCTTTCTTCCTCCCTCTCTCCCGCTTTCCCTTCCTCCCTCCCTCCTTCATTTCTTCCCTCCCTCCTTCTCATAGATTTTTCCCTTTGTTCTAGCCAGTCCCCATCCAAAGTTTCAAGCGAGAACACAGCGATGATGTTTGCCCTAATTGCCCCTCTCTGACTTGGGGAGAACCTCCTGACACAAGAATTTCCTGATTTTCGTAGTCCCTCAGCACCCAATAATGGGGAAACGGTTGTTCTCCCCAAGGAGGAGGTGGAGTGTTCATATAAAAGTTCTCATTCCTCGAGGCACATTAGGTTGTCCTGTGAAACCTTAGAGGTGTAACTTTTGAAGGGAGGGAAAATGAACCAAATTAACCCTTGCTGCATTAAGGTTTTCTTCCTGTGCCAGACTACAGCAAGCTAAAGAGGATTACAGATTTCTGTTACCTAGTGGTTCTAATTAGGAAAAATTGTGCGAGGAAAGGGTTTGGGAAGATTTGCTCAATGCAGTTTGCTTGCACATTGTGGGGTTCCTGTTTGTTTTTCTTCTTACTTATCCTCTCTAAGGATCATTCAGGGAATAGCTCTGGGGTCCAACAGGTTGAATACCCCCCTCTCTACCCTCTATTACCCTTTGGAAAATTCTGCTCCTGTGGATTAGTGGTCTATCTCCAGGCCTTCTTTCCCTGTATCCCTCTCTAGATTTACTTAATCCATTCAGAACCATAACTAGGGTTGAGTGGCTGGGGCTCTGCCTCAAGGCAGCAGCAGATGGAAGCCTACTGATTCTCCTTCCCAAAAGTGGTCTGGAGACCACTCCTTGTGCTTCCTGTTCTTCCAGCCTTTGTTTCTTCAGGGTTTTTTTGGGGGAAAATCAGGACCTGGGACAGGATGAGATAAGGATGTAGGACTGTGGAGCATTGGGAGTGGAGGGGAATGGGTTCCCCATTTCCAGACTATTCATGATAATTGTTCTCTGAGCCACTGTGTCCACCTCCCCTTTTGATCCTCCATAACTTCTTCCCCCTCCCCAAGTATTTTTGTCCAAAGTAAAAGCCTTCCATTTATGCCTCCTAACCACCTGATCCCAGCCTGACCTGGAAAATCCTTTCACTCCCTCAGAAAAAGCTCTTGTATCCTGTCTTTTTTCCATAGGAGGAGCCTTTTTCCACTGACTCTTTCGATTGACCCGCTCAAGGATATACGGTGGCCAATGCATACTTTCCCTTGAGGATGGGGACCGAATGAATGCTGAAGACTGTTGAGTGTTCTGAATCACTTGGGGGGGGGGAAGTGTGGTCAGCAATGCATGTACAAAATACGGAGCCAATGACAGCGGTCCACGGATACCTCAGCCCCACCAGGCTTATTTGGTCTGGATCTGCTCTGCATTTGACTTTCCTTGCTGTGTCTTCCTTAGCAATGGAAAGACCATACAGCAAGACCAAGGAGGCTGAAAGATGGGCTGTGGCCACTGGCAGTGGGGTTTCTGTCTGTAGAACACCACGGGCCACCACTGTGTACTTTGGTGGGAGAAGCGATTTGCCACGGACTCTGTGGCTCGCCTTGTGGATGCTGCCCACCCTAGTGTGGCCTGTATCATGCTCTGGATTCAGCGGATGGGAACAGATGTTCTTTCCAGGGCTATCTGCTGTTTTTTCCTGAAAGTGAATTGGCAACTCCAGAAGTGACTCTACAGTTCACAAGAGGGAAGAGAACAAATATCCTAGAGCAGGGTCCCCTTGGTGTCAGAACACAGAGACGGCAGGGAGAGGAGTGGATGCAGCCCGGATGTTAAGGCTTCTGTCTCCTCTGCATGGAGGATCTGAGAAAATGCAATTAGAGGATCATAGAAAAGCCAGAAGGAACCTGAGGTAGAAATTACTTTGTTCAATCCTTCCCCTTTATTGAGAACTGGTAGACTCTGGTAAAGATAAGGAGCTAGAACTAAGGTGACTTTCCCAAAATCAGAGGTAGCAGTTGGTAGTCAGGATTCAAACCCCAAATCTCCAGTCTTTGAATCCCATATTCTTACCATGGGATCATGCTGGTCCAACCCACATTTGGAGGGCACAAGTGGCTCACTGGATTGAGTGGAACCAGGAAGGACCTGAATTCAAATCTGGCCTCAAGACACTTGCTAGTTGTGTGACCCTGGGCAAGTCACTTAAACCCAGTTTGCCTTAATTTCCTCATCTTTAAAATGAGCCAGAGAAGGAAATGGCAAACTATCCTAATATCTCAGCCAAGAAAACTCCAAATAGTATCATGAAGAATTTTATTGGCTAAGCATTAATAACAAGTCTCTCCCTGCCCTTGTCCTCAATGGGCTAAAATAGTCCCGGTGCAGCCTCAAGACAGGGATCTCAAAGCAGGGAATCTGAGACCCTGAACATCAGTGAATCCTCCAGTGAGCTGCTCTGTCTTCTGAGTAATCCACTGGATTTCTGAACCACAGATAGGAACTGAGGCAAAATACCAGAGTCTGGGAGCCTGCATGATATTAATATTTTTAGCACTGATTTTTTTTTTTCATTCTTTCCATGAGAAACGGAATGTAAAAACAAACTAACAACCAAAATTTGCTTTTTCTTGTGTGGACACACAAGAGTAAAATGTGTCTTTGTTTTTTAGCTCTCTGTGTGCTCTATCTAGAATTGATTTTTGGTCCACGGGATTTTTGTCGTGAGATGTGGAGTGGGGACAATTTTTTTTATTTAGAATAATCAAAAGAGGAAGTGTGGTACAATGGATCCTTCCAGGTTCAGGGGTCAGGAGACCAGAGATCTTCAGGTCCACAATGAACATAATCAATAATAGCCACAACTATAATTATTGAATGTTAAAGTACTTTGTCAACTCAGAGGTACTTTAAAATCCCTTCCAACTGCTGCCTGTCTTCACCCTTATGCAGAGAGCTCTCCTCTCAACCCTTCTTGTCCTATATTATCTTCTCTGTGAGAAGGCTTGTGGGATACAGGAGCTTGGGCCATCCCTTAGGGGAGGGTCAACTTTAGTTTTGTCTTAACATGAAAGAGATAGCACAGCCTGAGCAGTGGAAAGTGGGAACTTTCCTGGCCACGCCATTTTCAAGCTATGTGACTCTAGACAAGACATCCATGTGGTCACACACTTACAGTGCCCATTATTCCCTTGGCCGGCTTCCACCTGAGCAAGAGCCAGGTCTAATCTTACTGAGCTTCAGAGACTATAGGGGAGGAGGTATATTCTGAGGGATTTATTCTCCCAACTTTTAAGGAAGTTGCCAAATCAGATTAGGCTCATTGAGGCAAAATAGCACGTCCCTTGATGAAACAAAAAATAGAGTGATAGCTGTTTTTATTATATATTCTCATTAACTTATTTGTTCAGGCCAGAGATGACAACATTAGATGCTGACATCTTGTAATCCTGAAATGCACTCAGGGTGTACTTTGAACAACTTAAAACTATTAATCTATGGGTACTTATCTTTTAATATTTCAAGAATCTATGACTTTATCCAAACTATGAATACTACATGAACAAATGCTTTGTTACCGATAATTAGATAAGTACAGATTAAAGCAACTTTGACACTTTATCTCATACGCATCAGACGGGAAAAAATGACTAACTAGGAAAATGACAAATGTTGGAGGGGCTGTGGGAAAACAGGCGTACTAGCGAACTCTTGGTGGAACTGTCAGTCTGACCACTGAGGAAAGGAAATTGATCTATGCCTTTAAAGTTACAAAACTGTATTGGCCATACCAATAGTAAGTTTGTACTTGAAAGAAATCTAAAAAAAAAAAAAAAAAAAAAAGAGGAAAAGGATCCATATATACAAAAATATCGATAGGAGCTCTTCTCATGTTTCAGGCCAAAAATTGGATAGTAATAGAATACGTTCCTTTTGGAGCATTGCTAAATAATTTATGTTAAATGAATGTATCATAAGAATATTGTGAAATGTACAATTTCAGAGGAAACTGAAAAGGCTTTTCTTAATGGTCACGTAACAAAGTGAGTACATCTAAAAGACAATTCATATGCCTTACAGAGAAAAACAACTTTAGAACTTTTGAGTACCACAGGGCTTTTTTGAGTTCAAAAGAATAAAGAGAACACACATTTACTTCCTGATGAAGAGGTGATGAACTTGAAATGCATAAAGAGACATACGTTTTCAGCCATGGTCAATATGGGAATTAGTTGTGCCAGACTATACATCTACGTATTGAGGGATTTAATTTTTGTTTCTTTGATTATTAATTTGCTCACGGGAAGGGAAAGAGTAGGGGCAGAATAAGAATAAATAAATAAAATAATAAAAACACTAAAACAGAGGGTTTATATGGAGGTGGGGTAGTGATATAATAATGTCCCCTCCAAAAAGATGAATGGAAAAAAAATCAATGAAATATTAAAAAAATAACAAAATGGGTTCAGAATGGGACATAAACATGCAGAAAAGTTCTGTTGTGACTTCGTATATAATTATTTTTTATGTTCTTAAGTAGATGCTGAAATTTTCATATTTTGATTTGTTAAGTTCATAATAAAAAAGCAACAATAAAAAAAATCCATGCTTTCATTTGTGAATTGCTTTGGGAAAAAATCAACTGATGGTTGATCCTCTAGTTGAGTCCTTTTTGTATTTGACTATGCTGCACCTGGCACAACAGAATATAATCCTCACAAAAACACTCTAGCTATATATAGGACATGGCAAAGCTTCAATTCAGAGAAGTTTGTATTTGGTCCAACCGATAAGAGAAAGACACACAAGTGTTTTGAAGAGGGAAGTGAAAGTCTTGACCTGTGGCTTTGGTAGCCAAAGATGGGGGAATAGGAGTTAACAATCCAAGCATAAGGATCGTCCCTGATAAGGATAAAGATCATCTTTTTATGAGAAAACAGAGTAATAGAGGGTAGTGTGAAGATATGAAGGACTTTTTAGGCACAGAGAAGGGGATAAGATGAAGTAAAGCAAATGGACTGCATTTTCACAGTAAAATATCAATCGAAATCTTTTGCCAAGTGAAAGGAGAGGTGGTATGGAAGCATGAGAAAAGAAGTTTTGAAATAGCTGTTATGTACATGTGCAAATTTAAGAATATTTCTCTTTGCACCTTCCTCTCCTTTCCTCTGGGAAATTTAATCATTCTTCTAAGGGATAGTCCTTGATATATTTTCAGTTATCTTTTGCTACCCCAGTAAGTCGTCTCTTCATCAGGTAGATGTCTCCAACTTCTTGAACCTCATATGGAATGAATATTTGGCTCATCATGATCCCACGCCTTCTGGATAGGTTTCAAAGTAATAATTTTTCTCCCTAAACTGTCCGCATTCCACATGACAGATCTTCAAACACTTGAAGACAGCTGTCATATCCTCTCTAAATCAAATTTTCTCTGGAATAAACATCCTTTATCCTTTTAAAAATATTTCAAATAATCTTTTGTTTTTCCATCACTTCTCCTGATATCACTCCATTATTAGCTCACATAAAGTTGTTCTTTATAACAAAGTATGATTTAAAAAAGGAAAAAAAAAGAAAAGAGAAAAAAATCTAGCAAAACTGATGTGGGGCATCTAAGTTTTTCAATTTATCCCAGTTGGCCAAGGTTTCAATCATTTTTCTAATCTGATTATTGTCCCTTGGATAGACATTGTGCTGTCAGTTTTTTCCTTAAATGTGGTACCCAGAACTGAATACACTGTTTCCAATATGGTCTGATGAAAGTAGAATACAGTAAAAGGAACACTTGCCACTTTTTGAGTATTATGTTTGTCTGAAAGCAATAACTTTAGTTTGTGTTTGCTTTCTTGGATGCCATATCACACATTTGACTATTGAGCTCGACCAGCAGTTTTTTTTCCATATGAACTGTTATCCAACTATGTATATCCAACCATATCCTATAATTGTGAACTTGAGTTTTGAAACATAACTAAAAATTTTGTACTTATGTCATTTTATTAGACTTGGCCCATTATTCTTGCCTGCCAGTTACTTTTTTGGATCCTAAGCCTATTATCCAATGTGTTGGCTATTTATCTAACTTTGCATCATCTGCTAATTGGCTAATTATGTTGTTGGTGCATTTTTTTCAAGTCGTTGATACAAGTTTCAGATAGCACAGCCAAGGTCAGATCTTTGGGTACTCTGCTAGTACTTCCTCAAAGCTGACATCAATTTACTGTATTATTATTACTCTTTGGGTCTGGTCACTCAGGCGGATAGTCCCTAGTCCATGTATTGCCATAATTTCCATAACTATAACATGAGAGGTTTTGTAATCTAGATTTTGTAAATCTAGATAAGCTGGAAACTGAGTGGATGCCCATCAGTTGGAGAATGGCTGAATAAGTTATTGTCTATGAATGTTATGGAATATTATTGTTCTGAAAGAAATGATCAGCAGGATGATTTCAAAGAGGCCTGGAGAGTCTTACATGAACTCATGCTAAATGATAGAATCAAGAGAGCATTGTACGCAGTAACAAGAAGATTATGTGGTGAACAACTGTGATGGACTGGGCTCTTTTCAACACTGAGGTGGTTCAGGTCAATTCCAATGGTCTTGTGATGGAGAGAGCCATCCACATCCAGAGAGAGAACTAGGGGACTGAATGTGGATCACAACACAGCATTTTCACCTTTTGGTTATTTGCTTACTTGCTTTCTTTCTCATTTTTCCCTTTGTGATCTGATTTTTCTTGGGCAACATGATAAATGTAGAAATATGTTTAGAAGAATTCCACATATTTAATATATATTGGATTAGTTGCTGTCTAGGGGAGGGCAGTGGGGGAAGGAAGGGAGAAAAATTTGAAACACAAGGTTTTTCAAGGGTGCATGTTGAAAACTATCTTTGTAGTTTGAAAATAAAAAGCTATTATTACAATTAAAAAAATAATCTAGATAAGCTATAACAGTTCCCAATTTACCCGTCTAAAATTACCAGGTCCTAGACTATAGATATTCTCTGAGGATAAATGAGCCACTCTTATGGAATCCCATGTGCTAAATTTCAGAGACCCAAAGTAGATTTCTCATTGAGTGCAATTTCCATTTGATCATCCTGCCTTAAATGTGGTCATGGTGTTTCCTGGGGAATCTCTGGACTCCATGTCTCTTGGTCCCTTTGAAATGAAACGGGAGTTCTAGCCAGCTGGTTCAACAGCCAGGGACTGACTAAATGACCTGGAAGGTCTATTCCATCACTAATTTCAGTGGATTGATTCTAACCAGATGAACCCAACAGTGGATCAGACATGTACTGATGCTACCTTGAAACTTCTCATCTCGGGTCTGCTCTCTTTTGAGATTGTATATTTTCTTTGGCAGGAACGATTAATTTATGACACATAGCATGCATGTCACAGGAAACCTTCCATCGGGTGAGCTGCGTGGAGTTAATGCAGAGGTTGAACTAATCGAATGTCTGCAACAACATTTTACTTTTATTATGTGAACCAGGCCATACTTTACAGACATATTTATTTTTGTATACTTCATTCTATGAGTTTTCAGAGATATTGCAGTTCCTAAAAGGATATGGTTTTAATTCAATCGCTGTAATTTGTCACACTACGTGTAATAGTAGCAACAAAAATAGCAACAACAGTCATGATCATTTTCCCTGGTTGAAGTAAGTGACTTGCCCACTATTCTATAGCTTAGCGAGTGTCTGAGGTTGGGTTTGAACTTAGCTCTCACATCTGGCCCCAGGCATCTTGGATTTCATCTTTTGGTCCTCACGTTAAATGAGAATTAAATACATGTTAAATAAGAGGAATGGGTAACATCAGGGTTCTTTTCTGTATCAGAACAGAACCTTTTGTCGTTCTGGTAAAATTTATGGACCCATTGTTTAAATGCCAAAAAAACCACAAAAAACCCTTAGAATTACCAAGGAAACCAATTACATCAAAATGTAATAATAAAAACATCTAGATTATATACGTATACATATACACACATGTGCATATGCAATATAGACATCATGTACATGTGTTACACACATATATGTATACATATGTGTGTGTGTATATATATATTTCATAGAGCTTGGGTTAATTACATAATTTCTAGGATTTCTTCCCAAAGTCTTCCATAGCACTTCACACATTTTAAACCGCATTCATTGAACCAGCCCTGAGAGAGAGATAATGAAGGTATTATTCTCATTTTATGAATGAGAAGGCCGGGTGAGTGTCGCATCCAGGCTGTGAGCCCGGTTCCTCTGAATCCAATCTCAGTGTTCCTTTCATGTCACTAGACTTCTTCTTAGTTGAACCTTGCTGATCCCTTGTGTGCAAATTTCAATGCTATTTGGAAATCTGTAAAATATATGCAGGCTGGCTGGAGACGGGAGCTTCTCTTTTTTAATGTTCCTAGTTATATTTCCGGCGTTACATACCACACAGAAACATGGATTATCTCTGAAGGTTTTCATCTTCAACCACAGATGCTATACTATGAAAAGAATGGAAGTCAACTGAGTGAACTCTTTTCAAAAGGCACAGTTATTCATCGGGAATTAGAGCAAAGGTATTTCTGTGTATGTGGCTATTGGCTCAGTCTTGTGGGATCTCCGGTGCGTCTGCTCTATCTCATTATGGATTCCTTCATGAGCTCAGTTTGGAAAACTGATTATTGGGACAAACTCATCTGCTAATACTTAAAGAGACCCCATGCCAGTGGGCATTGAGTTATTATTTTTTTTGTTAGGAGCGATGGAGAATATTCCCTCCTCCTATTCAACAGTAAAAAAGCATCAGATGTGACTTATTTCTTTTTGTTCTGGTGATTTGATCCCATTCCCAAAGACAACCCATACTGACTTTAGTCATGAGAATAGTTTTATAAAACAAGGAAAATGATGAATATTACTCTCACTTTCAATGATTTAACAATAAGTCAAAGCTAATCTAAAAATCAGGCAGGACCCTTTCCCACTTAATTATTCATGCTTGTATTCACTCCTGTAATAAAACACTCATTAAGTACTGAGTAGAAGCAATGTCTTAGCCCTATTGGCAGTTAGTTGATGATTTGTCTTATTTATTGGCCATAACCTTTTTCAAAGCCTGCCTATCATTGCCTAAATTGCTCTGTATTAGTAAAATGGAGTGCTCACATTGATTAAATCAATAATCTTTCAGGTACTGAAATCCAAATAAAACATGTAAGGTAGGATGGAGGGGAAGCATAGACAAGAAAATAATCCAAGGAACCCAGCTTTTAATAATGGGGTTCCTGCTCCCAAGGAACTTAGATTTTAATAGAAATGATGAGAAATCTATAGCTAAATGAAGAATTGTGTTCAGACTCATCTTATTTTGAGGTCATACTTTGAGATCATTTTCCTTTACCATCTAAGGAAATATACTTTGTGTTATGTTTGGTTATTTGTTAGCAAGAGTCATAATGACAAACCTATATGTATCATAAATAATATTTTAAAAAGAAATATGCACAAATAAATATGTTATTAATCTCAATTGCTAAATTCACAACCAGAATACAAAATTGTATGAGATTAAAGGAAAAACGTCATTTTTAGCTAGCAGGGTTGGTGGAAAGTGACCCAGAGAAAGGGTTATATGATGGGGGTCAGACATCAGGCTAGAGAAAGACACGATGGGGAAACTGTCCAGAATAGTCAAACCATGTTTACAGCAATTTGTTCAGCTTGTAGCGACATATTTCAGGAAGGATTTTGGCATAACGACAATCATACTAATTATCACTTACATAACTCTTTAAGGTTTGCAGAGGATTGTACATGTTATCTCATCTAATCTTCCCAAATTGTGTGGCTCCTGTTACTCCTGTTTTATAGCTGAAGAGGCTGGTGATAAGACAAGTCTAATAGTTTACCCAGGATCACACAGCTGGGAAGAGCCTAATGTGGGATTTGAGCCACCATTTTCCTCCTCCTCCAGTGTTGTTCTTCCTTGTACCACCTAATTCTAGGTATATTGAATGGAAGGTTACCTGAATAGTGAATTACCAGTCCAGGGGAAGGTAGAATTCAAGGAAGACTTGATAGATGTCAGCAAATATTTTGAGATGTAAATGTGAAGAATAAAAACTAGATCCAGTGTGCATTTTCCTAGAGTTCAGAAGCAGGGAGCAGTGGTTGGAAGTAGAGACTTTGACTTCTGGTTGTCTCAACCAGCCTGATTTCCCACCTTCTGATGGAAAGAGGACCTACTTTCCCTCTGATCTCAGGAATTCCACCTCCCTGTGCATGCTCCCTGAGGGAAGAGAAGGAGGAAGATCAGTGGGGAGTGGGGTCTCCCATCTCTTCATGTTCCATTCTTTGCCTAATTTCCAAACTTTGAAAACAAAAAGTCAAGGGAAGGGGTCTCCATTGACCCTGAATCTTTCATCTCATGAAGCAGTTGTCTTCTGCCAAATGTCCTCTCCTGGGTAGAGGAATGGCACTTTCAATTAACTGACTAATAGGATCACATCTCATCATCCTCTCTATCTCCCATTGGTTCTGAACCCCTACAGATCATCATCCAAACCTCATTCTCCACCCTCACCATTTGGTTGCTTATTTCCATTCTCCTCAATTCTATTCTTTCAAAGTTCTAGTCAAATACCACCAAGCCCTTCCATCATGTCCTATGGAAGGTTTCCAAGTTATACACTTCTCTCCCCACCCATTACATAAAACACATTCATCTGTACCTACACTTATAGGTATTACTTTGGCTGTTATATGACCTCTAAGGTCCTTCTGAATTCCAATATTTTGTGATTTTAAGATTTTTCTGGGATTAGTAAATTATTGTAATCTACTGGTTTTTCCTCCAGCATGAGAATTTCCCTATTGATTATATTTCTTTATTCTTCCACAATGACAATTTTAAAATTGATTTGTTTTGTTCTGTTTTTATTGATTTTGGGACTTTTATTACAAATGCCAAATACTTACACTAGCTTATTTAAAAACCAGCACCAGATCTTCCTTCATTTCCTTAAAAAGTATTTGCTATATAATTTGATATATCTTGTACAGATTTGTTTCCACTCTTCTTCCCCATTGAAGTTAAAATGTTCCCTACGATAATTTCTTTTTAGACTTCAAAAATACAGAATACTTGATTCTTGTGCTTTAAAAACACAAACCAAACCAAATATTTTTTCCTATGTGCTTATCTTGTTCTTTTTCCCCTTACCTTTTGAAATACTTTGCCCTATCTTTTTTTCTTTCTCTCCCTCTCTTCCCTCTGTCCCTCCCTCCCTTCCTTTAGAAACTATATTTTCATTGTTTTTTTCATATTTCTAGACCTCAAACTTTTGATTTGTAATGATTAAAAAACAAATTGTTGTTAGATTTCTATTAGTCAAAAGCTGATTGAGATCCTAAAGTGATATTTTGAGAAATATGCAAATTATTTCTTCTTAGTTATTTTAGTAATAATGGTATTCAGCTCAGGAAGTTTATATAAAATCCAATCTACACTGGATTTATAGTGTATTTTTCATTTTGGCTGATGGATGATAAGGAATAAAGTCTTCCTGAACTGAATTGAGCCTTGTTTGTAGATCCACAGACTGGCTAATGAGTATACTTCATACAAAGGGATAGTTTCATTTAAAACTGATCTCAATCCAATATTATCAGATTGGACTACTCAGCTGAAAAAATACAGTGGCAATATTTACAAATGCTGACTTCAGTTCAGGCTTTTGGAACTGTCAAATGGTCCATGATTGCCCAGAGATAACTTGGATAGAATGCTTCTCTTGGTCAGCAAGAGGGTATTCATATTTATACATAGTTAAGCCTCTTTGAAAACTGGTTTGTGGTGAAATGAATAAATATTGTTTATTAAACTAGTGTTAACATTTTGGGAATGCAGCCTCAGCTTTTAACAGGTAATGGTTAGATCTGATGACTAACACACAGGGTCCATGAGAAGTTTAAAATTTTTTATTAAAACTTTTAAAAAATGAATTTTTTCTTTATTTTTGATATTCATGGTCTTTAAATTTTGAATTCGCAATTCTCTCTTTTTTTTCACTCCTTTCTCTATCCTAGGGGAAAGGCATATGAAATCATGCAAAACATATTTCCATATTAGCTATGTTGTCCCCCAAAAGGAAGACAAATAAAGTAAAAAAAGTGTGCTTCAGCCTGTGCCCAGACTCTATCCATTCTCTCTTTGGAGGTGGATGGCATTTTTCATCATTTATCCTTTGGAAGTGAATTGATCAGAATAGCCAAGTCAATCACAGCTGATCAATTAAAATTGCTGTCACTGTATACAGTGTTCTTGTTCTGTTCATTTCACTCTGCTCATTTCACTCATATAAGTTTTCTAACACCATACCCTTCATCTTTTCTTATAGAACAATAATATTCCATCATAATCATATGCCATGTCTTGTTCAACCATTCTCCAAATAATGAGTATCTCCTCATTTTACAATTCTTTGCTGTCACTATATGAGCTGCTATAAATATTTTTTGTGCATATAGATCCTTTTCCTTTTTCTTTGATCTTTTGGGGATATAGAACTAGCAGTGGTATTGCTGGGTCAAAGGGTATACACAGTTTGTTCCACATTTGTTCTTCAGCATGGTGAGCTGGTTTATGACGCCACCAACCATACGTTAATGTCCCAATTTTTCCACATCCTCTCCAATATTTGACATTTCCTTTTCTACCATGATAGCCAATCTGGGAGATATAAAGTGGTATCTCAGAATTGTTTTAATTTGTATTTTTCTAATCAATAGTGATTTAGAACTTTTTTTCATTTAACTACAGATAGCTTTGCTTTCTTATTCATATCCTTTGATCAATTAGGGAATGGCTCATATCTATAAATTTAACTCAGTTCCCTGTATATTTGAGAAATGAAGCCTTCATTAGGGAAATGCTGCAAAATTGTTTGATATTACTTCATTGCATATGTTATCTTTTAAGAAAATGTAGCTTTTCTGATTCTCTTTTAATTAAGTATGTTTTTGGTTTTGCTTTGTTTAAAATCATTATTGCTGTCTCTGCCATTTTTTTTTTACTGCAATTAAAGCATAATAGATTATGCTCTAGGACCTTATTTTAATTCTCTCTGTGTCTATTTCAAGTGTGTCTCTTGTAAACAACATATTTTTAGATTCTGGTTTCTAATTCATTCTACTATTCTGTTTTGTGGGTGAATTCATCCCATTTACATTCACAGTTATGATTACTATTTATTTTCCTTCATCTTATTTTATTTTTTAAAAATCCTTTTCTTTGTTTTTTTACTTTACCCTTTCTCAAAAGTCTATTTCCTTCTAACCACTGTTTCCCTTAATCCACTCTCCCTTTTATCATTCCCTTTTTTTTTTGTTATCCCCTTCCCCTCCTACTTCCCTGTTAAGTCAGCTTTCTAGCTCCTTGTATGTATGCTAATTGAGTGGAATAGCATGATAAAATCAAAGATATGTTGTAATGGAATGATATTTTGTTTTTATGATCAGAGGACCTAAGTTTCAGTCCTAGCAATGACACAGAGTAGTTGTGGGACCCTGGTCAGATCTGGGACTCATTTTTTCAACTGTAATATGGAAATAAACAATATTAGCTTTATTCCTTCACAAGATTGTTGCAAGGAAAATACTTTGCAAATCTTGAAAAGTTACATATTGCCATTAGCATTGGTGGTGGTGAAGGATGTGTCTGTTTGCCTTTGTGTATAACTGTGTTTCTGTCTGTATGTTTCAAAGGCTTACTACAACTCTGGGGCCACCGCTTAGAACCAGAATCCTGCTTTATACAGACTGCATGAAATTTTGGGGGCAATTCCCAACAAGCCTACTTTTTGACAAGAACACTTTGCCATCTTAATAAATGTTACTTGATGATTTTATCCATCTCCACAACTAACTTGAAGGTTGGACAGGGTGACGTGTCTTGGATAATTAAAGTTGTAAGTGAAAGAGACTGGATTTGAATCCAGGTCCTGTGACTCCCAAGTTAGTGTTCTTTCCAGTTTAGCACACTGCTTGCCTTTCCCGGAGTAATTGTTGAGTCTCATGAAGAGATCACCTAAGGGTTCTTGAAGGTTGTCTTTGGTGATAACTGAAGGACTGAAGCTTCTCCCCTTCCCTGGTAGGTAACAAATGCTTATTCCTCCACTCCTTTACATCTGAAATCCATACAAAAGAATTATGGGTAAACAAACACTTGTTATTGTTCAGTCATTTTTTTGTGTTTGATTCTTCTTGATCCCTAGTGGAGTTTTCTTGGAAGAGATACTGGAGTGCTTTGCCATTTCCTTCTCCAGCTCATTTTACAGATGAGGAAATTGAGGTAAAGTTTAGTGACTTGCCAGAGTCACACAACTAGAAAGTGTCCAAGGTTACATTTGAATTCAGGAAGATGAGTCTTCCTGACTGAAGCCCTGACACTATCCACCTCACCATCTAGCTGCTCCTGTAAAAGTAGTAATGAAATAGTAAAAAAAAAAAAAAAAAAAAAAAAAAAAAAAAAAAAAAAAAAAAAAAAAAAAAAAAAAAAAAAAAAAAATGAACAAACCAATTAAAATGAGAAAAGCGCATGTAAAGAAGTAGTAAGATTTGAGTACTGGAGGAGTCAGAACTAAACAAGCACTTTTGAATTGAACATGCTAATGGCTGTTCCCAGATGTCTCGGTACTAAGGATATGAAGTTAGATTTTTTTCCCCTGAAAGGGGAAGACTTCCTTGTATCATAGTATTTACAGTTAGCAGGAGCCTTAAAGAGTCCTCATTGGAGGAAAAGTGAGAGGGCAAACCAGTTCCCAATGTCACCCAGATATTAAACCAGACACCCAAAATATGAGGCATGTAGGTTCACTCTGGGACCCTCGCCCCTCCCCAGAAGTTGGGTTATATGACGTTATTTATGAGTGTCTTGTCTTGGGTGTCAGGGTCTAATTCAAAGTCTGTGATCTATAATTGAAACAGTGAGAAGAATCTTATGTTGGGATGCAAGGGAGATAGGAAGATTACCCATGACCATCTGGCCTCATTACACTTTAGCCCCCAGCACCACCCTGTGGTGAAACTAGCTGCGGTGCACATGGGCTGATCTTGGACCAGAACTCTTCCTGACCTCAGGACCCTTTAGTGTCCAATTTATCAATTTTTTCAGTTTTTTAGACAGGATTCAAGGATGGATACTTAGGTAGGGGTTAGGTAATGGTCAGTAGTCGGAGACAGACTATAAAGTTATTCTTCTGGAATGTCCTTTTAGGGCACAGTGTTGAGTCTGCTTAAAGTGAATAATTCCCCTAAGTGTTTACCCCGTACCAGTGTTTCCTCACCTCGTCCCCCAATTCAGGTTGGAGATTGTTCTCACAATTCTATAATGGTCAAGTCCCCTGGGCTGATCAGCATATTCCTTCCACACCCAGCCTCATTGAGACAAAGTAAAAGTTCCTCCAGACTACTTATTCCAATCTGATATTATTCTATTTCTTACTTACTGATGTCAAGTTTAAATGTTTTTCCTCCATTTAAATACTTTTAAATCAACTCCTTTTTGGTTCCTTGTTGATATTATAATTAAGTCAAAGCTATTAATTACTGTCCTTCTGGGGGTCAAGGGGTAATTCTTCATCGATTGCTTGGCTGTAACTGCTCTCTTTTGTGTTATCTATTGTGTTTCCAACAATGAAATGAAAATATATTCTTCCTAGTTCTGCCATTTTCCTGCAGAAGTCCTGAGGTCAGGCCCAGTTTATTATTTGGAATGCATACGTTTGACAGTGATTGTCCCAGGAATGACTGCAGCCTTACCCCACGAGAGTCTTTGTTGTACTTTGGAAAACATTTGGAGAGAACTTCTGAGCACTCAGAATGTTGAGAAGCAACTTTGGCAGCACAGATCGATTCATTTGCAAATTGGTATATTGGATCAGATCTCCTGGTACTGTTCCAGACACAACTCATCTAAATACTTATAATAGACTGGGGGAGGGTGGCGTTATTCCACATTTGGGGGGAATTATCGCTCTAAGATGTCCCAGTCAGCTGTCTGCACACGGTACTGATGATTCCAATGGAAATTTTCCCTATGAATAGGAAGAGAGAATGGGTGTCTGCATGGAGAAGCAGAGGAAGTACTGATATGTATTGATAGAAGAGATTTCCCCATCTAGGAGCTCCTTATATTAAAGAGATCACTCCATCTCTCTCTGAAGGTCAAGTTCATGGCAGAAAAGAGCATGTGACTTGAGGGATCCTGAGAAGCTTGAAGTATCAAAAGTGATATCTTTCCACCAGAACATGGATTCACAGTCTAATGTTTGTATCACAACCTTTTGTCAATGTTTGGACATTTATAGACCCTTTTTCAGAAAAAAAATTATTGCATAAAATAAGTATAATGAGGCTGTTTTGATGATGGCCTTCCCTTCCCTCCCCTTCCAAAAATGGGGCTAATAGTAGCCATCTCCTCACAGCATTGTGAGAATTAAATAATATATGTAGAGTGCTTTGGAAATTCCAAAGTGCTATTAATTTTGTTGCTGTTATAATAAGCAGTCTACTTTAGGATTTTGTCCCCTCATCAATAAAGGAAGACCCCATTCAATTCTGCATCTTATTATCCTGAGTTTACCTACAGCCCTCCAACCTGTTCATCTTGCAGGTGAGAGAGCAGACTTAACCACTTACTTATAGGGGACCAGGCCCTCTTCTCCCAGCATTTTGCTTTCTGTGGAAAAATACTTAATGTCCCAGATTGTTGCTGGTTGACCAGGCTGCCAGAAAAAAAAAGGTGCTGCTTTACTAAAGACCTGGATTCGAAATGAACCGGAAACTTCTTTGGCTGGTATTCTGCCCAAAAGGAGCCTTTCAAGTGGGGAAGGATGAGTTTAGTCCTGAGCAACCAAGGCCTCCAAATGGCTGTGGTTTAATGCTGTCCAAACCTGTGTGTAAACAGGGCTACAACTTAAGTAAAATAGGAAAGCTCGGGAGTCTGAATAATCCTGTTTCGGATCCTCTTGGTGTCCAAGATCTGCTCTTGAAGGAAATTGTATTAGCAACAAGAAGACGGGCTCCAGGGTTTGAAATCTGAGTTCGGTTGCAAGGAGTCGCCAGAGTTACAGATGCCTATTTGACTGGCCCCAGTTTGTTGAGCCTGCAACATCTGGCCAGAGAGCTCAGTGGAGACAGGTTTCCACATTGGCATTTTTATGCTTGCTGCTCCGGCTCAGACTTGAAATATTGTGAGGTTCCTTCATGGTACGTGAGTCCCACTGCTATTTTCCATCCACAGCTGGCAAGGGCAGAGAGGACAGCACTGAGAAAGGGATGAATGTATACTGAATGTTCTGAGCCTTTGGAAAAGCTTGGGTTTGTGTGCACCTTTCAGGGCTGGCCGCTGTTTTGGAATACTCTAGGGTTGTTTTTTGCTCCCATGGCACTCTGCAGCGTTGGCCAGACTCGGGCATAAAATGACCACGGAAAAAGACATTGCATTACAAGAGGCAGAAGGTGAGGAAACTGGTTCTTGCCCTGACTTAGAAGCAAGAAGTTTGGGGGTGGGAAATGCTAGGATTTCAAAATGGAAGTGACCTTAGAAATCGCTGTGGCAAGTGAGGCCCAGAGAGGGGAAAATAGCTCCCTCACAGCCAGTAAATTCCCATGTCTGGAATACTCTCCCACCTTATGGCACCTCTTTGAATCCCTGGCTTCTTTCAAGTACTGCCTTCTGAAGAGGGCCTTCCCAGCATGCTCTAGCAATGGGTGTCTTCTCCAAGGGGTTGGTGTAATTCATTTGTAGAAATCTTCTATGTAGCCAGACAAGACATATATCACTTAGAACAGTGCCTTCTTTGTGCCAGTAATCATGTTAAGTACTGGGGATGCAAAGAAAGACCAAAAATGGTCCTTATTCTTAAAGGAGCCCAGGTCCTAGCCGGTAGAAGAAAGAATTGATTTCAGCTGGGCCCCAGAGAACAGAAGGAGGGGCAGCTGTTGAACCAGTGGAGGGACAGATTTAGGCTTCCCAGAAGGAATAACTTCCTCTTCATTTGAGCTATCCCAAAGTGGAATGGGGTGTTCAGAAGGCAGTGAGTATCTCCTTCCTAGGGGTTGCAAGCATGGGTTGGGTGCCAGCTCCTCAGGGAAGTTGTAGGGGGATCCTTGGTCAGGTAAGTTTGAGTAGATGGCCTCTGAGGTCCTTAGCTGTGTAAGACTCTTTGTGACCCCATTTGGGGTTTTCTTGCCAGAGATATTGGTTGACCATTTCCTTCTCCAGCTCATTTTACAGATGAGGAAACTGAGGCAAACAGGGTTAAGTGACTTGCCTAGGGGCACACAGTTAGGAAGTGTCTGAGGCCATATTTGAACTGAGGAAGATGAGTCTTCCTAACTCCCTGGCTGTCGGGAGACTCCCACCTGCCTAGCTCCAATAAACTGTGACCTTGAATGGCTACTAGGGTCTGTTAAGTTTTATATGATGACAGAATATCCAAATATTGTTTTGATAAAATTTATATGAAATAAAGGAAAAGCCCTGAAGATAAGCAGATGGTAAACAGACTTCAGAAGGAAGTTAGCATCTTCTCTTGCTTTATTTGTTTGTTTATGTAATGGGCTCTTATCCTAATGTATAAATCCCTTTCTACATTAACCCACTCTCTGAACCTGTTGATCTGAGCTTTGGAGCATATCATGGCCCAAAGGGGGAAATCTGAATATTAACCAATAACAATAGATTATATACCACACTATGCACTGGGGAATATAGAGGCAAAGATGGCTCAGTCCCTGCCCTCTCTGAAATGGAGGTTAGAGCCACTAGCCCCCCGTGATACCCCTAAAAGCAAAAAGATGGAAGGTTGTTTTTGCTTTAGGCTAGAAGTCTCAATCCTCATGGCCTATAAGACACAAGCCTCCCAAGGAAACCTCCTTCGTGCCACTGGAAATTGATTGAAATATACTTGGGAAATATTTGACAAAATAAATAAAAATACAACACAACATAGATGATGCTGTTTTGTGAGTGCTCAATCTGGGGCCCACAGGGGTCAGCTCCCATTTGCATTTGATCCCACTGCTCTGGGGAGCCAACTCGCTCCCAGAATACCTTTAAAAAGCTCATGTTTTATTCTCATCTAGGAGGTGCAAGGCAGAGAACATGTGATGGTTTTTTAGGCCAGCAGTGAACTAGTCAGATGTAGACTTTAGGGAGATAGTTTTGTCTGCTAACCAGATGGATTTGGATATTAAGTCTGAATGTACACGAACGTCGTTTTCTGGACTCGAGATGAGAGCTCTCCTCATTGTTCCACACTGCCTCTTAGCTAATTTTTGTGGTGGTCTTTCTTGAAGGTTGTCTTTGAGACTTAAATGTATGAAATAGAGAACAAGACTCATTTTGATTTTCTGAGATTCATCCACATGAACAAAACACACAGTCTTGCTCCCCGTACAGCATTTAGGAAAACCCAGACAAACCGGGCCGCCATTTTCTTTTCCTTTGTCCATACAAGCCAGCGAAAGTGAGGCTGTATAAAAATGAGTGCTCAAATATTTAATTTGTGCAATGCAGTGGAACCGTTTAAACAGGTACAGCTCCCTCAAGTACCCAAACTGTTAGAAACATGTCCATAATTCAAAATGAAGTTCTCGGCCATTATCAGGGGGCAGGAAGCCACACTGGAATCTCTAATAAAATTTGCAGGCTCCAATGAGTTTGATATAATTGGGCTTTTTTTTTTGTCAAACATAAAAATAAATATTATTGATTGTATGAATAAATACATTTTCTGAAATGATTTAAAAAGCTCTGTTTATTCATATACAGACAGTGTTTAGAATATGTAGTAGCCAGTATGTCTGCAGATATATTTATGTTGGACTGTTTAGATTGGCTTCACCTCTGTAATAACTTATAACAGTTTCAATGTAAACCTCCCATTGAACAGGTCATAAAGGTCTTGCATTTTAACCATCATCATTTCAGATAAACCCACAAAACCATTTCTTTCAGGAAAGCTCCAGTTAATCCTAGAATATCACGGGAATGGCCTTTTCTTGTACTTAGCCACTTTTAAAAGCTGCATTTTAACTCTGGGATATTCCAGGGCCGGCAACACACATTTTTTTCAGAAGGGTTATTTTTATTCTATTTTTTTTTAAGGAGTAAAGCTTTGGTGGCACTGATTCAGTGACAAATGCTGCTTTCTCAATAACAGTGGGTTTAATAAGATCAAGCAGTTGTGGACACACTGATGCCAGATGCAAACTGGAAAACTGAGGCTGAGATTCTGGTTGGTTCGGAGGTATTCCAGACAGCTAATTTTTGCAAAGTACCATGGAAGGAAAAAAAAATAATTCTGTGCTCTGTGTTTAGGCAACCAGTCTGTCAGAAACCATTTTATTGAATTTCAGATTAATCTAATTCCAAGTAATTTCTTATTTTAGTTTCAGAGGAAAATCACCAAAATATCAATGTTTTTTTTCCCATACCCGATGACGTGTCTCTTCTCGAAGACAATTTTAGTCAACATTTATGGGAATCTTAAACAAATAAAAGATTATAATGTGGTAAAATCCAGTTTGGGGTTAACATTCTAGAATAGTCTGTACCCAGCTTTTTCTTGGACCACTCCCTGTGAAGGATTGGAAAGGGCTTCCTCCCCGAGAATTCAAAAAAGGGCCCTCAGCTAGTCCAGAAAACATGATCACATTTTATTCTCACAGCATTCTTGGGAGCTGAGTGCATTTTATAGATAAGGACACTGAGTCACAGAGAGGTTAAGGGGTTTGCCTAGGATCATACAGCCAGTAAATACCGGAGGCAAGATTTGAATTCAGATCTTCTTGACTTGAGGTCCAGTGCATGGCATCCACTTGGTCCTGTTGGCTTCAGATATGTAAAGAATACGTAAAATGATCTGGAGAAGGAGATACAAACCCCTCCCGTCTCTTTGCCAAGAAAACCCTAGAAGAAGTCACAAAGAGTCCGTCACAACTGAAATGACTGAACGGCAACTTGGCATCTTAAGTTGGGGGAAGAGGGAAAGGCTTTTCATTAAGCCAGAGAAAATATTTCTCCTAAATATTTTCAGTTTGGTAAATAAGGAAGGGGAGCTAAATTGTAACCTCCCAAAGGGCCTAATCACTCCCCCCCCCTCCCAGTTTGTAATCTAAGATGGATGTCACAAGACTCCACCTCATTGATCCTAACGAGTCAGACTTCTGTGGGAAATAGTGACATCAGAATCATTGTCTTTCCCGTCTTCCTGGACCACTTAATGAGCATCAATTGTTTTTTGGGATAGTTCAGTTTAGAGAATGTTGTAAAATTTAAAAATAACATCTTCCATTGGGAAAATGGGTGGCGTCTTCTCAGTCGACATTCACAATACACAGAATACAAATCGCTGTTGAATCTTTTTTCTTCCTAATGAAATGGATTTTGAGGCTTGGTAGTTGAGAGTAACAAAAAGACAATTTCTTTTAGTAATTTATATATTTTAATAGCTTAGTTTAGTGAGAAGAACACCAGATTTGTGATTTAATAGTGTGAACTTAGCCAAGTCACTGAGCTCATCGATTCAATTTTTTCCATCTGTCAGGTAAAGAACTTCAACATGGATGCTCTCTGGGATCCGTCCAGGTTACATTCATGGTTGTATGGGCTGCATCTCTGCAACATTAAACATCTTAAACAAAAACCGGAAAAAATCTTAAACTCAGATGTTGCAGAATTCCAAATCTTAATTATTCAGACAGCTGGTTTCATCTAGTATAAGTATAACAAAATTAAATAAAAAGCCCATTAAATCCATTTAAAATGGACGTAGCTAGGTGGCTGAGTAGATAGAGCACTGGGCTTAGAATCAGGAAGACCTGAATTCAAATTCTGCTGGACAAGACCTATAAGCTCAGTTTAGTTTCAATCCACCAGAGAAGGAAATGGCAGACCACTGCAGTATCTTTTCCAGGAAACCCCCATGGGCAGCATTGGTGTGCCGGCTTCCACAAGGTCCCAAAGGTTTGGACACAGCTGAAGGACTGGACAATCCACAAAAGGAGGTAGAACTATGGAGCACATCGTGCCTTTTATCTCTTACCTGTCTGCACCATCTCATTATCCACTTCCTTGTCTGCCCTGAATATTTTGACCTCCCTTTTCACCATTTATTGGTCCAATAACCAGGGTTGTTAGGTGGAGAGAGGGCTTGTGGCCAAATCTGTTTTTAGACACTAACTGTATGAGCCTGGGCAAGTCCTTAAAAACCTCTGCCTTAGTTTCTTCAACTGTAAAATGGAGAGAATAATAGCACCTAACTCCCTGGGGTGTGAGAATCAAATGAGGTAATAATTGTAAAACACTTAGCATTGTGCTTGGCACACAGTAGGTGCTATATAAATATTAGTTACTATTATTAATCAAATGAATAGTACTGTACTTGTAAAAGGACCGTTTAATGACTGCTCTATGGAAGTTCTGTGCCATGTGGCTCCCCAAACTGCCCTCCCCTGCCACAACCCTGCTTTCTAAGCTGTATTCTCCTGTTAGAATGTACGGTCCTTGGGGTTAAAGATTCTTGCCTTTTCTATTTATATCTTTAGCACTTAGCACAGTGGCCAGACCTGCTAAGGGCTGAATAAATGCTCATTCATTCAAAGCTTAGAAACTGCCTCAGCAAACCGTTGGTCTTGGCGTTTGATGCCTGAGGGGTGGGAGTGAAAAGTGTGTGTGTGGGGGTGATGGTAGTGGAGGGTAATTGAGCTTCTGTTATCAGTTTTCTCAACGAGAAAAGATCCAGGCCCAGTAGGTTCTGAAACTCCTGCATTGGTCTGATCAGGAGGGGCGGCTGCTGCCTCCCGGTGCTCTCAATCTCAATGGCAGTAATGAGTCCCTACTTTGCATCCCATCCATCTCCCGGCCTTATCCATTGAAATCCTTGCTCAGTGCTGCCATGGAGAAAATGTACAGCCCTCATTCCCGTCCTTGCTTCTGTCTGTCAGTGAGATTTCTCCCCTTCTGGGTGAGAGAAAGAGAACCCACCTCCTTAAGACTGACTCACAGGCCTTCTTCCTTGCCTTGGCCAAAGCACGTCCAAGAACTCAGTTCTGGCCGGCAGAACCCAGTCCCCCAGCCTGCGTTTCTCCTTGGCAAAGCCGACCCAGGGCTTCCACGTGCATTTGAAAAAGGAGAACATTTTAGAGAAGAAGGGGACTGAAAAAAAGAGCAAAGAAGAAAAAGTTGGCAGCAGCCTAATTCCTGGGCCATCAATTAATCATCTTTAAAGCACTTGAGGATTTTTTGTAGCTTATTATGAACATTTCCCGTCTAAAAGAAAGTCACTTTGGTATTTGAATTGAATTGAATTTTCTAATCCTCCATTAATCTGTGACAAAGAGCTAGAGGTCATAGTGAAGTCAATAAAGTAGACCTGGATATTCCATTAGTATATTAATTTCTCTAACTGAAACAGATGTTTTAAGAGTTTTTTACATCTAAGCAGGAAAAATCTAGATTACTTAGCTATGCTCCATTGAAGGCCAGAGTAATTTGTATCTGGAGAGACATCAGAGAGAGACATTGTGAAGGCTGGGTTAGTATTTTAACACCTTAGAATCATGGCTGAGAGAAGAAAGGAATCTCAGAGGTCACACAGTCCAGTGTCTATCAAAATCAGGAATCTCATACATAACATCTGGTTGATTGGTCATCCAATTTCTCCTTCAAAATCTCTAGGAAGAAGCATTCCTTAGTGTTTGAGGTCGTCTATCCCATTCGGGGAGAATTCTAGTTATTAGGAATTTTTTTTCTTACACTGATTGAAAACTGGCCCGATAATTCCTGCTCATTAGTTCCGTTCTGACCTTTAGAACAAAGCAGAAAAGTCCAATTATTCATCAACAACCTTTCCAAAGTTTTGGGATAACAATCCTGCATCTTTGGGTTTTCTCTATTATCCACTGCTGAGTATCAGCCAAGCTTTTTAGTGAATTCTCACGACATGGTTTCATGTTCTTACTCTAGGGATGTGCCTGTTTGGCATTTTCTTTCCCTAAAATAAGTTAACCCAGAATTCTCCCGATTTGATCTGCTTACAACAATACATACACTTACGTTTTCCTTGGAGAATTTCTGGTTGTGGTATTCTTCTTAGACAGTTTTATTGCTATTTTTAGAGACATATTAAGGAAGTTGTCTCATCTGGGTCACTCTACCATCTTCCTTAAAGCCTCCAACACTTTTGTTCTGAAAGATTCCCTTAAGATCACTTTTAGCAGCTCAGATAACTGGGCCTTTTCTTACCATAGGAGCTTTACTTAGGGTAAGTGATACAAACTCATGGAAATCAGTCTTGTGTTTGTCCATTTTTCTTGAGTTCATAGGATTAAGAATTTTAAGATTTTTAGATTCGGAAGTTCCACGGGGACCCTCTTGGGAAGGATCTTTGTAATTACCTAAGGTACCTGATTGGTGCGTTGGATAGAGCACTAAACCTGGGGTGAGGATACCTGAAAAATTGTTGTGAGAGTGTGGTTCTCTCTCTGAATTAACTCTTTTGGGAATGACAGATACCAGCAAATTTTGGTGAGACTTGATTCATTTGTGGAATAAGACAATGAAAAGATTAGAGAATAATAATAATGATAATAATATATGGCAGTTAATTGGTGTTTTTAAGGCTTACAAAACACGATATAGTTTCATTTTATTCTCATACTCCTCAGAAGATGCTATGTTTCTTTCCTTTTTAAAGATGAGGAAATTGAGCCAAAGATTAATGATTCTTTAAGAATCATAGACTGTCAGAAGAATCTGAATTCAAATTCAGCCTCAGATACTTAGAAGTTTTGTAATCCTGGACAAGATACTTAACCTTATTTGCCTCAATTTCTCATCTGTATTGAAGTAGAGGAGGAAATGGCAAACACCTCGAGCATCTTTGCCAAGAAAATCCCAAATGGGGTCGTGAAGAATTAGCCATACCTGAAAAACAAGTAAAGGACAACATGTATGTTTGTAAGTAGATATCATGGAGACTTTGCAAGTCCAAAAAAAAATTCAACAGCCATTTATTAAATTAGAAACTATTTTAGTAAGCAATACCTAAGTAGTCTGACATTTAGGGTTTTACATGCTACAGCACCATAAGGAAAAATTTCTAGGGGTTATTGAAAATAGAAGAGGAGCTGAAGATGAATAGAATATACAGGATGCTAATAGAGAAACTTCAAATCTAGTTCATACAGAAATATAACTGTCAAATTTTAATGTTTTAGAGATAGACACTTTTAGAAACTCAGGAAGAAGTATATCACACACATATATTTAAAATTAAATTTACCATATTTAACTTTGTACAAATAATTTTCAAATTATTCCATTTCTGAGTCTCCTATTTCCCCTTTGATTTTTTCTAGGGCAACCACTCGTTTGTGAAGGTTTGGGATTTTTTCCTTATTACTCTAATTTTACTCCTTTATTTGCTCAGTAAGATTTTCTATCACTTCAGCATTCCCTGCCCATTCTTTTATGAATTTCCAGTTACAATAGTCATAAAATCGTTTTCTTTTTCGAGAGTCCTCCTGACATTCTTTTAATGTTTATTTTATTTGTTTCTCTTTGACGTATTCGTTTCTTTAGCACTACTGGTTTTGCTGTAGGAATTTTTTTTCATGAGAATTTCCTTTCTTCCAGTTTCTTTTTTTTTAATTCTTATAAGAATAAGTATATTCTTAGCTGCTTTGAGGTGGGGAAGAGAAGCTAGTATTAGATATAACTTCACCCCCTCCATCTTTCCAAAATACTCTCCCTCTCTAAAACTCCTTTGCTCTCTGAGTCTAAGAATAAGGTTAATCTCCTTTCTCTGAGACCACCACGCAAATTCTTGCATTCATTCCTCTCCCATCTAAATCTTCTCTTCTTCAGGCTAAATATCTCTAGTTGTTTCTTTTGTTCCTTTTGTGGTATGGCTTACTTCATTGGTTTGACCATGCCAGAGAAAAAAATGGGGCACAGTTTTGTCTACTAGAGTCATTTAGCTTAAGTTTTTATTTGATTTTGTTCCCCAAATTACCAAACTTATTAGCTCATATTGAATTAGCAGTCTAATTATAGTCTCAGTACGGTTGTAGAAGTGCTAGTCATAGCCTGTTCTAGCCAATGTATCATTAACATAGGCAGCAGTTTTGTTTTTAGTCTCCACTAATTTATAACCTAGCTCTATGTATCTCGGTGCCTCTTGTTGAAATGATCCATGCTCCCTACTTATCTGATCAAGACATTTTGAGGATTAGGGAAAGTAAATTTGTCAAATTGCTGACAGAGCACTCCCACAGGGTAACCAGTCATTTTTCCAGTTGGCCTGTGCTGTAGGTGGATGGGTGGGGAGGAGATAGGATATCAGTGGTTGGCCACTCATTGAAATTCTGCCTCGTGGCCTGGCATCATGGGAATTTACACTGTTTTTCAGAGACCATCTAATTCAGACCACTTTTAGCTACTTAGAAGAATCCTAGGAAACCAAATAGTAACAAGAATGGTTGTTATTCCTTTGGAAAAATAAGAATAACTCATGTATTTACGAGTCTACATGACATTAATTGGCCCCGAAGTTTTCTTCCCCTCAAATGATGATTAAGTAGTTGGAAAGCTAGAAAACAGGATGGAACATGTAGAGAAGAGTAGAGAAAATGGTAGCTACTCATGGGGAATTTAGTTCACTTAGAAGACCTTCAGGATCCTGCTCTGTCAGCTTATACATTCTTTGTTCTATGATGAGAGTGAATGATCAAAACTCAAATCAAGAAGTAGGCAGGTATTATTTTTCCCAATCATATTATGAGAATACTGATTTTGTTCCTCACATTGAAAATAAAATAAAGAAGGACTGGTTTTATAGCTCTTGTCATATATGTACTATACCCACTCAAAGAACATAAATTATACGAAAATATTTGTCTATTAATTCTCAAGGCTCTTTAAGTAGTGATACCGTGATATTCTCCATGTAACTCCATGTAACTCCATAATTAAGTAGTGATAGGGCGATATTCTCCATGTAACAGAAATAATAACAATAGATGACTTGATAAGTTTTTGGCTTTGAGCCATGATTTCATTTTGCACGCAGGGACCTCTCAATTTGGAAACTCTTTCCACAAACATATGTATGCAACTTTTTTTTTTTTTTTTTTTTTTTGTAATTTACTCACTTAGAACACTGCTTGGAAGTACTTAAAGACTTAAGGGTCACAGAGCTGATAGGAAGTAGAAGCACTTGAATCCATACCTTCCTGATTGAAGCTCAGTTGACGATTCTATAACAATTGAAAGTTTGCAAAGCATTTTAAAGTAACATCTCATTTAAGCTTGAAAAACTTTTATTTTATATTATTGCATATATTTTATTTTATATGATATTATAATATTTTATATATTATATTAATATTATATTATTTTATATATTATATCATTATTTATGTTATTTAAACCTTAATCCACGAGAGAGCTATGACTGAGATTATTCTCGGCTCCATTGTAGATGTGGGAGCTGATAGATTAGGTGACTTGCCCATGCTCATCAGCTCCCAAATATTAATGGGGGGCATGGTTAAAGCCCTCCTTCTAGCAAGCTAACATGGGGCATACCCATACTGAGACAGAACCCAAATCTTAGCAGGCCTTAGGAGACTCACAGGCCATAGGCCTATGGCCAAGAGTGCTCCTAATTTGTCATGTTACTGCATCAAAGTGTTTCATGGTAATGAGGTTCTTAACAGTAGGTGATATTTGTTTTGTAGCCAACCTTTTATTCTAACCCCACCCAGAGGAATAGTGTTAATGCACACTTATGGTATTGCTAACAACAAGGAGCTACAAGGTACTGAGAACTTGAATTTGAATTCAGATGATATTGGCACACATTAGGATCATTTGGCAGATTTAATTTTCACCGTGAAAAAAATCACTGGTTTTAACAGCCCCATTTTGTAAGTGATTCAATTACATTCTGTCTAACTTGGCTTAATGTTCACATTAAAAGAGAACAAAAGAGACATCCTCAACTTTGCTTCTTCAAAAATTATTTCTAAAAAAAAAAAAATCCTTTTTGAATCTTTAAAGAACTTTGAATACCTAGAAAATTAAATATGTAGGATATTCCTTGACACAGGTGACTCTCTAAACTGTTACTCTTCAGATGAAAGTTGACATTAAAAAGAGGAAAATAGAAAATCTGTGTTGTAACCAAATATCACAGACCTTTGGGGAAAATGTCCAGAAGCTTCCCTGATTATCATCAAGCTGATTGCCAGTGAGCTGCCTCATCTTCCCCTTTAGATTTTTTTAATCTCTTTAAGAAAAGTGGGTTCTAGGAGAATAGAACTCAGGAGAAGTCTATGGGTGAACCCCTAGATTGTTTGAAATTAGAAATTATAATGGCTGTTTCCACAGTTATCTCCCCCTCTCTCCCTCCCTTCCTTCCTCTATCCCTCTCTGTCTCTGTCTTCTTACATTTTCACTGCCCCCCTCTCTTCATGTATGTGTGTGTGTGTGTGTATATATATATATATATATATATATATATATATATCTATATACACACACACATATATACAGAGAGAAAAAGGCATTTGATTGGGTGCCCATTATCTTCCACTCCTTCCACTAACATTTTTTAAAATGTTTTTATTAATATTTTCCACTCCTTATGTCATCACAGTATCCCATGTATCCTTTCCCCCTTCCTTATGGCAAATAGTACTTTTTGGAGAGGAAAAATAAAAAAATCACATATATTGAAAATGTACACACAATGTCAATACATTGAAAAAATCCAAAACCATAAACAGTGTATAACACATCCTTCCACTGATATTTTACTCAAGCGTCTCATCAGGCCATGGATACATTGTGGATTCTACTCCCCCAGAAAGGATTCTAATCCAGTCCATCACCTGAGTACCAGCTTAATTAGCCTTTGTAAAGATCATCTGAAAATCCATTTCACAGGAAGATGATTTTTTTTTCAGTCTCAGTAACTCATTCATATTGTCCACTGAGACAGAGAATGTTTATGATCTTTAGAGGTAGAGCAGATACACCAGAGCATAGATTTGAAGCAACAAGGGAATTTAGAAGTCCGCTCCTTGTTTCTCATTTTATCTGAAAAATGAGGAACTGAAGCTCACAAAGGTTAAAGAAAGTCTAAGATTCCACAATTAGGAAGTATCTGAGGTTAGATTTGAATTCAGGTTTTCTGACTTTAAGATCTGCTTTGTTGATTAAGCCAACTTTTTGGCTTGGATGTGTGTGTGTATGTTCATCCGTCCATCCATCCATCTACCTATCTGTCTGTCTATCTCTGAGAGATTGGGATTGAATTACTAAACTGCCAGAAGACTCATACATTTGAGGCCGGACGGGACTTTGGGAACCATTGAGCTCAATCCTTTAGTGGATCAGAAAGTAGCCTGAGAAGAGAGCTTGACTTGCCCAGGATCCACCAGCTGTTTGATGTCTGAAGCCCCACTGAGCCCCTATTTTTCTTGACTCTAGGTCCATGCTCGGCAGGGCCACCTAGTTGCTTTTGCCCAAAGCCAAAGAAAATGGGGGGTTGTTGGTCCTGGAGCTTAAGCCCCCTACCTTAGTCTGGTGCTTTTGTTGCTGCTGCTCTGTGTGACTTTGCCCCACAGCCTTGCTGCCACAGAGCTGCCCGGGACTGCTAGACTGTGGACAGGTAGATGGAGAGAGGATTGGAGCAATGAAGGATGGGCTAATTGAGCTACGTTTAAGACTTGTGGAATATCTTAAAATATTTTTCTAACATTTCGGGTTTGGCAAAGCCAATTTTGTCACAGCTCTATTCCTTTCATTTTTAAACCCACATGTATTTTCAGGGAAATTAGGCTCATATGTTTCTGATTCATTTACTGTAGAACTCATCAAAATATTGTTTTATAACTGCTCCTGTCTGTCTAAGAAGCCTTTTAAAAGAAATATTGGCCCATTTTTTTCTTTGATACCAGGAAGTCGTGTTTACCAAGAGCAAAGACAAATTAACCCCACAGCGTTTCCAAACAGGTTTAAAATAAAATTTAGGATTTAAGTGGGTTCTTTGTAAGCGGTTCAATTCAATTCAATAACATTTATTAAGTGCCTACTATATGCCAGGCACCGTGCACAGCACTGGGGATACAAAAAGCCCTTAAGGAGCTTACAGTCTTATGGCAGGGACAACATACAAATAAATACATGACAAAGCAAGCTACATACAAAGTAAATAGAAAATAATGTTTTAAAAAGACATAAAAATGAAGGCCAAGAAGTCTTCTGACCCAGCTATTTGTGGTTCTTAATGGTTTACATTTTAAACCTGAGAGAACCATTACTTTAAAGCATCCCCGCAAGCCCAGAGAGGTAGATCATCAATCTCCCCCAGCAGGCCACTGTAGCCAAAGAGATAATTGCCAGTAGGCCCTGTTGGCTGATAGCTAAATGATGTTACTAGTCATTCAGTTATTTATTTTCAATCGCAGCAGATATTTTCTTTCTTAACAAGTGGGAGAGTCCTCCCTGCCTCTCCTGCTAATTATGATGGAGCGTGTCAGGGATAATGAATTGAACTGGGGAAAAGAAAAATGAGGGGCTAATATTGAGAATCTAAGAATGGTGACCCCTTTCCTTGGCGTGCCCCTTCAAACTTAATAGACTGGTTTGGCAGCCCATGTTTTACTTGATCCTCACAATAACCCTGTGAAGTCATCAGGGTGGGTATCATTCTTCCCCTCTTGTAGATGAGAAAAGCAAGACCTAGAGAAGTTCAAAGATTAGCTCAGCATCTCCTAGGAAATGGCCGAGATAGGAGGTGGGCCGGGGCTGGTAACTCTGGGTTCAGAGCTTTCTCCCTCTGACCCTATTGGCCTGAACCCATGAGAGGTCCTCAGGAAAACTTGAGCTGCCTCATTCTGTGCTGGGCTTTGGGAGATAACCAGGGAAAATTGCCACCCTGTCACCCGGCTTTCCATAGCTCTTGGCAGTCTATAAAATGCTTCCCTACCCATTTTCTATCCATTTACTTTATTTGAGTCTCCCAAGTAAAAATAATGACCTTGTGAAATACATTGGGGCAAATGTTGTTATTTTGATTTTATGGGTCAGGAAACTGAGTCACAGAGAAGTGACACAATGGGGATTAATAACAGCACTCGGCATACAGAGTGGTTGTGAGGGACAAATGAGATATTTGTCAGGTGCTTAGCCCGGTGCCCAAGCACACACCGAGCCTTCCAGAAATGGGTGATCTTATTGTTACTGTTTCCTTATTATTTATCATCTCCCATGTACCATAGTACTCCATGCTGCATCTTCACAGTGATTTGGGTTACAATGTGGCGTATACAGAAAGGTAGAGTATCCTTAGCAAAAACTATCCAGAAGCTCCTGGATTCCCTCGGGGCTCCAGCATTCCCTTTTGGGAACCTTTGGCCCCAAGTGAGGAATTAGCCGAAGGGCCGGGAATCTGAAGGGCCGGGAATCTGAAGGGCCGCTGGGTTATGTTGGCCAAAGACAAGGTTGGGGGCTTTATTACTTACTAGCTGTGTGATCCTGGACTCGCCTTGCAGAAAAAGGAGGGGGGAAGGTTTTCAGTTGGGATCCTCTAGAAGGGCTCTGTTGAAAGCATGTAGGTCTATGCTGTGAGCAAGAAGGGAGGCCCTAGAGGAACCGCTGCAGTAGTCAGCATTTTGAAAGAAAATACTTTGGGCCAGCCACTGCTAGTATTGGTGGGAAGGCAGAGATAAAAAAGGGAGCAATTCTCAATCAGTAAGCTTGTACTCTATTGGATAGATCAGGGTGTGTGTGTGTGTGTGTGTGTGTGTGTGTGTTTGTGTGTAGACTGAAATAGAGAGACACAGAAATACAGACACACACACACACACACACACACACACACACACACACACACACATAGAATATGGACTAAAGAAACTTAATTTAGTTTCCGAAAGCAGGTCACTAGCAGTTGGGATCAGGGGCCCGGCCATGTGGGGATTGGGAGCGGGTTTTCTCAGGACTAAGAGCATTTGGTGTTGGATGCCTTATGTACTGTGCACCTAAGGTAAAAGAGAGGAGCTTTCCTCAGGTGAGGGCAGGCAGGGGAGGAAGGCAGCCCCTTGCCCTCTGCTAGAGAACCAGATATTGGGCACGTTGGGGAGGGCATGGAGATTTTTGCCTTCTCTAATCTCAGGGATCTTGGATTTCCTCAAATGATTTATCCTCCCAAGTTTATCAGACTTTCCTGAAAAGTGAAAAGTTGAGGTTAATTGGGAGAGAAGCGTTTGGGAAGGAGGAAGGATTTAATTGCTCAGCTATTTGTTCTGAGTCCTCAGATGAGGGATATCTGTTCTGGATGGCCTCCTGCCTCCCTGTCCCTGAAGGAGGCCAATTTTGACTACTTGGCTCTGGCCGGATGCTGGATCAGGAAACGTGGGTTTTAGTTTTTGTTCTGAGAGTAATTCTGGGCTCTTTGGGCAGTTAGGAAGATGGACAAGGTGATCTCAAAGGTCTCTGCCGATTATAACAGTCTGTAACATTTAGGTTCCGTTTACTTCCACCTCAACTCAATTTCAGTTATAGGAAAAATAGCACAAACCTTTCTCCATTGCTGTTAGGCCATCCTCACCCTTTTTCTACCCATTAATTTCTTCCTTTGTAAACTGAAGTTGAATGAGAAGATCTCTAAAGTCTTATCCTGCTCTTAAAACCTTCCTGAAGGCTTTGTGGAGGAGTGAGCGTGGGGTGGGGGCTGGTGTGAGGGTGTTCCACCTTTCCTCCCAAATCAGGTTTTTCGGATGGCCTGTGGGAACAAAGAATGGACTTTCACTTAGCAATTAAGAATATTCAGTTAATATGGAAAGTTATTAAATTGCCTGCTTTGTCATGGGTACCAGGAACGGTGCCCGCTTCAGGACTGCCTAGTGATCTGTTACCCCAAAGGAGGATGCCATTCTCCCTTCTAAGGAGGTACCTTTCTTGACCCTTTGGGTGCTTGACTCAGATTCACAACTTCCCGGTTGGGACTTGTCTTCTGTAACTAGAGAGCCCCAGACTAGAAACTAGCCATGTTCCCTTCTAGCTTGAAATCCCAACTCCTGAACCCAAGCTGTAGTGACTAACTGAGGTGATATTTTATGAAGAAATGAATGAATTAATTAATAATGAACCCAGAGTGTCGGCCAAGGTTAGATCTTTTTGTGTTTACTTTCTGAATGTTCAGCCTCTCCTAGAAACTGTCTATAAAATTCTGGGCACGAGCAGGGAAACAAATAAGTTCTATTTTATAAATCTGTATAATGAAGTCATTCGAGAGACGGCTGAAGGCTAAGAGGCTGAATGGGAGAGGAAATATTATTTTATCTGAGTCAGTTAACCAGAGCTCCGTGTCTCTGGATAACGCCGGGTTGTGTTTGCCTGAATAGGGGATCTCATGCCCAATTTCCACCATTTGCTCGGGGGAGAGAATAGTTCCCTATGTCATAGCTATGGATGATTCTGGAGGCAGAGGGGAGCGCAGTCAGGATGGAGTCCTGGCTTTTCTGTCGACTTTCTTGGCCAGGGTGAGGTTGCCAAACCCAGAATGTTGTTTTGGCATATTTGAGTGTGGATTTTTAACAAAGTCCAACTTCTCCAAGATAATTGACCGACACTAAAACGTTCAATAGCAGACTTAGACTTTTGTAGTCATGAAACAGGAAATGGTTCTGTGCAAATATTTAGAAATGCTGGAGGGACTCTGAATTTCACATAGATGCTTCTTCCCCCTTCCCCAGCGCCTGCGGGCTGTAAAATGAATCATACTTTTCCCTAACAGAATTATTTAATTCCTAAATATTTGTCATAATGAATGAAAACATGGCGCACGGCAGAATAAGCAATTTCTTCTATTCCATTTAAAGAAGTGCTCTAATTGACTTCTGACCCCCGTGGGCCTATAAACAGCAACAGAAATTCCCTTCCCACTTAAACTGGGTCTGCTGTGTAATGTTCCAATAAGGCAGCGATTCAGGAACATGTTTCCTCTTGTTACAAGTGTCAATAAAGTTGTCATTGTTTAGGCCGCCGGCTGGCAGGGCCTTTCCTGTCTTAGCTGGGAGCTTTGTGCCGTTAAGGCATCCGCGGGGTAGCGTCTCCCCTTGTAGAAATGGCCTGGGCTGATTAGTCACCAGTGCTGTACGCCAATCTAAATTCAGGTTCGGGTTTTTTTCCCCTAAACAAATACAAGGTTTCCAAAAGTCTTAGGGACTGTTTTAAGCAATTAAAATGTGAAACTATTAAAGCTTATCATTAGTTTATTTTTATTATATTTATTGATATATTAATTCATATGTAATATGAATTTATATATTTAACTTAATTATATTTTATTTAACTTGCATATACAAACTATAATTAATGTAAATATATGTATTTGCCATTTGTTATAAAGCTTATTATTAGATTAAACTATTAAAATTTAAGACAGCACTAAGACTTTTGGGTAAGGGCCTTCAGTGAATAAGGGGCATATTTACCCCGTTTGTGAAGACCCCCCCCACCCCCTGCAGAATGGGTGGATGAGAATGGTTTGCTCCAAGTGCCATGATGGTGGAAGAAGCAGGCACTGTGCAAAATTTAGAGCCTGGGCAGATACTAAAGATAAAGCCATCTGCTCCAACAGGAGCCATCACCGGTCATCGAGCTTTTGTCTTGCCACTGGACTTTGAGGACTCGGGAAGAGATATTGAGGCTGATGGCCGATTCACCGGCTAGTCGAAGGGTGATAACCCTTGTGAGGTCATTGGGTGTCTTTGAAAATGAAGAACGGTGACCACAAGACTCGGATCCCTCTCTATGTATTGGCCATTCAGTGAAAGAGCCCATGCTCTCTGGAAGGGCCAGGGGAGGTGTGTGCCCCACAATCTGGGTGACATACACGTTGGCGAACCGAGCTGGGACACGGCCTGGGCCGGGAGGTGATGAGCCAGATATTCTGCCATTGCTCTTGATCAGATCTCAGCAGGTAAACTTCCTTAAACGTTCCTTGTGAGTGGCAGTTTTTCATTTTACAGTTAATATATATCTGTCATCACAGGCTTTCAGAGTTGGAAAGAGCTTCAGGGATCATGCACTTATTTTAGTGGTAAGGAAAGACTGAGATCCAGTTAAGGAGGGCAACTGGTCAGAGAACAGCGCCTCTAGCCAAAGTCCCCAGTCTCCTTCTGGGAGTCTACTTCTATTATAGTATATTATTGTAACAGAAATTGCAACATAGACTTAGACATCTAACCCTGAAGTTGTTAAGTGAATGTTGTTCTGATTTCTGTTGTTTGTGTGTAATCCCAGTGTGAATATTTCCTCCCCCCATGTCTGCAAATCACAGTCTCCTACAGTTGCCTGGGACACTGAGGGTGTTAGTGACTTACCGAGGCAGGCCTTGGAGTGAATTAAAGAGGTGACATTACAACATCTTACATCAAGTAGCTGCTCAGTAAGCATTGGTTATTGTAGGAAAAAGAGCAAATCATCTGTGTTACTGAATCATCAAGGTGTGCACAGTACACTCAAAAGCTGATTATTCAATTTTCTTGGTGAGCATTTTTACTTTGGAAATCAGTAAATGCTACAAAAGTGCTGAGGCAAACAGGGTGAAGTGATTTCCCTTACTGCCTATGGCTATGGTAAATGTCTGAGACTGAATGTGATCTCTGGTCTTCCTGACTCCTGGCCTGGCCCTCTGGCCCCCGTACCACCCACATGCTCCATATGGCAGTTACAGGGCTCAGCATAGCCATGAAAGCTCAGTGTCTCAGGGCAGGTCCTGACAGGGGGCATTTCTTCAAATCTTTCCCTCAGGAGACATCGGGGGTCTCCACCTTTGTACTCAAACCTCATCAGAGGCCTCGGAATCTCTGGAAGACAGAGATGAGCTCCCTTTCAAACCTCCTTGTAAGGAGAGAACACAGGTCAGCCATCTCTCCATTTCTCACCCTTCCCACCAATTTCTTCTTTCCCTCTCTCCCTTCCTCCCTTCTGCCCTTTCTGTTTTCCTGCCTTCCTATCTTCCTGCCTTCCTTCTCTTTCTCTCTCTTGCTCTCTTTCTCTCTCTCCACCTCTCGCTTTCTCTCTTCCCTCTCCCTCTTTCTCTCTCTCCTTCTCTTTCTTCCTCTCTTCCTCTCTCTTTTTCTTTCTCTCTCTTTTTTCTTTCTCCTTTTCTCTTTCTCTCTTTTCTTTTTCTCTCTTTCTTTCTTTTCTTTCTTCCAGAACTTAGCATGGTTCCTGACACACAGTAGTTGCTTAATATATGCCTATCAATTGACTAAAAAGGAACTAATTTATGAATCTCTGGTTAGTTTAGTAGACAGCACAAGTCCAGGTCTTTGAAAGCATTACATGAGATCTTTTGATTGCATCTGTGGTGTACCATAGTCACATCATGGAGTGTGTTCCCAGGAACAAATACAAGGAAATAGATCTCTGGGCAGGAAAGTCCAACCTATTTTAGTATCCCCAGTACAGCACTGTCCTCTCCCTTCAGTTGCTGGTGGTGGCCAACTTATAAAAGGGAGTTTGCTCAGGTTTCTAAGGCAGAAGAGTCAGGTTGAGACAGCTGGTGAAGAACAGTGTAGCTCTGGGGAAGCAGTTTGCCTGGGTGACTTTCCTTGTGTTTCTGTTCCCTTGTGCACATGTTCCCTTGAGGGAAAGTCTTAGGATGTAGTTTGTCATGTGATGGAACAACAAACACTAAAGGTTGGGCGGGAGGGATGTCACGTCATGGCGTCTTCACCAGCTGCATCCTTGAGAAGCTTTTCTGAGCCTTGCCTTCTTGTCTTGGGTGTATCTGGGCCAGAGGGAAGTGGCTCCCACGGGGCTTGTCTCCCTTCAGTGTGTGAGCTTGCTCTTAGAAAGGAGACCTTTATTAAAGTTGCAGTAATGTGAAGAGAGGTGCTTATCCATTTCAGCTGTTACCCGAGGCAGTTAGACTGGGCCTATGTGGGCTGGCAAATGTTTCATAATTGGCTCTCTGGGAAAAAAGATTCATATGTAGGAATCACTTTTGAGTTAAATTTGTATTATTAACATTTTTTCTCTCACTCTCTCAAATCTAAACAATCAACAAAACTCTAAATCAAGCCTGGATGTCCAGGGTTTGCCAACATATAAAAGCTCACTCTGAAAATTTAGTAATTGCCTCTTGGGAGCTGTTAAGAGCTGGTTCCGGTCCATCCCTGGGTAGAGACCTCACCCCAAAGCTGCTTTGGGTGGATGCTCTCTCTTGTTCCTTCTTTTCAAAAATTTTATGATTTTTTTTTCTGAAAAGCCATTAACCATACTAGCTTATAACAAATTTGCAATTATACCAGTTTTTAGTTGTTTTCCTGTAGATGTTGACATCAGTCCAACCACTTCTGTCTATGTCAGCATTTCCAATTGAACTTCTATGTCTAAAAGTCCATTCTGCATAAAAATTAATTGAAAGTAAAAAAAAACTTATAAATAAGAATTTTAAAGGAAATTGAAGTATTATGATCTGGTTAAGTGCAGTGACACATCTGGAATATGATTCATTCTCCCAGTCATCTCTTGATTAACACCACTTCATCTATGTGTATTGTAATGCAGATGTTATCAATTTTGGGGGACATGTCATTCCCCTCTCTCCAGGTGGCGTGATCCCTCTCCCAGGTAGAGACTTCCCATATGCAGTGGGGACTTCATACCTTGCTGCTTTCTCCTGGTTCTTCTGCCTCTCTGGCTGCTCCTTTTCTGTCTCCTCTAGTGGATCTGCACCACAGGGTTGATATGAGCCTCAAAGTAAAAAAAAACAAAACACAATGATTTTTATAGTACTTTTCAAACTACAAAGTCTTAAATTGTAAATGTGAACAATCATCCTCATCATCATCTTGATCTTCATCATCATCATAATGAGATGTGCTGGAATCCTCTTCTAAACTTGTAAAAGCCTTCACTGGCTCCCCATTACCTCCAACATAGACTATAGTTTATGGCATTCCATGAGCTGCATGACATTCCCATTTCTAACCTCTGTTCCAACTAAACTCTGGAAAGATCTAGGCTATAGGTCTAGCCTAGGTAGGTCTTCTTCCTATCCCCTTCATTGCTTCACAGGTAGTAGAGAGAAGATATAATCCTTGGTTTTTGATTTTTCTTGATTGTGCAAAGAAGCTTACAAGGTACCAGCTTTCTCCAGAGCAGAGGGAAGAATATGAAGAGATCTAGAGATATCCAAAGATCTATATTTTTCCATCCTTTTCCCCTCTCTCACAGAAACTAGGCTCCAGTAATTGTTGTTTGGTTATATTTAACAGGGACGCTGGATCTCTCAGGCTGGCTGAATTGAATTGAGACGACACTGCTGAAAATTCACTTTGGGTCACGGATAAGGGGATATGAAGACAAGATCTGGCCACATTCAGTGACACACATATGTATCTCCCGTCTATACCCCGACATCAATGAGTAGATTTTGAGGTTGGGACCAAACTTGCCTTTTTGGCTTCACACAGGTTTGTGTTAAGAAAAGGATGTCTCCTTTAATTTCACTAGAAAAGATTTGGAGAAAAGTTTTGCTTCTCAAAGACAATTAGAAACCCAAAAAAGCCCCAATGGAGTCAGTAAGGACCAGGAAAGCAATGAGTATCTCTACCTGTGGAGAAAAAAATGGGACCAGAGGAATAATAGCAGAATTTTGTTTGGGTGAGGAGACTCTGGCAAAGAGAAACTGATGGGGGGAAAGCCCTAAACAACACAGAGTCATATGAGTACGTCTGTGTCTGCTCGGAGAAATGAAAACATGGAATGGGAGACTCTCTCATTCTCTCTGTCTACTTCATTAGCACAGTATCAACCTCTTCCTCTTGGCCTTCCCTCAATTTCAAAGCAGGAATTCAGAGTTCAGCAACTTATTCCTGAACAGGTTCAGATCAGGAAGAGACAAGGGGTGGGGAGCAGGGAGAGCCCCGGCTCAGAAACCCCAAGGCATGCTTTCTGGGTTCATCTGTGCAGCTGGAGACTGAGGGAGCCTGTCTGAACCAGGCTTTTCCAGCTCCATCTATTTCTGGGGCTTTGAGAAGCCCTGGGGCTTTCCTTGAGCTTTTTGACTAAGATTAAATATGTGAGTAAGTATTAGAGAACAACATCAATATTAGATGTGGAAGAGCTTCGGGTAATAAAGCGTAGAAGGTGCTCAAAGGGACCTTTAACAAAGAAGAACAAACCCAGGCTGTTAGAGGTGGAATAATGGACTCATGTGGCAGATTGGGAGGGACCTCAGAGGATCTCTACTGGGACTCTCCTTATTGAGACAGGGGACCCTCTACAGCATAGCATGTGATTGGCTCTGCTCAAGGCCTCCAGGGAGGGGAATCTACCAACCTGAGAGTAGCCTTCTAAGATGGGATCTTTGGCAGCCTCTGGCTCCATCCTTTCATTCAAATAGCTGAGGCTGACAGAAATGAATTAGCCATGAGATAAAGGAATAGAGGCCCCATGGGAGCCTGATGTGGGAAAAATGGGGGAAGAGAAGCCCAACACTTAGGACCCAACATGGTGGAGCAGATGAAGAACTGGGCCCGATTCATGAAGACCTGGGCACATGCCCTGTCCTGATTGTCCCATAACTCTCAGAGAAGAGAAGCTAAAGACTTGCATGGTGAGTTGGGGGACTTCAAGACTTAAGAAAACAAATACTTGTCTAGAAAACAACAAGGAAAAAAGAGGGAATTGCTTTATTTGCGTGGTCTCCACCCAGGTCCAGGTTCTTAGATGGTTTTGTTTCAGTCCAGGGACACTCCTCAGAATGACGGTTTTTAAATGCTTGACATAATAAGACTGCAAAGTAACCAATCCTATTGAAATTCAGTTATATGTGTGTGTGTATATATATATATATATATACACACACACACACACGTGCATATACATATGTACAGAAAGTTTGTAGACTCCCATGCTAAGAATCACCAAACCAAAGGAAATCACAGGGCAGATTCTTATCCCTAAGGATGCCATTAGGTGGTTAAGTTCCTTGAAGGCAGGAGACACTTTGGACCTTTTCTTTGGATCTGATACCACTGGGCACAGTCCTGGCACATAGTAAGTGTTTAAGAAAAGCTTACTGACTGAATAATATTATTATATTAAATGGGGAGCTGAGTAGTTTTGTCATCTGTAATATAGACCGTTTGGGTTGCCCTCTAAGCACCCCATAAGTCATGAGGTGCCCATTGCATGATCATCCCTGCTAGTCATAGCATAACTCTTCCTTGCCGGATCCTCAACACTGGATGAAGGAACGCCACTTTGTGACTGCCCTCTGAGGGGCACCAGGCTCATTCTTCTTATGCTCAGAGCATCTCTTCAGGGCTCCTGGCAGCCCTTGGAAGTCTAAATTCTGGCTCCTTAAAATGGTATTTAGCCGAGGTACCACAAGGGTCTCTCCAGAGGCAGCAAATACTAGATAAATATCCAGAGAGAAAAGGAAGGAGGAGCCTGGAGATGGTAAGGACATACATTCTCCTGCACTCTTATTATAGGAGGCACAATTCAACCTTCACTTAAAGATCTGTGGTGGAGCGCTCACTGTTCTCCAAAGTTCTCATTGCACTCTTGGAGAATTCAAATTTTTAAGAAGTTTTCCTTCTTTTAAATCTAAATTTGCTCCTTTTGTAACTTCTATCCCTTACTTCTAGGACTGTTCCCTCAGGCAGGACAGAGTAAGTTTAAACCTTATTCTAATGAACATATCATCTAGCATGTCCTTCCTAACTCTTCTCTTCTTTAACCTAAATATCTTGTTTATTCATCCACTCTTCACATGGCATGATCCCAAGGCCCTTCGCAATGTTGGCTGCTTGCCTCCGGACGTGGATCCCAGAATTGGCTAAAATACTGTATAAATGATCTAGCCAAAGCAGAACCCGGGGGAAATTATGATTTCCGTTGTTCTAGGCTAGTACCCTTTTAAATGTAGCCTAACACTAAATTAGCTTTCCTGACTGTTGTATCACACTGTTGACTTACATTTGACATAGTACACCCAAACCTCCAGCTCCTTTTCATTTGATTTACTCTATAGTTATATCTTCTCCATCTTGGCCTTATTAAATACATATATATTTTTTAACCCACATGGAAGACTTAATGTTTATACCTACTAAATCTCAACTTTTAAAATCTGTATCAGTGTTCTAGGCTGTTAACTGTAATTAAGTGTGTTAACTATCCTTCATACTTTTCTTTCATTTGCTGGTTTTAAAATCAATTTAAAATTGAAAATAATATGCCCTTGTCTAAGTCATTAATAAACGCCCTTATCTAAGTCATTAATAAAAATGTTAAACACCATAGGGCTGAGCAAAAATCTCTCTGACACGCTTCTGAAAAACCTTCTTAAATAGACACTGAACCATTAATGATAATAAGTGAGTACCAGGTATCTGGAATTAAGTTAAAAACCTAGAATGAGGATACAAAGAAAATAAAATCCCTGACCTCAAGGGGCTTATGTTCTAGTGGAGGGAGAAATGTACATACAAACGGCCTAAATAATGGATGAAAGGTAACCATAGAAGGTCAGGCACTAACAGTTAAAGGCCCTAGAAGGGCCTCTGGCAGAAGGAGGCATTTGAGCTAGGATATGAAGAAAGGGATTCCAAAAGGTGGGGCAGAGCATTCAAGGCTTGAAGACTGGAGGCGGAGGTACATGTGTTAAGAATGGTGGGGAAGCCAATACAGTTGGCAACAATTCACAGTAAGGTATGTGAAGAGAAAGGAGATTGTTGAGAACTTTGAATACCAAACTGAGGAGTTTGTTGGATCCTAAACCTAATCAGTAGCCACTGGAGCTTATTGAGCACAGAGGTGACCTTGTAAGATCTACACTTTAGGAAAATCACTTTGGCAGCTGTATTGAGGAGGATTTGAAATGAGGAGGGGCAGAGGGACCAATTAAAAAGCTACGAATAGTTCAGGAACCAATTAAAAGGCTATAAATAGTTTAAGTGAGAGGTGATGAAAACCTGAACTAGAGTGGTGTTTGTATGAGTGGACAGATAGATATTTGTATGAGAAATGTAGATGTAGAAATGACAAGGTTTGGCAACTGATTTTATCTCTGGATGGCTAGGAAAATGGTGGTGCCCTTAATAATAATAGGAAAATTTGGAGGAATAGTAGAATTGGGGAAGAAAATGAGTTCTATTTTGGGCATATGACCTTGAGATGCCTACAGTAATCTCTTTTGCATGATAGGAGGCTGGTAATGTAAGAGATCAGGAAAGAAAATCCCTCTCTCTCAGAATAGATCTGGTAATTATTTAAGTAGAAATGATAATCAAATCAGGGAAGCTGATGAGGATCATGTAAGGGAATATCAGTGAGGAGAAAATAAGAGGTATAGACAAAGTTTTGCATAATATTACTGTTTGATGAGTGTCACGTGGATTTTGATCCAATAAAGAAAATTTAGAGTCAGTTGAGTGGAAGGCTTTACATTTATGCTTTTGAATTTCATATTTTTTGATTTAGCCCAGTGCTCTCATCTTTCAATTTGCTTCTTGATCTTGTCTTTGTCATTCAGTTTGCTTGCTGTCCCCTGAGCTTTATGTTGACTTCGAAATGGGATGCAGAGAACATCTATGCCTTTAGTTAACTTATTGATAAAAGTTTTTTTTTTTTCAAATGGGGTCAAGCCCAGATTTTGGTACATCACTGGAGACTTCCTGAATTGTGGACATTGAACCATTAACCATTATTCTTGGACATCAGCCATCCAACCAGTTTTGAATTTATCTGATTGCGTTATCATCTAATCCATATTTCTTCATCTTTTGTGCAAGAATAATATGAGAGACTTTATCAAAAGTTTTGATATTATTTAGGAAAACCATATCCATGTCATTATTCTCATCTGATAGGTGAGTAATTTTGTTCAACAAAAAGAAAAAAGAAAGAAATGTCATTAGCATAGTATAATTTATTCTTGATAAAGCCATGCTGGTTCTAAATGTTCATCAACTCTCTTTAATGACTTGTTCTAGAATTAAATGAATGTCAACAAACCATAGTTTGTAGACTATTTTCTCTATTTTGTTGAAATTCAGGAATTTTCCCTTTTCCAATCTGGTAATGTCTCTCCCCTTTTCCATGAGTTTTCAAGTATTACTCTCAGTATCTCAGCAATCCCATATAGTAGAGAACCAAATGATATTTATCTGGGCCTAGTGATTTGAATTCATTAAGGATATCTGTCCTTTCACTCAGATATCAGACATAGTCATTTTTGTTCTTTCCTTTTTGTGTAAAGTTCATTTTTCCTTTTTAGAAAAAGCAAAACCAAAATGAAAATTGAACATCTCTGCTTTTTCCTTTTTCAGTCATCATTTTCTAATCCAGCCCAGGCAAAGATCCTATTCCTTTTTTTATCCTCTTCTTCCCCTTCCCAATATGGCCAACCTATCTTTCTCCTTCCCTACCAAAAATAAAACAGAGACAAAAATAACAACCGAACAACATGAAGTCTTTTTACTTGTTATTTACCTTTTTACCAGGCTCAGCTCTCTATGAGATGTTAGCATTCCGGACAATACTTTTATAGGACTGTGCCACGCATATTTAGTTTCTTATTCTCATTGCCCTATTTTACTTTTATATAAATTTAAAAAACCTGGGTTTGTATTAAATGATACAGGGCTAAGCAAAACTACTTCTTATAAATTGACATTTAATCATGAATAATTATTCTTTGGATCTCACTATTTAATCCATCAATTCACATTGGTATCTTCAGAACTGTCTTATATTCCAAGATGCTTTTGAGTTCTCTTACTCTATGTCCTCTGTTCTAAGATCTGTCTCTGTTCTGATATTCTGTATTTTATGAAGCAATCCAAAAGTGGAGGGAATATTTTAGATCCTGAAAACACGTCCCATTCTCACCAATAAGACCAATCCTCGGTGACCCAGAAAAAAGCACCACAGTGTGTTCTTGGGGATTCTCACAAGTTTAAAGTAAAATCTATGGAAATTTGTGTTTGCCTTCTGTCCACAAGAGTATCACATTTTTTTTTCCACCATAAAAAGCTCTTTGCTGATGAATAGGGAGAAATATGGCCACTTTTCTATGAAAGAAGGGGAAAAAAGGAATATATTTCATAGATTGCTGAAGTCCACACTTTACCCAGGAAACATGAGAGTTTAAAGTTTTGTGGGAACAAACACAGAAATGTTTCTAAATTGAAGTAAAATTATCCATAACTTTTATGTTACGAGCGTATGGAGCCATTTCCAAAAATAAGCTCTTTTTTATGTGATGGGCGACACAAGTTCCAAACTGTTATTTGTCTTCATATATCTGGATATATCCTGTTGGCGCCTTATATCAGGTGAGTCACTACTTCTGGCCTTTCCTTTTGCTTTTAAAAAGAAAATGTCAAAGTCCACACTTTCTGAAAAGTGCCGGAACTTAATATTTGGAGAGGATCATAAACAAGTAGTCTGTTAATAGCTGCTAAACTTTGCTTAGAGAATAACATAGCCACATTGGCAAAGGGGCAGTGCGTGTGTGTGTGTGTGTGTGTGTGTGTGTGTGTGTGTAGAAGCTCAAAGACCTGAATTCAAATTTCAGTACTGGCTGGATGTGTGACTTCAGGGAAGTGAGTTCTTTTCATTCCTCATTTTTTCAGTAGCTAATTAGAGAAGGGACAAGCACAGTTCCAGGCACTTCACAAATTCTATCTCCTTTGATCCTCATAAAGGCCCTGGGGGATGGATGTTATTATCTTTTTTTTCCAGGGTGTTTATTTATTTTTTTTTATGATATGCCATTCTATTTTTTTTCCTTTTTTTTTTTTTATTTAATAGCCTTTTATTTACAGGTTATATGCATGGGTAATTTTACAGCATTAACAATTGCCTAACCTCTTGTTCCAATTTTCACCTCTTACCCCCCACCTCCTCCCCCAGATGGCAGGATGACCAGTAGATGTTAAATATATTAAAATATAAATTAGATACACAATAAGTATACATGACCAAACCGTTATTTTGCTGTACAAAAAGAATCAGACTTTGAAATATTGTACAATTAGCTTGTGAAGGAAATCAAAAATGCAGGTGGGCATAAATATAGGGATTGGGAATTCAATGTAATGGTTTTTAGTCATCTCCCAGAGTTCTTTTTCTGGGCATAGCTAGTTCAGTTCATTACTGCTCCATTAGAAATGATTTGGTTGATCTCGTTGCTGAGGATGGCCTGGTCCATCAGAACTGGTCATCATATAGTATTGTTGTTGAAGTATATAATGATCTCCTGGTCCTGCTCATTTCACTCAGCATCAGTTCGTGTAAGTCTCTCCAGGCCTTTCTGAAATCATCCTGTTGGTCATTTCTTACAGAACAGTAATATTCCATAATATTCATATACCACAATTTATTCAGCCATTCTCCAACTGATGGACATCCATTCAGTTTCCCATTTCTAGCCACTACAAACAGGGCTGCCACAAACATTCGTGCACATACAGGTCCCTTTCCCTTCTTTAGTATCTCTTTGGGATATAAGCCCAGTAGTAACACTGCTGGATCAAAGGGTATGCACAGTTTGATAACTTTTTGAGCACAGTTCCAAACTACTCTCCAGAATGGTTGGATTCATTCACAACTCCACCAACAATGTATCAATGTCCCAGTTTTCCCACATCCCCTCCAACAATCATCATTATTTTTTCCTGTCATCTTAGCCAATCTGACAGGTGTGTAGTGGTATCTTAGAGTTGTCTTAATTTGCATTTCTCTGATTAATAATGACTTGGAGCATCTTTTCATATGACTAGAAATAGTTTCAATTTCCTCATCTGAGAATTGTCTGTTCATATCCTTTGACCATTTTTCAATTGGAGAATGGCTTGATTTTTTATAAATTAGAGTTAATTCTCTATATATTTTGGAAATGAGGCCTTTATCAGAACCTCTGACTGTAAAAATATTTTCCCAGTTTATTGCTTCCCTTCTAATCTTGTCTACATTAATTTTGTTTGTACAAAAACTTTTCAGTTTGGTATAGTCGAAATTTTCTATTTTGTGATCAGTAATGATCTCTAGGATGGATGTTATTATCATTCCCATTTTACAGTTAAGGAAAGAGAGACAGTGAAACATAAAATAACTTGCGCAGAAAAGCTGCCCGTAGTTGAATTAGATGATTTTGCCAGGACCTTCCAGTTCTAGCAAAGATGGGACAGGACGTTAGTTCCTTGTCTCATTAATGGCCTCCATGGAGATCTTAAAGGAGACAGCTAGGTGACTAGTGGATAGGGTGCTGGGCCTGGAGTCAGGAAGACCCCAGTTCCAAATATAGCCTCAGATGTGTGATCTTGGGCAAGTCATTTAGCCCTGTTTGTCTTAATTCACTGGAGGCAAAAAAAGCAAATCAGTCCAGTATTTTTGTTAAGAAAACTCTCTAGGCAGTAGGGTCCAGGGCTCTCCAGGAACTGCACACAAATAATAGACTGAACGCCAATGGCAGAGATGTTTAAGATCACTGTAGAGAAGTGAAATGGCTTGTCAAAGGTCTCAGGCAAGATTCGATGCCTGGTCTGACTCAATGCTCTTTAACTTCTGTGAACTTTGTTCATCAAATGTGTGTGTTCGACTTGATGAGAGCTAAGATCCCTAAGGTCATAACCTAACAATTGTAGGAGATAAAGGGAACCCCCCAGAGACTATGGGAAAAATGGACCCAATTGCACGAGTACAGTGATTCTTTAATAGTGAACTTGCTAAAGTTTTCTGCAACTAGAAGAGTCTCTGCAGTCGTCTCGAATTTTCACTTTATTGCTGAGACATTTTAAAAAGGAAAGGATTGGGCCTTCTAGGCCACCGGGAGCTGCCAAAATATACTGTCACTTGCTATTAAAATTATTTATGATTTTCACTAATATTATTCCTGCTGTCTAGATTTCCTTGGTTACATCAGTTGGGATGTTTTTTGTTTATCCCACTCTGAGTAACAAGTATCTCCTCATTCTCCAGCGACTGACAGCTCTGCTCAAGGAGAAGCTTGAAATGTGAGCTGGGGAGGCTGGGAAGTGAAATCTGACCTGGGATTTATAAAAATTTGTAGAAAATAGCATTCTTTTCTACCTCTTGGAAACCCCAGATCCCTTCTAGGTTCAAGTACCTTCTCTTCTAAGGGCATATTCCTGATTCCCTCCTATCTTTCACCCCCAAATTACTTTGTAAATTTAAAAAAATAAATATTTACTGATAGCTTTTGGTTTTATAAAACATCCTTTTCCTTTCCCTGAAAACCATTTCATATAATGAAGAAAATTTTCTTTCTTTTTTTTTCCTGAGGCAATTAGGATTGACTTGCCCAGGATCACACAGCTGGGAAGTGTTTAGTGTCTGAAAATTCAGGTACTCCTGACCTCAAGCCTGATGCTCTAACCACTGCACGACCTACCTGCTCCCATGACTCTTTTTCATGCATTGATTTAAATCTTTTCATTCTTCTCTATATTCATAATATTCACTATTTCTTACAGTTATGTTTTAGTACAGCCATATGCTTCAGTAGTCAGTCAACAAACATTTAATAAGACCCTACTATGTGCTAGATGCTATATTAAGTCCTAGGGATATAAAAAAAGGCAAAAGAGAGTCCTTGCTGTCAACAAACTTACAGTGTGTTGGGGGAGAGAGCCTGCACACAACTATGTCCAAACACAATATAGAGGGGATAAATTGGAGATAATCAATATAGAATTATTGGATAGGAAATATGCATTACTATCATGAGAAAAAAGATTGCAAATTTTTGCTATACAATTGGGAAATATTTAATGAAATAAATAAAAATAATTTCAAAACAAGAGTTTTGCAACTGCTTGTGGTTACAAAGCATTTTCACATATTATTCATTTGATTATCTCATTGAGCTCCTCTTCCTGTGCAGTGCTATCTAGAGATGATGGTGGATCCTTGCAAGTTAATGCCAAGGAAGATCATAGTTGCATAGACTCCAGGACACGTATATGCTCCCTCCAAGGACTTCTACAGTTTGAGAGGCACATGCCGTGCTTGGCTGTAAGGGGACAAATTTGTGGGCCAAAGCAATTCCTTCTAAAATTGAGGGATTGCCATCTGTAAACATGAGGGGGTAGTGAAGCATAATTGTAAATCCCCAACGTATCGCTGAATTAATCTTGACAACAGCCATATGGAATAGGATGGGACTTATTCCCATTTCACAAATGAGAAAATGGCAAAATGAAAGGGCTTGCCTTAGAGAAAATGGCAGCCCAATGGCAGAGGCAGGCAGCAAGTGCCCACCTCCAAGCCTGGTGTTTTTTTTCCACCATGCCCGGCAACTCTTTAAGGGTCCTTTGAGTTCTGACTTCAATCCTGTGTCATTTGAATGAATTGCATCCAAGCAGTCTTTTTAAGTATTCCTCTTCCCCCCAAAAGTATAACGTCCTATTTGTTGGTCTTTGGGTTTTTTTTTTCCTTTTCTCTGGTCATCAAAGTAATGCTGATAATTTAAAAGCCGCCCCTGCAGCACGCCAGCTTGTGTTGGCCATCTGTTTGGAGGCACTAGTGTTAAAAAGCAATAAAGCAATGAACCAAGGGGCCAAGAAGCTCCATCCAAATGGATGGCTTTCCAAAGAAAGGCAGGTTCACTAAGTTTGGTTTTCTTCTGGTGCCCTGGATACAGAATGTCCTCTGTGAAACCGCCAGCAAAAAGAACTCCTGCTTTATAGTGCATGTAATCTGGAGAGCAGGGAAAGAAAAATTTAAACTGCTATTAAAACAAGTCTCAATCCAATGACTACTTTCCTTTCTGTCAAGGTCAATTATTCTCATTCTTGACATGGTCATGGCATCTAGAAGAGATTGTGGTTTTTCCTTGGGATTTTTTATTTTCTTGATTTTTTTTTTTTGGTTGTTGTTTGGACTGTTGCTCTTTGTTGGCTTGTTTTTTCCACAGATCAGAGTAACACCGAGGTGCTTTGAATTCACTATCAAATAAAAAAGATTGAACCCAACAGAAAATATATTTATGATGATGACAAAGGTAATAAACTAGGACATTTACATAGTTCCTGAAGATTTGTGAGAATTTTACATACTTAGATCTCATTTAAGCCTTCTAACAACCATGTGAATTAAGAATTCTAGTCATTTTTAATCTCCTTTCTCAAGAGGAGGAAACTGAAGCTCACATGGATTAAATACTTTACCCATGGTCACACAACTAATGTGTGGAGGGGGAGTTTGAATCTAGGTATTTCTGGTTTCAAGCTCACAATTAAGTTTTTGGCTGTGATTTATCACAATGATTTTTCAGATTGAGGATGTTTTGCATCTGGATTTAACTACAAATAGCAAAGGATTTAGAAGAGCCATTAACTTCTGATACTGAAAGGATCCTCTGTTACTTTGTTTGAAATTCTTCCTAAATTCATTCTTCCATTACAAAGCAATGAGTATAGGGATTTTATTTTATTTCAAAATTATTTTTATTTAGTTAGCCTCACAAAGAGCAGCCTTTGGGATATGTATTGAATCCCAAATAATTTTGTTGGATAATTCCAGAGTTCAGCTAACACCACTTCTATTTTGTGCTTGTCAGAGACACCACGATTCTCTTTGCTCTGGTTTCCAGCTACTTGTAGCCAAGAAGACCCTAAAGATGTTAAATATTTCCTGATAGTTTAGCTCTTAGGTTCTATTTAAGGTCAACTATTAATGAAATCAATTCTGCATTATTCTCAACATAATGGTTTAATTCTTCTTGTTCTTAACCTTTGTTGGGAAAATAAAATTTCAGTTAGAAAATTATCTCAAGCTGAACTGTTATCTAGTGGATTTTGATTAAAAAAAACCAGAACTATATTTTATTATGTTACAATTTACAGTGATGTGAAAAGTAATTGTGATAATAACCTTGTCTCCTGAATCCCCTCTTGACATTGTGACAGTCATCATGGTATTAGGCAAAAAGTGATGAACTTGGGGTTAAGAGATCTAGATTTCAAATCTAGGTTCTGTGATTCATTAGTTAGTTGAGGTTAATCTATCTGACCTCTCTGAAACTTAGTTTTCTTATCGTTAAAGAAAAGAAGATAATCCAGACTGCTAAATTCCCTTCACATCTTTATATTCTGTGGTTCCTATGAGGATCTGTGATGAAGCAATGAAATATTTCCTTACGGTGGGGAGAATTACACATGGTCACGACTATGCACTGAGGCTCATAAACCGGCAAAGATTTTGCATAAATATTTCGCTGGCAGGTAGAGTTTGGAAGGAAGTTATTCCATTACTCAGCCTGAATCTGAGGGAGGAAAAAGAGCCAGCAGGTTGGTTGGGAAGTGTGAAATTCCATTTTGATTTTGCTGCTATCCATCTATCTAGTCTAGCAAATGAGGAATCTGAAGGGGATACCAGCTGGGAAATGAAAAAGAAATAGAAGTTGCATTAAAAACTGCTATAAGATCATGTGGAAGGCCTTATCAGCTCCAAATCTCTCATTTTACAGATGAGAAAATTGAGCCCTGAAGATGTAACATGGCTGGCCCAATGTCATAAAGCTACTAAATTATAGAGCTAGGCTTTCAATAGACTACAGGGTATCATTGAAAGAGCTTAGAATAGGCATTAGTGGCCAGCACTGATAAAATGCTGCATTTGGAGTCCATGAATTTGAGATAAAATATATTCATTACTAACCACTGTATAGCCTCTTCAAAAGACCTGAACCCATTCAAGGAGCTACCTCTAATTTCCACTTGTTGGTACAAGTCTTTATCCCTAGGATCAAGTAAAAATAATCCCTCAAATGTATGGAAATATTCTCTAGTTCCTGGTTTCCCCAGGAGTTTCTCTATGCCATATTCCATAGGCTCTTTTTAATTTTTAATTTCTTTATTTTATTTTGTTAATAAATGTGCTCTCTCATAATGAGAACTACTTGAAAGCAGAGACGATTTTTGTTTTTTTTTCTGTGTATCCAGCACTTAACACAGTACCTGGCACACAGTAAGCACCTAATAAATATTTCTAATTGAATGATTCATCATACACAATCTTCACCACTTTGCTCTCTTTTGGAAGCATGCGAGTTTATCAAATTTTCTTCTAAAATGTGTTGTCCAATACTGTCTGCTTCATTCTACTATAAAGGATAATGGATCTCTCACTTCCTCATTTTGAGAATTTGGCTTCTAGTAATGCAGTTATTGTCTAAGGTATACACAAGAACAAGGTGGAATGGGGTCTCTTACAGCGACCTTCCATTGTTTACAATTGTGCTTTGAGTGATATAAGGATCTTGTGATGCAATACATGAGTAATCAGCCTGTCCTGTCCCTGGGTGACTCTTGGCAATTCAGTTAACTTCTCAATGCCTCAGGCAACTCTCCAAAGGAATATGTTATCCAGCCAGTGATAGCCAGCACTAATAGATAAAAGTTTCCATTCTAAAAGTTCCCTATGTCAGTGAAAAGGCAGATGGGTGGTGCAGTGGATGGAATCCCAGTTTTCTGGAATCAAAAACACTCATCGTCCTGAGTTCAAATCTGGAGTCAGGCATTTACTAGCTGTGTCATCTTGGGCAAGTCACTTAACTCAGTTGTTTCCTCATCTATAAAATGAACTGGAGAAGGAAATGTCAAATCACTCCATTATTTTTGCTAAGAAAATCCCAAATGGGGGTATCAAAGAGTTAACAGATGTTAACAACGAAACCGTAAAAATGCCAATGAGACCACAGATTTGGTCCCTCCTCCCAAAACAGCTATGGCTTTTTAACGAATGACAGTGAAGGGGAGTAAATAGAGGTCCTCCACTTCCCCTATGTCATGGCTCTTGATATTTATTGCTTTTCCAGCTCCAGGGGAGCATATAGATATTCCTAAATGGGAATCCCCTCTATTTCTATAGAAGGCTAGATTTCCTGAGCTGAGAGCTTAGTGCCAGAAGCACTTTGTTTTTATGATCTGTATTTATCATGAAACTCAAGATAAACAAGCTTTTGGCTTTGTATATTAGTACATAATCATATTTTTCTTCAGAGTTTTTACAGCTGTATGGCCTTCATTCAAATCAGAAAATATTTATTTAGAGTCTAACATGTACAGTGCATAGGACTTAGTGGATCCCAAACTAAAATAGTCTTGGCCTTTAAGTAATTTACATTCTATTGATATGGGATAAAGTAAAATAAATGATGAATCGACTTAAAGACAAATAAGTTTGTTAAGAAAGAATGAATAACTGTGGGCACCAGGGAAGCCTTTGCGAAGGAGGTAGCACGTGAATGAAACTAGTCATTTGCAAAGGTGGAGTCATTTCATTGTGAGGATGAGAGTTTTCTGTGAAAATAGAGACAGGAATTCTGTCTCTAGGAAAGGGCTAATTGGCCTGTATGGATGAATCATAATTACACATGAGGGAGGCTGATACAAAATAAGGCTAGAAAATTAAATAGAAGCATGTAACTTTTATTGAAAACATCTTCAAAATTTAATTTTATATCCATCTTCTCTGGTTCCATGAATATGATGATTTCTGCCATCATAAATATCTTAACAGTCTTAGTTATCTTATTCCACAATATGCATTGTAATGATTTTGCACACTTTATTTCAGTGCTTGATTTTCCCAGACATTATTCTAGCATTTGACTTACTAAATGTTGTCTTATATCCTATTATTGAATATGTACTCATCTTTTATGGATGTCAGGGACAATTTGATTCAATTATGTTCCTTGCTTAGTGATTATCTATATAATAAAGACATTATAATATAAAACTATAATAGAATTTTTAAGTCCTATTATTGTTTCTAACATTAATTTCTTTTTTTAATTAAAAATGTCTCAGTTTGCATTCAGAGTTCATCAGTTTTCTTTCTAGAGATAGATAACATTTTTCATCATTCATTCTTAGGAATTGTCTTAGATCATTGTTTTCATTAAAATAGCTAAGTCCTTTGTAAATAGTTTTAAACGCCAAACAGAGAAGTTTAGATCATCCTAAAGAAACAGGGGGTCATCATCATAATTGGCTATATTAATAACAAAACTAACAGAAATCACATGATTATGTCAATAGATGCAGAAGAAAAATTGACCAAATACAACATCTATTCCTAACAAAAACACTAGAAAGCATAGGAATAAATGGAATTTTCCTTAAAATGTTTAGTAGTATCTATCTAAAACCATTAGTAAGCATTGTATGTAATGGGGATAAACTAGAAGCATTCCTAGTCAGATCAGGGGTAAAACAAGGATGTCCATTATCACCACTTTTCTTCAATACTTTTATTAGAAATATTAGCTTTAGCAATAAGAGGAGAAAAAGAATTGATGAGATTCGAGTGCACAGCAAGGTAACAAAATTATTAGTCTTTGCAGATGATATAATGGTATATTTAGAGAAGTCTAGAAAATCAGTTAAAAAACTACTTGAAGCAACAACTTTAGCAAAGTTGCAGGATAGAAAATAAACCCAAAGAAATCACTGTCATTTCTATGTTACCAACAAAGCCCAGCAGCAAGATATAGAAAGAGAAATCCCATTTAAAATATCTGTGACAATATAAAATATTTCAGTGTCTCACTGCCAAGACAAATCCAGCAGCCATATAAATATAATTACAAAGCATTTTGCACATATAGTCAGATCTAAACAATTAGAAAAATGTTGATTGCTCATGGATAGGCCAAACTAATATAATAAACATGACAGTTCTGCCTATATTAATCTATTCAATGCCAAAATCAAAAGTGCCAGGAAATTACTTTATAGAAATAGGAAAAATAACAGCAAAATTTATCTGAAAGAACAAAAGGTCTAGAATATCAAGGGAACTTATGAAAAATGCAAAGGAAGGTGGCCTGGTTTTACTAGACTTAAAACTATAGTATAAAACAGCGGTCATCAAAATCATTTGATCCTGGCTAAGAAATAGAGTAGATCAGTGGAATAGGTTAGGTACACAAGACACAATAGTCAATGACTATAATAATCTATTGTTTGATAAATCCAAAAACTCTAGCTTCTGGAATAAGAACTAAATATTTGAAAAAAATTGCTGGGAAAACTGGAAAATAATATGGCAGAAACTTGGCATAGACCACCATCTCACATCTTACACCAAGATCAGGTAAAAATGGGTTCATGACACAGACCTAAAGGATATTTATAAACACATTATATTCTTTTTTAAAAAATAAATTTTATTTGTTGTCTTATATTGTTATCTCACATTCACTTCCAAATTTATCCCCATCCCACTCATTGAGTGCAATTTCCTGTAACAAAGATTTCAAAAAAGTAAATCAACAAGCATTTATTAAGCACTTAGTATGTGTCAGTTACTGTTCTGTGGGCTGGAGATAAAAAGAATGAAAAAGAAAGTTTCTGCTTTTAAGGAGCTCACAAGCAGCAGATCACATGAAACCAACTATGTATAAACAAGATCTGTAGAAGGATAAATTGGAGGTCATCACCAAAGGGAAGGATTAGAATTAAGAAGGAATGGAAACATTTTCTTTTGGAATATGCAATATGCTATATCCATATTTATCCATCTATATAGAAAAGGAGAGGGGCAAATTTTCTCAAATTTTTTGCTCATTATAATTTCATACTTTGGCATTGTTTCCTTTGTCTCACACATTATGTCTTTCATTTTCCTGATTGTAGTTACATCATTTGGCATCAATGCATATGTCTTTATGTGCTTTTCTGAAGTTGTCATATTTTTCGTTCCCTGTGGTACAGTAACATTTTATTTTTATAAACTACAGTACATTTTTATGTACTACAGTACATTTAGCCATTCTCCTATGTTTTTCTACAAAAAAGTGCTTATATGAATTTTTTTTTTGTGCAATGGGACCTTTCTTTTTTTGGAATCTGTGCCTAGCAGTGTAATTTCTACTCTCTGACTTGTACAGACACTTCTTGAAGTCATGAACTCAAGCTCCATAAACTCCCCTCTCAGGCCAGACAACTTGCCTTCTTCTCTTGACAGTTATTATTTTCTGTTCCTGAGGGAAGGGAGAAAGAAGGAAGACATTCTCTTTCCCTCTCCTTGTTGTACTTCAGTCTGAAAGTTCCAGAGACAGAGAGAACACAAAATTGCTGAATTCTTAGCCTGTCATTATTCATAAAAACACCCACACCATAGAAAACATGGCCCTTCTGTCAAGATTCCATCACCTCGTAGTCTCGGTTACCCATCATCTTTTTTAAATCACCATTCCTGCAAAAGTTTATTGGGAATATATAGTAATTGCCATAATGAGGAGGTCAGAAGAGCTTAAAAAGGACCCCATCCAACAAATACTTGCCAGACAGAGAGGTAGCAGCCAAGAATAATACTGGTTTAAAGTACAAACTTATTTTCAAATTAATATAACTGGAAAATGTAATTGTACATTGCCATAATTTCTTAAGTAACTATGAAAATCACAACTGCTTAACAGAATGCTTAGCATCATGCAATAATTGCTATAATTGGAGAATTCTTAATGGTGTATATGTGTTGACATAAAGCAAAATAAAGTCCTAACCCTATTGAATGAAAAGCACAAATCAAAAGTTGACGGATTTAGTGTGTTAGTGGTCTTAACAATCACTTTAGGTCGTGATGTGGTTGACCTGATTTATTGCATCATTCAAGGCTAACATGGAATTGTTTCAACTTGTGTGGATGAACTTCTTTTCAATTCTGAAAAGCTGGAAAGGGATTAAAGATTGAAGTTCAACTCCCTCAAGTTCTCCATGTAGTTTAGGCAATGTGAACAATTTTACCTAGGAATATAAAAACCAATGATTAGAATCTTGATGTCATTCAGTAAGTTGATAAAATTTTTAAGTGCCTAAAGATAGACGCTACGAAAGGCAAAATACAGTCTTTGCTCTGAAAGTTCTCATAATCTAATGGATATATTGACTTTTTTTTTCATTGCCATTATATAGTGTCCCAAAGGTCTTAATGCATTTTTAAGCTTTCATAAGCTTCTAAAGTTGAACTAACCTGTAGGACACCCTGCATATTATGGCTTTGTATTGAGCTCATCATCCAGTAAAACCCATAGGTTAGAAATTTATATTTATACCTATTTAATATTATCTAATTAATTTTGGTTAATTATTTTATCTCACAAAGATGATTTTGTATATTTATACTTATATAGTATATTAAAACTTAGCTTTCTATCATTTGCTCATTTACTAAACATGTAAATTATATTTTCAAACAAGTCATTTTTAAAAATATTGCCCCTTGAAAAAACTCTGAAAATTGAAGGCTTACCCATAAATTAGGGCATAGGGGAGCATATTGTGGTATATGAATACAATGGAACCCCATTTTGTTATAAGAAATATGTAAAAGTTTTAAAAAGATATGGAAAGATTTGCCTGAAATGGGATGGAATGAAATGAACAGAACCAGAAGAACAAATGATAGTTTAACATCAAGAGAAAAACAAGCAATTTTTTCTTTTGTGCAGCATATTTATATATAAAATATATTTATGTATTTATATTCAATATGTAAATATTCACATTTATTTTTATATTTATATAAAATGCATACAAACTGAATGATATGTTTAAAATAACATTGAACTAAAGATTTTGAAGGTTCTCAAAAGTAAAAGAATAATTTGAAGAAATTGACCCCATTCTCTAAACTATGCTAGTGGACTGACACATCTTCTGTTTGACCACTTCCCCAGAAAGCCTCTTGATGACTCCATTGGATAAGGAAATTATGTCTAATCAGTCAAAGCTAAATAACAGAATGTGAGTTAAAATTAGAAAATTCTTTTGGGAAAATAAATATTTAAAAAAATTTGCTCTCACTGAATTAGTAAAAAGTTGTTTTATCATAGATGGAAGTAACCTTAGAGATGGAGAAAAACAATTGATAAATTGGTAAATCTGCAGATTCACCAGGACTAGAAATATTTTAATGGAAGTAATAGTAAAGCTCCTCAGATTCTGTGGGATCAACAATACTTCCCCAATAACATTTAGCATTTTAATAAATGGAAAAAACAAGCAATTCTGTTGCTCTGATAACTCTGATAACAGGATCCACCATGATTCCAGAGGACTGATCCAGAGAGATAATGGACTAAAAGGCAGAATAAGAAGCACATTGTTGGATGTGAAAATGTGGGGATTTATTTTCTTCACTGTTCTTATTGATACAGGGGTTCTGTAATTTTTTGTGAGATGAAGAAAATGAATTTGATAACTTTAAAAAAAGTTAAAGAAAAAAAAGTTGACTCCTATAGGATTACAAGTTACTTTTCTAACAGACCTTCCTCTAAGTTGACATTGACGTATAAATGATGAGTTTTGGAGTCCAGTTAATATGACAATACTATCACCTAACCTCAAATCCTTTAACTACCTTACCTTTCTAGGTTTATCTCATTTAATTTCCACTGATGCATCACAGTTTATGAACTAGGTAACTTGTTCTTTTCTATTTGTTCTTGTTCAGTCCTTTCAGTCTTGTTTAACGTTTTGTGATCCCATCTGGGGCTTTCTCAACAAAGAGCATGAAGTGGTTTGCCATTTCCTTCTCCAGCTCACTTTACAAATGAGGAAACTAAGGAGAACAGGGTTAAGTGAGTTACCCAGGATCACAAAGTAATAAAAGTAGGAAAGCTGGAATTTGAACTCAGGTCTTTTACTCCAAGTCTTTTTTTTTTTTTTTTTTTTTTTTTCCCCCACTGTACTTCATAATTTTGCCTGAGAATAAATATCCCTTTTGTTAGTTTATGGGGAAAAAAAAAGTGTATGGGGAATGTTAAGTTGAAAAGATGTGGAGAACATATGCAGTAAATCTTTTCTTATGTAAATCAATTCCTTCTTAGCATAAATAGCCCCCAGTCCCTTGGATTTCTGGGCTCTCACATCCACCCCCCTCTTGGGACAGGAGTTCCATTGACCCTGATGGATGAGTGTCTAGTCCCTGCCTCGAAAGGCTCCACTTAGAGTGATTTCAGAGTCACTCCTGGCAGTTGATTCCATTGCCTAACTGCTCCCTGCGGTCTAACATTTTCCCTAATATTTAACCTCAGGTTTTGCTGCTACAGCTGAAGTCTTGTTAACTTTCATTCTGTACTTGTTGACTAATATGAGAAATGGATCTCTGCCCTGTCTATAATATCCCCTTATGTGCGGGCAGGCACAGGATGACTCAACTCAGTAGTCTGTTCTCTGCAAGGAGCATTCCCGGTTCTCTCACCCTTTCCTCGGAGCTCTTGCCTTTCACACTCAGGTGTGTCTAGGTGCTCTCCTCTGAACTCGGGTCAGTTAGCCTGTGTCCCCTTAAAGGACATGTTTCTGAGGGCCATAACTCCCGCCAGATCACCACCGATCCAGACAAGGTGCCATTAAGACTCACTTAAGGTTTTGAAACTGATACCCATGTTGTTGTTTTTCACCTGGGTTGCAAACTGAACTAGCTCCCTCTTTCCTTGCACCCTTGTTATAAGCTAAGCTTTCTAGGCTTACTGCACATGACTCTCCTTTTAGACATTGTGCATCACAAACTAGTCTTTTTCCTGTTCCTAAAACCTGGCACCCTATTTCTGGCTCCCACGTCTTTGGATGAGTCTTCCTCCACATTCCCTCTTTTTTTCATCCTCCCAGAATATGCATAACTTACTTCAAGTATCAGATCATGAAATCTTTCCTCCTCTCCTTAATAGTATTTTCTGCTTTCTTCCCAAATTTTAGTGAACATATTGTTTTTGTTTAGTTGTTTTCCCATTGTATTCAACTCCTCATAACCTTGTGTGGGGTTTTCTTGGAGTGATTTGCTATTTCCTTCTCTTGCTCATTTTACAGATGAGGAAACTGAGGCAAACTGGCTTAAGTGACTTTCTCAGGGTCATACAGCTAGTATCTGAGGGCAGAGTTGAATTCAAAAAGTGAACTCTTTCTGATTTCCAGGTCCAGAGTTCTATTGACTGGGCTACTAGCGATATATTACAGATAGAGAAATAGATATACACACTTTATATACAAAAAGTATATAATGTATATACTGCATATATACTTTAAACATATATTTATATACTTTTTTTGAACAAAAGTGAATGTATGCATATATAATTCTCTCTCTCTATACCTATATATTAATACATAGGCACATATACTTACATACATACAATCACATGTAATCTATATATTAATATAGATAGACACCTATATATCAATACACATACCTATATATGTACACCTATATATAATATACACACACATATATATACATCTATATATCTATATCTATCAATATATAGGTATACATGTATATGTGTGTATGTTGATATATAAATATACCTAAATATACACATGCATATATATATATATATATATATATATATATACCTGTGTGCATGTATATACATAGATATAGCTGTATATAGGTATACATGTATATGTTTCCTTTTCCTTTGTATCTTTTTCTCTATGTGTATATCTTCCTATCTAGTATAGATACTATATATATGTGTGTATATATCCCTTGTTTCCCTTGCAGTTAGCAGGCATTTCATGGCTGTTTCTTGACTTAGAGTCCATGGAATGTTAAAACTGGAAAGGAGATAAGAAGTCACTTATTTTAATTCCCTTATTTTACATATGAAGAAACTTGGATCCAGAAAAATTTTGTAATTATTTTAGGTCAACAAAGCTGTTCGCTGATAAAAGTAGGAACACAATTATTTCTCCAGTCAAGTTTTCAAATTCTCTTATTTTATGAATGTGCGCTCCATCCTGCTGTCATATTTAGCAGAGTTCTGAATGCACATCCCCTTCTGTCAACAGAGTTCAGTGACTCTCAGTTAACTACTCGATAACTGGCTTCCATTCAAGGTTCTCTAGAATCTGGCACTAACTTAACTTTAACGGGCCTTAGCTCTCACCATCCTCCCCAGGTGTACAGTCCAAAATAGAAGATCGCTTATCTCAGGATACGCTCCTTCCTCCCGTGCCCCTCTGCTCCCATTAATCCTTGCTCATCTTCAAAGCCCACTTCAAATACCATTCATGGAGGGACCTTCATAGGCCAACCTAGGCCCCAGACCTCAAAGTGCTCTCTCCTTCTTCAGGCTTCGATTACATTTTATCCTCTGTCAGTGACCTTTTACCTTCTGTTTCATATGAAATTTGCTTGGGTGCATATTTTATTTTGTGTACTGGAGTGAGATTTCCAAAAGGAAGTTATCACGCACCTTTCTGTCTCCCACAGAGCCCATTATAGGGGTTTACATTTCATCAATAAGTGTTTGTGGAAGAAGAGAGTTAAACAAGCATTTATTGAGTACCTACTGTGTGTAATACATTAGCACTAGAAGTATTTCTTATGTGATAGGATAGCATTGACATAAACAAGTAAATATGTATTAAATATAACAGAAAGATGCTATACATGTGTATGAATATACATGCTATATATGTACATTTATATTTGGTCTCTTATTGGCCAAGGGGCTGATGGCAAGTGTTTTTTCTCACTAGAAGGAGAGACTGAAGAACCACAAGACACAGGGACTACATGGGACTGAAGAGTCTTTGGACATTTCAAGCCCCTTCAGGAGAAAGCGCCGTGGAGGTAAGAACCCAAGTCAGTGCCAAAGGGCAGCTGATTGCAAGTGAATGAAGGTCATTGAGCCATTCTGTGTTCAAGTCCAGTTGGTTGGCTTATGAGTCCCAAACCCGGCCCTCCGTCTCCACTTAGGAGCCTTTGTCCGGATTCCTACTCCCTGTGCTAGGAGCGATCTCCCTGTTTTTAGTTTTTGCACATCCCCTCGCTTCTCTCAAGGTTCTGCTCATGGACTATGCTTTATATAAAGCCTTTTCTTTATTAAAACCTTTCTTCTCACAAGTCACAGAACCATAGTGGATTACTGTAGGAAACTTTCATCTTTCAGCAAATTTCTTCCTCCTTCAGGTTAATGTCTCTTGTTAGAACCAAAACCAGGGCAGATGAAGCTGCATTTTAATTATCTTGGAAAGTGTGTTCCTTTAGGGAAAAATAGCATCGTGCCCACCTGGAGCTCTGTCACCTCAGGCAGAGGTTTTGGGCCCTCCAGGCTGATGGGAGACTGTGGGCACGCAGTGCCCTTGGAGATGGAGTCACCACACAGATCATTCCTTTCATGACCGGCGTTCACAAATCTCCATTTCACTTTCCTCACACAGGGATGCTGTTGTCACTGGCCCGCGGGCACGCGGAGATACACATGTAGGCGACCACAGGCACGTACTCGGCTGACCACATTAGCCATTGGGGCAGGCCTGCATACTTCACAAATAGAGAGATGAGCTTTCCGAAGGAGTTCCCTTCTACATAAGTATATAGGCCAGAAAGCCCTTCACATCGGATGGCTCAGAGGTCAGATCCTCTGGTCCTCCCCAAATTAGGAGGCTGGGAGGGTGCATCTGGCTGGGGAGCCCTAAGTTTGAAGGCTCTGTGACAGCTGATCCATTGCAAAAATAGACACAAATTGGATTAAAACGGACAAAAGCCACCAGTGAGGTTCACACACTGAGACCCCATTGTAATGAATAAAAATAACAATGGCATAGAATGTTCAGGGGTTTGACTGGTCTCGAGGAGAGTCATAAGTAGCTTTAACGGGGACATTATGATTGGGAAGACTGTCTGTAGAAAGCCTATAATGCTGACAGAGAGATCTGAGCTAATATGAATCATAGGCAAAGTACGTTAATGTCATGATGATTGAAGTAACTATTTGGGAGCTCTGGACCAAACGATCTTTCTTGCTGCTGCCTAAAATTCTTTCATTGAAGATTAAATCTCTGGGGTACGCAAGTAATTTCTTGTAGAATCAAATAACTCAAAAGGGAGTAAGAGGTGAAGTAACTATTAGTCATTTATATATTTTAGTGAGAAAATGATGTTTTTCCAATTCAACATCCAGTGGAGAAAAGATGGGGAGGGGTCTAATGTTGACAATTACTGTATATCCATGTGACCTATGATGAATACTTTGGCTTCTCTGAGCATTATTATATCTACATTGTATTATAAAGAAGGAATTTTAAAAGTGCTCTATCAATATGTAGTATTACTATTATTGCATATCATATATAATTATAACAACAATCACAGTAATCATTTTATGATCCCACAAAAGTCCTCTTTGTTATAGAATGAGGAAACTCCTCAACCAATGGAGATCCACAAGTGCTCTGCAATTTATAGTTTTAGAGACTGGTAATTCACACCAAGAGATTAAATGACTTGGCTGAATTCAAGCCAAACAGCCAGTGTGTGTGGCAGAGACTGGATGTGAACTCAGGTCTTCTGACTGGGAGTCCAGTTCTTCATCCATTTCACAGAACTCATTTCATTTCTCTTTAGTTTGTAGCATTTTGAAGAGAATAATCAGGGTTAAGTGACTTTCCCAGAATCACACAGCTATAAGTGTCTAATGATTTGAACTCCTGACTCCAAGGCTTATCTATAAGTTATTTTAGCATCTATTCTTTTCTCAATGACCAAAGATTTGGTTCACTACGAGAGAAACTAATATCTTCACATGGATGCTATTGATATAAGTAAAGACATGAAAGAAATAAAGACATGAAGAACTACATAAAATTATCTTGAGGGACACGCAGTAGTTGAGTTCATCATTTATTCCAAAACAGTAACAATCATGATTTCATGAAGATTTTAGTCATTTTGTTTTGCATCGTTCATGATAAGGATAAATGAGGTTATAGTCTATCCGCCAACATCTAATACAAAAAGTGAAAAAAATCAACAAAGTCTCAGAACTTTCATATAGTCTTTCAGATAAACTGAATAGATACTCAGTGACTTGAGTGCAAAAGTGATCATAAGAGAGGATGGCAGAAACAGTATTGGACAATATGGTTTGAGATTTAAAAGGACAAGAGACTGTGGGCTATGTAGGTTCTTCATTTCAGTTAATGTTGGCTATTTTAAGAGGGAGGCAGAGGTCGTTGCCTATTGAATATCACAAAAAATGAAACTGAATGAATGTCAAGCTCAGATTACAAAAGAATAAGAAATATCTAAGGTGGTAACTTTCTGCATTTTTGTTGTTGTTGTTGTTATCTTCACCAAAGTAAACTTTGGGTTCACCTCCCATCTCTGTAAAAATTCCATAGGAGTGATCTTTGCCTACATCAAAAGTATTCCCAAAGAAAAGATGAGATGGGAAAAAGGAAGCTTTTCATATTTGGGAGGCTCCTTATAAAATCCCTTTGTTTCATAATCCTGCAAGGCAATCCTTGAACCTCAATAGTTGGTTCATTTCATTTTTCTTCAAATGAGCCTCCACCTCCACTGCAGGCCTTCAGGCAATAAGATATTAAATACAGAAAAGGGCTTCTTTCCTAGTACAAAAAATGCAGGACAGACTTCTGTCCAAGCCAAAAGATGCAGCACAGAAATTTCTCATGCCTTTTGTAAGAGATATCAAATGACCTTCTCCTCCAGGTCCTGTTCTGATACTCCAATTTATAATGGACTGAGCCCTTCCTCTCCTCAAAAGGGAAAGAGCTTAGATTTACTTGAATTTCAACACTACACTCTCTCTCTCCCTTCATCCCTCCCTCTCTCTCACCTCCCCATCTCCTCCTCTCTTTTACCCCCCCTTCTCTCTATGTGTCTCTCTATCTTTCTGACTCTGCTACCCAATATGTGAATTCAAAGGAGCAAAGGCACTTGATCTCTTAGGGAAGTTTCATATTATACATGATCTAGGCCTTTTCCTAGAATTATTTTCTTAGAATAAAACACAAAATCCCAGGGTTCCCATTTTCTTTTCTATGTATGTGACGACACCAGCAATGGTGTGTCAGAGAATACTAAAAGTACTTTCAGGAGAATCACCTCAGAGAAAGAGCTATGTCCGGGGCTGGGATTCTGAACACCCCCGATAAATGAAGGAGTCCTGTGGTTCTCAGATGGCATCTGCATCTCATTTTCAGGACTTCCATTTTTTCCTTTCTCATACACCAGATGGACACACATTCGCACCCTCTTCAGCAGCCCTTTCCCAGAGATCTTTATCTTTGCCACATCCCTATTTAATGGAGATGTTATAGTCCCAGAGAATGTCTGGCAGGCATTCGAAAGACGTAAGAAGAGCAGGAGCTAGACCCTCGCTGAAGGCCCCCAAATTGAACAAGTAGCTTCTTTCATAACATTTCTCTAAGGCTTGACGGTTCTCACAACACTCTTCCTCCTAACGCTCCACTGAAGTGTTAGCGGTAAGAATTATACCAATATTTAAAACCTTGGATATTTCAATAGTGTAGATAGACTTGTACAAAGAGCAGCCTGTTTCTTGATTTAGATACTCTTGGTTTATTGTAAGAAAAAATAACAAGTTTTCATTCTGAAGATGAATTTCTCCTCACTTAAGGATTCTGGTTCTCAGATGGGCCTGTAAACTCCAAAATTTTCCAGTTTATAATACAAAGATACACTGAATATGGAGCTAGAAACATTACAGGTAATCTGATCCAGTCCCCTGCTGAAGGGCATCAGCTACCTGGTCATTTGCTCCTGGTTGCATTGCTAATGAGAGGAAAAGCTGGGATTGAACCTAGGTTTTTTCATTCCCAAATTAATGCTTTTTGTGTTCCAGCATCCTGGCTGTTGGAGAACTATGCCTCTTCTGATCAAAGGAGATAAGAGTATGTAGTGATGCAGCTTGTGTGAGATAGGACATGATAAAGATCATGGCACCCTCTTTGAGAAGTCACCCTCACTACTACACGAGGTTGACTGCAAAGAGTGTAGATGGGTAGAATAGCCAGCTGGTCATGGCAGATTTCTTCCTGCTGCCAGATTGGCACTCTGTCCCCTGTGCACCTAGCTGCCTTGGCTGATTTTAGGGATGGCAGCTCCTGACTCTTCTACAGCCCCCCAAAGTGCCCAGGATCCTATTGCTAGCAGTGATTGTTCCGGGAGACTGTAGCATCAGCGAGTCATCATGTAAACGGGGTCATTTTTTTGTGCTTCGGTAATCAAGCTCCCTTGGGTGGTACCCAAGAAGGACTTACCTCATGGAGAGTCTTGTTCTATGGCGAATAATGTTTCAAACAAGTTTTTGTATACTTTAATCATACCGGTTAAGCAGCTGTTATTATACTTTCGTGCTAATCCAGGACTTGGACTGTATTAATCCTGTTCTTAATCCTAGAAGAGTCTTTAAATATTTTGCATTTCTTTGCAGTGAGAGGCTTTTCATATGAAAGAGATGTAAGATTTTCCGGCTTTACTTGGGTCAATACTTTGAAAATTCTTTGTTTAACCATTACACATGCCTTAGCCGGGGATCATCTCCCCATTCTCTGTCCTCTTAGCTCACTTTGTCACTGTGTTATGGCATTGATCACATGATAACTTGCCCTCTGGCCATTTGTGTGCGTACCTAGTCTTTTTCACATCCTTGAGGGCCCAGACTGCGCCTGCAATTCTTTGAATCCCCAGTACTTGACTCATCTGGTGTTCAATCAAGATTTGTCAAACGAACAAAAGAATGAATTAGGCCCGGACGCCACAGTTGCCCAGATCTAGCGGACAAAGAAAGAGAGCGTGGTCACACTCTCAAAGTTGGGTTAAAGATCAGTGGAAAGAACTTGTTGGGAAGGTGAGGAAATGTTCAGGAGTTCTTATAGATCCAAATGAGAATGAATGCAGAGATGACTGGCAAAATTGATTTCCAAACCTCCTGTATTTCTTTCTTTTTTTGCCTCTCTTCTCTTTTTTTTCTCTCTAATCCTACCTCTTTTTTCATTCACCTTTTTTTTTCTTATTCCATCTTAAAGGAAATTACTCTTTTCAATTTCATCAAGTATATTGGATTTTCTGCTGTCTAGAGAAAGGAACTTGGGGGAAGGGAGGGAGAAAAAATTGGGACACAAGGCAAGGTGAATGTTGGAAACTATGTATTTTGCATGTATTTTGAAAATAAAAAGCCATTATGGTCAAAAAATTTTAAAAAATGATGTAACAACAACAAAAAGAATTTCATGAAGCCTTCATTGATTTAGTTGTATTGTGTAATACCCTAGTAAAGTGACTTTTTCTCTGTTTCTCCTCTCCATCTCCATTTTGCATCTTTTACTTCTGGTTCCTGGTTCTTAGCTGGTCTTCTTTGACAGTATCTGCTCTCCTTTTCACTTCTCTGCCCCTCTGTAACCTCCCCCTTCCCTCTTTTCTGAAACCTAGACTCCTTCCTAGTAGTACACCATGCCATTTGACCTAGAAGTGGCCCCAATGACTATTTAGTCCATGGTTTCCTCCCTAGAAAAGGACGCCTGCTCTGCCCGTGGGACAAGTGGTCCCCAGCATCTCCCCCCACGGGCAGTCTGTTTCACTTTCAGAAAAGTATTTTTTTCCTTCTTGACTTTAGGCCTCTATGGATCTTTGTAACTTTGCAGTCACTCCTCCTTTTCCTTCCTGTTGTCAAACAGAACGAGTCTACCCAGATTTCCATGTGGCTTCCCTCCAAGGCTGTCCTTGTACCTTCCCTTCTCCAGCAGAAACATCCATTGTTTTTTAGACAATGATCATCCTATAGCATGAACTCAAAATCCTTCACCATCCTGCTTTGCCTTTCTTCAAATGGCTTCTGGTTTTTCGGTTCCATCATTCAGCTGGGGTGGCCCAAACTGCATACGCTATTCCAGAGCTCGCTCCCAGAAGCTCTCCCTCTCTGTGTTGCCTGTGATGGCGTCGGCTCTCCTGCCTGCCACTTCTGGCTTGTTCAGAGGCAATGCTCTCAAACTTCAGACCAATTTCCCCACAGCAATTAGCCAGCTCTCCCCCATACTGATTGTCAGAGACAGAAAGGACTTTGGTGATCTATTGATATAACATGTTTTATAGATCAGGAAATTGAGGCACAGGGATATTAACTGACTTGTCTACACTCAAATGGCTAATAACTAAAGCCTGATAGCCAAAGTCTTTGCTTTCCACCATCCTATGCCCCAAGGAAAGCACCAGGCACTTGGCTTTTGCACATAATAGATGCTAAATTGGGAGTGAGGAGATCATAGATCTAATCTCAGTTTGAGCTCTAATTGGAAGATTTCCCTTGTCTCCATTGGGTCCCTTTCCTTTCTGAGTTTCCTGAATTATAAAATGAAAATGTTAAAACAGGCGATTTAGAAGTCGCCTTCAGACTGGAGTGACCTTTTGGTCTGCAGCTCTGCCTGTGTCCCAGTGATCCTGGGAGCCTCAGAGGAAACAATTTGGGCTTCATCTCTATTGGACTTATGGCGTATGCACAAAGAAGGAGGGCTGTCTGTGGAGGGAGAGAGCAGGGCCAGCAAGAGACACCTTCCCCAGAAGGTGGTGATGGTCTGAGACTTGGAGGGAGAGAGGAGCTTGCGCAACAGGGGTTGGGGTTTTTGTATATTTTTACTTTTGTGTTCCCAGCATCTAAAGCTCTACCCTGCACATAGGAGCCACTTAACAAATTCTTGTTGAGCTAAATTGAACTAAAGGCTAATACAAGACTGAAGATGAGGTGGAAGCACAGCCCAGGTTTGTCTCTGTCTCTGTCTCTCTCTCTCTTTCTCTCTCCCCCCATCCGCCTTCTCTCTTTCCTTTTCCTCTCTACCCCTTCTCTCTTTCTCTGTCTCTGTGTCTCTTTCTGTCTCTGTCTCTCCCCCTGTCTCTCATTTTTGTGTTTCCTTTAGTGAAGAGAATCCCTGCCATTTATTAGCCAGCCCATTTGTAGAATTTTTTGAGAGAATTCCCTGGGACACGAGGATGTTCAGGGCTTCCCTATAGTCCTGTACCCGTATGTGGCCAAGGCAGATCTTAAATCTGGACCTTCTTGACTTCAGTTCTAAACCCTCTTTCATAGTTCAGAGCGAAGACCCAGAGACGGTGTCCCCGTCCGAGTCACACGGCAGTGAGCGGGAGAGCCGGCCTCCCAGTCCCAGCCTCTGCTTTTCCTTTGTGGTTCGAGAAGCTGCTCCCCGACATCCTTCCCTGTTCCAAAGGCCCATAATCTGTCCTGAGACGATCTCCAGGACACTTTCGGCTCCAACCTGCGGTGATGATAGGACCCTGGTCCGCGAGCGCCTGCTCAAGTCAGTGTGGGTTCAGAACCGGAGTTGTGGGCCGGGCCTCATTCCTTCTGATACCCGCCAGCTCCACAGTCTGATGATTTCAGTTCAGCACATGTTTGTGAACTGGCTACTGCGAGCAAGGCTGTGGCAGTAGCACCAGGAGCCCAGGAGGACTCGCTTCAATCTGGGGGCTGCAATTAGGTTCCCAAGTAAGAAAGTATACCGAGTAGCTCAAGAGCGACGTAGCTGGGGCCCGGCCGCTCCGGGCAGCCTTCAGCTCCGAGGGATCGCCGAGATTCAGCTGAAGCAGGCTGGGACCTAGAAATTCCGCCGCTGGGCAGAGGGGCGCTTGCAGTCCCCCGTTGTTCATTTTTTCCATCAAGACGGTATTTCGAGAAATATTAAGTATGAAAAGGTTAAAAACTAAGAAAACAGTAGCAAAGGGGGGGAAGGTTCTCCCATCAGACCAATTGATTCGAGGGGTAGGGTCACTGAATGTAGCCTTCTTTCTGCGGGTCGTGTTTCTTTCCTACCCCCGCTCCAAAGTAAGCAGGAATGAAATACACAACCCCCTTGTGACTGGAAGCTGCGAAGCGTTCTCCACTTGTGGTTGCTTTCAAATAAGCCTGCACGGAATCTGTGTTGGAAAACAGTGGAAGTCTTTATTAATCAAGCACTTTACTTGCCATGCCCGCATAGAGTTTCATTTATGTAAAAACGCCCTTCAAAATGGTTTTGGAGCGATGGCCTTTCCCCAGACTTCAACAGAAGAATATTTTTGGACTTGTAAATAGAATAATTGAAGCAAATATTTGCTCACTGGGAAGCTTCTGCAGTATCTTCGATTCAGGCACAAGGGGGAAAAATGTATGGATCGCAGGGTGCGTTTTGTTGCCTGCGTTTCCTCCCTGTCTGGGAATCGCTGGTCGGGCCCTTCGGTGACAGCAGCTTTCCTTTATGTGGCACTTTGATAAAATGACAAAGGAGGGTCCCACAGCATCGGATCTTGTCCTCCCGATTGTCCTGCGGGCTTCTTAGGGCAGGGGATACAATCCCTATCACACAGATGAGGGAACAGGGCAAAGAGAGGGGGAAAGGCCATTTCCAATTGGTCAGACACCCAGGAAGTGACAAAGTTGGGAATGGACCCCGGAGCTTCTGATCCAGTTTGGCTCAAAGAGAACTCAGAAGGGAGCAATATGGCAGAAAGCTGGAAGGGTAGTCTTGTGCCTCATGAGGGTGAGATAGAAGAGTCTGAATTTTGCTTTGTGGGGAATAGGAAGCCTCTGAGGATTTGGGAAGAGAGGAATAATGCGATGAATATCCAATTATTTGGATAATAAAGATTATGCTGTCAGTAATATGCTGTAGCAGAGGGAGAATATATGACAAAGGAAGTTATGGATTATGACCCGGAGTAGAGTGGCAGCTGTAGTGACAAACGGGGGAGAAATGGTAGAGGTAAAATGCACAGGATCTGGCAACTACTGGACTTCCGGAAGGAGGGAGAGAGAGGATCAGAGTTAAGTCCAATTCAATTCAGCCCAACAAACAATTATTAAATGTATTGGAAAGCATCCCACCGGCTACCGAGGATACAAAGACTAAAGCCAGCTAGTCCCTGCCCTCTAGGAGATCACATTCTAGAGGGATACCCAGGACTCTCTGCAGGAAAAGTGATTGCGAAAATGGGGACCTAGCTAAGTGTCAGTGCTACTGGTCAGAGATAACAGTAGCGTGAAAGAACCAATCAAGGGGAAAGAACATAAGTTTTGTTTTGGATAAGAATTTAGTGGGGCAGGTAGGCTGAGCTGTGCTGTAGTAATTAGGGATGTACTTCTGCAAATTAAAGCAGATCAGGATTGTAGTTTTAGAGCTGGGAGTCACATAGGAAGCTATAGGGTTGAATGATGTTGCCAAGGAAGAAATTGCAGCAGAAAAGGGGACACAGAGCTAACTCTTGGGGAAGATACCCCCAAATGGTCAAGGAGAAGAGGAAGAATATGGGAAGGAGAAGCTAAGGGTGTGGGGTAATGTCCCTGAATCAGAGTGAGCAAGAGGGAGCCATATATTCTAGACAGCTATGGGGTTTGGAGAATGACCTAGAAGAATGGAAATACTATCAGCAGTGAGAGGCAAAGTGAGCCACCCACAGACCTCATAGACCGCAGTGCAAAAAAAGTCATTCAGATATGATGATAGAGCAAGAGTTGAGAAGTAAATGTTTGGCAAAATAAGACATTTTTTCACCCCCAAGTCATAGAGTGAGAAGAGAAGTGGGAAAGATTGCAGTGGATTTGGCAACCTTAGAGAAGAATGAGATTTTTGTTAAAGCAAGGATGCAGGAGGAATATTGGTTGAGAAGTCCAAGGCTATAGGAACCATTGTAGATGCTAAAGGAGGGGCTCTGGGAATAGCTTTGGCGATGGGTAAACTGGTCAGCCAGCAGGCATCTGTTAAGTACCTAGTATGTGGTGGCATTGTATTAAAAAATACAGATATGAAGATAAGCAAAAATCAAACCAAAACGAAAATAAAACCTAGTTCTTGCTTTCAAGGAGCTAATATTCTGATGAAGGAGACAACTCATAAAGGGGGATTGAGAGTGGTGGTAGGAAGGTAACCTTGTGGTCATAGGGAGAACAGTGATGAAGCAGTCCGGGAGAGCAAGGGAAGGGTGGGGTAAGCCTCTGGTCCTTCCTCAAAAATAGGAATTCCAGCAGAAATCCCCACGGGAAGAATCTTAGTCTTTCTGTCTACTTCCTGTGGGACTTTGGGCATGATCAGTTCATCCTTCTAGGCCTCTATTTCCACACTTAGAAAATAGAAGTTAGGCCGAGTTCCTTCTGTGGTCTCCTCTAGCTCCAAATCTCGGATTATCGTTGTATCTTTTGCTTCTCCTGCTAATACCTAGCATGGTGCCTGGAACATTGGAACAAGGTAAGTCACTGACTAGAAATGATTAATGAGGAATGATACTCTGAAAAGGATTCAATGTTACAGGAAAGTTAATAAAACAGACTCCAGGCTTCCTAAACATAAACAGTTTGGTGAATCAGCCAAAGATCGGGCTCCTGATTTGTCCATGTGGCCCCTCCCTTAGATGTGCAGCTGGGAGCATCTTCCCTATCTTACTTGGCCTACTCTGGTTGCTATGGTGAAGATCATGATTGTGTGGTGGTCCAGCTACTTGGCCTACTCTGGTTGCTATGGTGAAGATCATGATTGTGTGGTGGTCCAGCCTCTGGTGCTGAGCATCTCTGATGGAGCAAGGTTGGTCCTAGCAGCCGCAGGCCCTCGGTAACCTGATATTCAGACCCTTCTATCTGTGCTCCATTGGCTCAGCCTGTAATCCTAGCTGCAATCCCACCTCCTGGAAGCCTTTCCCAATTGCTTTTCATGCCAGTGCTTTCCCCTGCTGCTTACCTCTGATTCCTCCCATCTGTACTTTGAGTGCCCCATGTGTTCCTTGTCTCCTTACACCGGGAGCATCTTGAGATTTTGCCATCCTTTGAATTCCCAGCACCACGTCTGGCCCAGAGTAGGTGCTCAATAAATGTTTGTGAGCTGACTCAGTGCTTCAAGGATCCAGGCTCACGCTGTGTGGTGGGAGGAGACCTTAGAATCAGATTGTAGTGGAGTCCAGGACTAGTGAGAAAATCGGGTCTCTATTGAATTAGAATCCCCATTTGGCAAGGGAAGGGTTAACGAAGCCAGTCCTCTCTTCTCTCGTTCCCCAGCCCCCAAACCCAGCCTTGAAAACTGTCCTGTCAAGGCCATCACCGGCACTGTGCTGCAGACAGGTACTCCTCCCCCACCTCCTTCCCCCCCCCCCCCTTTACATCATCTCCAGCCTAAACATGTTCCTGGAAGTGATTGAAAACGTGGAATGTGGTGCTGTTGGTTCACGCGGCGTCTCCTGCCGCTTCTTGACCGGGTTCTGCTGTGGCGGGACGAGGGCTTTGTTGTCACCCCCAAAACACTTAATTAGGTTCACTGAGAAATGATGGTTTTCTACAGACACTGGTTCAGGTGCAGACTTTGACTTTGGGATCCGGGGCTGGCTCTGAGGACAACATGAAGGGGGACCATAGAGAAGGTCTCCTCGAGCCGGGGAGGGGGAGATGGCCTGGGCAGGGCAGCTGTTGCAAAGGGATCCGAGAAGCGGAAGCCTCAGGCGCCCACATGGCGGCCGAGGCCCTGGATTCCTGTCCCCCGTGCTGCTTGCTGCCGTGTGAGCTCCTGGATGGCACTTGGGGTGCGCATTTCTCACCTAGAAAGCGAGAGAGTTGGGCCCGGTGGCTGGAGATTTGCCGAAGCCCGTTTTGGCTGGAGATTCTGGATCGCGTGATCTATTCCCGGAGAAGCAATATGATGGAGCCGGTAGAAGGCAGGGCTCGGATCAGAGAGCGGAGGGCAAATGAGAATCGTCAGAGTTGGCAGAGAGCTGACCCAGGGTCCGGAGGGGCTATATTTGAGTCTAGGCTCTGCCGGGTTTTGGCGGGGTCACCTCGGGCAGGTCGTTAGCTGCTCGATGCTTCAGGAAACTCCAATCCTAAATTATCGAGAAGCACATCAGTGAGCAAAGGCCCTTACAAAGAGCTCCCTTTGGAACAGGAGAGGATTTTCTAGGTCCCACCTGGGAGGCCGCTCTAGCTTTTGCTAACGCTGTACTCTATACAGGAGGCTGGGTTTCTTCTTCCAGAAGTTCCCAACTTTCTGAGACGGCTTGGTGGGCAGGACTGACTCAGTTGCTATGCTAGCTGGGACCGATCTGGGACCTGTACCGCAGCCCCCTCTGAAGAGCTGAGCTCTCCTCAATCCATGGGCCACCCTCCCCAAATCCATTTCCTCTGCTTTGGCCAAGCAGACTTTCTTCTCTGATGACTTTACTCGTGCCTCATCCATTGGATCCTAATTAAAGTTCAGGGTGGGGGGGAGGCTTGAAGTCTCCTGGTGTTTTCTACTCCTTCTCCCTCTTTCAGTGGAGGCCGTTTCGGAGTCAGTCTGCAAGAAGGAGCAGCACAAACGCCGTCGGCTGACAGTCGGCATTCTGGACTAGAATTTTTAGAGTTTAGGTCTGAACTCCCAGACTGTGAGGATCGGCCCAGTGTGGAGGTCTCGGATGTGGATGACCTTTAACCCATTGGCAAATAATGGGCGTTTCTGTTGCAATTATCCGGATGCCAGGCCTTGTGAGTGAAAAGGGGCTGTCACTGGGGGAGACTTTGGGGGGAAATAGAGACTTGCTTTCTTCAAGAGTTCCTTTCAGCCCTGGGAAAGGTGGAAATTCAGAAACTTAAGTATGAGTCAAGGAAGGTGAGAGCCCTCAGCAGACTCACAGACCGAGCCCTCGGAATGCGCTAACCTCTGGCTGCCAGTCCCTCAGCAGCCAAAGAAATCTCGCGGCTAAGAACTCCTCGGGGAGGTGCCAAGGTGAATGGGGACCTGTTAGAAACAACCCACCTCCAGGAGAACAAGACTTGCAGGTAATTGCCTCCTCTCCGGCAGCCTTCTCTGCGGAGGCTAAAAGACCTCCGTTGTTCTGTGGCCTTGGCCATTTCTACTCAATTTATGTTTTTAATTTTCTGGAAAATACCCAGAATGGCATCTTGCCCAGTGGAGCATACGATACGCTTTTGTAAATAAATAAACAAGTAATATAATACAAGATAAACCGCACAAGGGATGCCTCTGGAAATGAGCAGAGACAGGACGGAAAGGTCTCGGAGCAGGAACGTCCAGAAGGAACCTTCTAATCTATTTTAAGTGACTGGGGACGAGGCGAGAGATGGGTTGCAGAGAGGAAGAAATGGTGACTTAGGCCTTTAAAAGGACAGGATGTAGCATTAGGTATGGTTGACCCAGACCTAAATGCTGGAACCTCTAGCCCTCCTTAAAAGGCCATGTTATAAATGTGTGAAATTCAGATTTCATGGTGAGAAAGTGAGCAGAAAAAAGTCTACTCCCAAAGCACTTCACCTGAATTTGAACTGATATCTGCCGTCACCCAGCTGAGAGGAGATGAGGAAAAGATGTCAAAGAAGGGCTTTTACTCTCTCAAATCTCCCACAAAGAACCCCTTTATTCCTGCTGTTGCCTTCATTCTGAGGATCGGGCATGAGTATGGAACCATTTAAGGAGTGGGAGCCAGCATGCCCAATGCCCGGGTACTAAGTGGAAATCCGAATTCTTGGAATGGAGAAAGCGAGACACTTAAAGTCCCCTTATTGCAATAAATTGAATTATGCTCAGGAAAACATACACTGTAGGCCTTGAAGACTTTCCTATGTGGTGTCCAAAATGCCTACTCCAGTTGATCGCAACCCAGTTCAGAGACAAAAGCAGCACCTTGCTCATGGGGTTCCTGCCCACAATAATCTGCCTTCTTCCGAAAGCTACTTTGGAACTCAGCCTCTTTTCTCCATTCCAATCCAGGGAAGTGAGGATTTGTGCAGTGACTGTTCTGTATTCTCTGCTGTGCTGGGGGTTAACGAAGCTTGCCCTCCTGGAGCTTCCAGCCTCCTAGCGAGGTATCAAATACAACCTGTGTGCAGAGAAGCCTATATATGATCATTTCAGAAGGAAAGAAAGTGCGAGAACAAGTACAGATTACAGGACATATTTCCCATGGGAGTTGAGACATCAGCTGGGCTTTGAGGGTAGCTCAGACTTCTGAGGGTGGTATTGAGACAAGGGTATATTCCAGGCAAGCAAACACATAAGGAAGAAGATTAAGTACCAAAAGTGTGTGTAGGGGGGAATGGTTACATTTGTTTGGCCCGAGCATAGAGTGAATGAGAATGGGAAGATTGGCTGGAGTTGGGGGAGGGGTCTCATTAAGAGAATTTCCTCTAAACCTCTAAACTCCTCTGTCTCAGAAGAGAGAGGCTGCATCATCAGCAACTGAATGAGCTGTCAACCTGAGCTTTAAAAAGATTGTAAAAAAAAAAAAAAAAAAAAAAAAAAAGCCTTTGGATGGCTCTCTAGAAAGAGAAGAAACCTTAAAGGCTAAAACAAAACAAAACAAAACAATGAATTCTGGATAATATGACCCCTCAATATGCTTTTTAAGGTGCCAAATAGAGGAATTAATAGTTGTCCTAGATGGGAGCCACTGACCTTTCTTTAGCAAGGAGTGAATGGTAAGAATGGTATTTATTTAGGAAGCTACTATAATAGTCCAGACCAAAAAAGGATGTGCCCCGGAATAAATTGAATGACTATGTTAGTGGAAGGAAAAAAAAAAATTCTTGTAAAGGTGGAACTGATAAGACCTGGCAACTCATTGGATGGGAGACTGATGATTACTTTTTTTTCCCTTTTCCTTTTTCTTTTTTCTTTTCTTTTCTTTTCGAGGCAATTAGAGGTAAGAGACTTGCTTAGGGTCACACAGCTAGTAAGTATTAAGTATCTGAAGTCACATTTGAACTTGGGTCCTCCTGAGTTCAGGACCAGTGCTCTATCCACTGAAACTTCTAGCTGCTCCAATTGCTAACTTTCTATGTACAGAATCCTGCAAAGTAGGGCAGGTGAGGAAACACAATGATCAGTGCAATTTTGTCCCTTGGACAGAAAGAGACTACAATTTAATTGTGATAAAATGAACACAGACGAATACAAATCAACGTAGCTTGTGATTCTTTAATATGAAGAGTACAAAGTGCTATGAGATCAGTTAACGAAGAGATTATTTCCAAGTCAAGGAATGAATAAAGACTCCACGGATAAAGTGGAACATGAACCACCGATGAAGGACGGGTTGAGAGAGCCACAGATGTAGATAATAAAGTGACACACTAATACGGTTGTTTGAAAAGTGTGTGTGTGGAAATCCAATAACGTTTTGGATGTCAACATTCCTGCCAACAACTAGGTGAATAAATTTCTCCTTCCCCCACCCCCCCAGATAAATTAGGCTACATTAACTCCTTGTTTTAGTGGCCTGTTGACACAACCCTGTCCAATATAATATCTCTCTCAGTCTGAGGTCTGTCACATCCCATGGAGGCTAAGCCCCTGCAAAATGCCAGGAAACATTAAGAGAGTTGCCCCTGAATTCCTTTGACTCACGGAGGGAACGGAGACCGTGACACGGGCCCCGAATGAGGCGTCAACTTGAGCTTTAAGAAAGGCTGCCGTAAAGCATCTTGAGATATGTGAGGGAAACGGGGGCCTCTTTAGAGAGCAGAAACCCCAGAGGTCACAAAATGAGTCCTACTTAGCATGACACCTCCCAGTGAAATTCTATCCCACTGGACACCGGGCGAACAATTAGAGAAAGTGGCCAAAATTGTTTCCATGCTTAATTTTTTTAAAAAAATACTTTAGTTTTGTGCCTGAGGGAGGAATGGAAAGCTGAAAGCGAGTGAAAAAAGCACTACGCCATGGAAATATTACTTCAGAAAGGAAGGGAGAATGGTGTAGTGGTGGGCTTCAGAGTTAGAAAAGCCCAAGTTCAAACATGCTCTCTGATCCATACTGTTACAGGATCTAAGCTCTTCCAAGCAATGGGGATTGAAAGAAGAAGATCTATTCTTAGCCCAGGGGCCACTCGGCCACGCTGTTGGCTCACTATGATGGTCATAACTAAAGGAACTCTCCACCCACCTTTGCAAGAGGGGATCCTGATCTCTCTGGCCCATTGGTAATCCTAAAGATAGAAGACTAGAAGCCAGAAGCAGGAAATAGTGTCCAGAAGAGCCTAGGTACACTCTAGCTACCATGAGAATAGCAAAACACCTGTGACCACAGCAATATCTGGTGGAACAGTGGAAACGGGGAATCCTGAATTCAAATCTGGTACTAGATACTGATTACCAATCTTGGGAAAGCCACTTAATGTCTATCAGCCTCCACTTGCTCATATGAAAAGGGGGATAATAGCAGCACTTATCTCTCAGATTTGTTGGGAGAATTAAATGAGATAATATTTGTCGAGCACTTTGTAAATCTTAAAGGTCTATATAAATATTATGATGATGACTATTAACTATATAACTAATTAATATTATAATTAATTAAATTACATGCTACTAAGAAAGCCGTGGAGCCCAAACTCAGTGAGACACAGTCCCAGTTAGAGCAGGACAATGAGATCACCCCAAGATATTGGGGCTTTCATGGCACTGAAGGTGGGAGCAGCCTGTCCATGTGAATAGGCTCCTTAAGTGATGGGATGCTGGGATATACTAGAATAACATTTCTTACTAGGGGATTTCATTAGCTTACTTTGTTTAGCTAACTAGGGAAAAAATAATCCCCCATTTTTAGTGGATGTGGACTCACGGAGCAATTTCCACTTAGGGCATGTATTCAGGAGGCTCCTTATAGAGCGATTGTGTTTCAAATGCTCCATGAATGATATGCTTTGGGCAGGACAATATGTTTTTTTTTTTTTTTTTATATATGAAGTAGTGGTTATATTTAGATTTCTATTGGGCGGTAACAAAAAACGAGGGAACGTCAGAGTTTCAGTATGTATTCAAATGTGGCAGAAACTATTTGAAAGCAACTTGGGTTCTCATTTTTACTCTACCATTAAGATTGGATGAATGTACAAATGAGCCTTTTCTTGGGCCTCAGTTGAGTCATCTGTGAAATGATGGGGTTGGACCAGATGTATTTATTCTGTCTTTCTGCTGCAGAAAAGCAGTGAGCTATAGTAGAAAGTACACTGGATTCTGAAGTCAGATAACCCGGCTTGAAATCCCAATTCTACTATTCCCTTTCCTTTTCTCAGCTTCCCATTTTCCAGCTGTAAAATGAGAAGGTTGGACTGCATGTACGCTAAAGTCCCTTCCAGATGTAAATTCCATAAATCTACTTCTGACTTTATGACTTAATGATCTCTAATAAGGTCATTTCATTTCCTGGGATCCTGGGATCCTGTAATTCTTTCTATGATTAATGTAAGAGATGGATAAAGCAATATAATATGAGAAATGTTTATTAAGTGCGAAGGGCTGAGGGAGATACCAAGTTTAGATAAGTTATGACCTGTGCTCTTAAATAATATCCAGATGTTAACGCTCCCTCCTTCTACTGTATTTTTTATTATATATCTGCATTTACTTATCTCTAAACATGCTGTACACCTCTGGTAGAATGAAAGTTACTGGAGGGAAGAGACAATCTCCCTTTCATCTTTGTATCCCTCGCAGCTAGCTTCGTACCTGGCAGAGAAGAACACGATCGATACCTGTGATTGATTTTTGGATTAATGCATACTACTAGATGTCAAATTCTTTTTTTTTTTTTGAGGCAATTGGGGTTAAGTGACTAGCCCAGGGTCACTCAGCTAGGAAGTGTTAGGTGTCTGAGACCAGATTTGAACTCGGATCCTTCTGACTTCAGGGCCGGTGCTTTATCCACTGTGCCATTTAGCTGCCTCTAAACGTGAAATTCTCTAGAGAGCTGCACAAGAACGCTATCTGGTATGAAGGTGGTGATGGAAATTCTTAGTGTGGGGTGGGAAGAGATCAGAGGAGTCTTGCTGGAGGAGGTGATTTAACATAGAAGGGGAAGATCCATCCGTCAGCATCCATCCGAGTCAGCCAAAGAGAAGATGGCGTGGTTTGACAACAGGCAGAAATGGGTCTAATTTGGTTAGAGAACACTGAGGGAAGGAAAGATAAAATGGATTGCTACACAAGGTCTTGAAGAAAGCTGGGATATGATCTCTGCCTTGGAAGGATAGCATGCCTCAGGAAAAAGATGATGAAAGAAAAGGAAAGCAATAATCCACTTAATGGAGAGAGAGCACCTGACAAGAAGGCAGTTTGTGGGAGTTGAGATTGGTTTTTGCTGTACAGTTGGGAAGTATTAATTCTTTTTGAAAGAAGGAACGGAGATCCCCCCTTCTAACAGAAGTTTATTTGGTAAGCTTTGTGGGGATTGGCAATAAGCGGAGGGAAAGCAGTCTGTTTTCCTGACTTCTGCCTGGGTTGGATTAATCTGCACTTATTACCATCAATGAGAAAATTCTTTAGCTTTCTCGGAGCTTTTTCTATATGCCGAGCACTTTGCTTTCCAATCCCTTAAACCTGCTTCAGACATGAAGGGGGAACAAAGCCAACGGCTAAGAAAAATTCAGCAGCACCTCTTTCAGTTTCCCCCTGCTGCCCCCAACACATCCTCCTTCTGCCCGCTCCCCAAGGTGGATTTAAGCACAATAGGGGGATGTGGTGGAGACTCGGGTTTCAGCTTAATCTAGGGGAGATCATTTCCCAATGGCAGCTGACCGCCAGTGGGACATTGGAGTACCTGAATCCCCGAGTCCATGTCAGGGAGGCCGTCCTGGAGCTTCCTGTTCCGTCCGGGTTGTCTCACTTGACCCACGCCATCCCTTCCCACCCTGAGGTTCTCTAATTCCATAATCCCGGTTGCTCTCATTGTCCCATGTTCCTTCCCACCTTGTGCTCTGGCCTCTCATTTTCAGAAGATGAAACCATGATCCTTTGTTTGTTTTAGAGGCTAAGAGAGTCCAAGTCGTCTGGGCAAGGAGAAGGCACGGCTTCGTGGCCGAAGCAGCCATCGGCCAATGTCGGTTTTTCCTTGTTTAGTTTCCCGAGACAGAAAAGGAAGCTCAGGAGGAAAACTTAATCTTCTCCAAAGCTAAACTATGGGGGAAAAAGAAACCATCTGCATATATTTCAATTTAAATGGTTGTAGAGGGGATCCTCACACTGAATTCTAAGATAATAACAGCAATGATGACAAGCAAAAATGGTAGTTTATTTCTGCATAGTGCAACATAGGTTTGTGGGGAGACTTTAGATCTATTCTCTCATTTGAATCTCACAAAAGCCCTGTGAGGAAGCTCTTATCACCCCCATTTTCCAAGTGAGGAAATAAGGTTGAGAGAGTGAATTTCAGACAGAGGATTTGAATTCATACTTTTCTGTTTCTGAATTGACCCTTCTATCCACTGCTTCACTGAAGTGCCTCACAAAGGCTCTGACAGTGGAGAACAAATTCTATTGAGATCTTTAAAGCTGAGAAGGCTTTGGATTGGGGTTCTTTGCTGGATTCGATATTTGTTATCCAAGGATTATTCCAGCTAAAGGCAGAGGCCTGTGATCAGGTTCATGACAAGAGGAGAATATTTTTCCTCTGTATGAGCAACAACCGAAGAAGTTCTTGATTTGGGGTGCATGAAACTTAAAAAAAGGCATTGCTCACCATATTAGAACCATATCAGGGATGGGCTTGGAAAACAGCAACAAAAAAGAAACTGAATTTGAACTGATGCAAAGGAAAGTGAATAGAACTAGGAGATCATTGTCCACATTAACAGCAATGCTGTAATATGATCAGTTGTGAAAGATTTAACCACTCTGATCTGATCAATACAATGAGCAGTCAAGGCGTCGCATACAAGAAATGTCCCTAATGTAAAATGGACAAAACGTGGTGACATATTAGATCCAAAGGTGCAAAGGAGTCAAAAGTAATACCCAGCTTGTGATCCTGAGGGTCTGGGAGCATGGGGGGGGCCCCCTTGGAGAGTAACAGGAAAATGTGGAAGAAGAGAAGGTTTGTAGAGAGATTATGATTTAATTGTTGAGTTTAAGATCTTTATAAGACATATAGTTGGAGATGTCTGATTGGAGCGGAGACGTGAGAATGGAGTTTAGGAAAGAGATTAGGGGTTGGATAATAATAATTAATAATAATACTAGCTAGTATTTACACAGCAGTTGTGCTAAGTTCTTTATAATTACTATCTCTTGATCCTCCAAACAAGTTTGGGAGGTAAATGCTATTATTATCCCTACTTTTTAGATCAGGAACTTGAAATGAAGTGGGTAAGGGACTTGGTCAGGGAGCTAGGAAATGACTGAGGCTGTATTTGAACACAGGTCTCCCTGCTGCCCCAGGCGGATCTGAGAATTATCAACATAATTGTCATTGGATAGAGAGAGCCTCATACCTGGAGGAGGAGGAGGACCCAAGTTCAAATCCAGCCTCAGACACTTACTGACTGTGCAAGTCTGGGCTAATCACCGAACCCCAAATGCCTCCAAAAATAAAATAATTGCCATCTGCAACAGTTGGGGATAACTTAGCTGCTGAAATCACCAGGCTCTGAAGTACTGAAGTCATAGTTTTCTGTCATTTTGTATTATGGACATCTCTGAATCTAAATCTTCCCGTTAGAGTAAAAACTATTTTCTTTAAATATATCATCCTCCCTCGACTCCCGGAATTGTACTCCTTATGTAGCAAGGGTTAAAGAAATACTTTTTGAAGCAAATTGGCTGGTTTTGCTTTGTTTCATTTTTAGAGAGGCCAGGAGCTCTGAATTCAATCACTGGATTATATACCTAAAAGGGCCCTTGAAAGTCCTGTAGCACAAACCCTCTACTCTACTCAATCGGTTTCCAGGGAGAGTGGTATAGTGTGTAATGTGATTCAAGGACACATTGAGATGACTCAAGAATAGACATCCCAGGATCAAATGAAGTCATGAAGGGGAGACATTTTTAACTTTAAAATGCTAAATAAATATGAGCTTCGGTTATAAAAAAGGAAGAGACAGCTTTGCTTGGACATATTTGCATATATGTACATGTATACATTATAAAATCCCCCCTAGCTTAGGGCTTCCCTGAGAGTTGGGGATTACACATCTCCGTGTGAGGGGAGATGTATAAGGCCCGGATGTATGTATTCAGACTCACGTTCATTCGTTCATCTTTCAGATTTACTGCCAAGAATTTGCTCTGTACCTAAATATGAATGTGTCCTGGCAAGAAGTGCAGGCTAATGCGTCCTGCCGGCTTGGCCGGGGAGAAGGCCCCGTGGAGAGGCACTGGGTCAGCCTGGGGGTCCCCCACATTTCTCTCCCCTGCCAGGAGGGCTTAGTCAGGACACGCCGCAGAGCTGAAAGGCCTCTTAAGCCTGGCTGGGAGCCAGGGGCCACTGGCTTCCCCCCCATCTGTCAGTAGCCCCTCTCTCTCTGATCTCTCCCTTGTCACCTGTGTGATCTTTACCCCTGACCAAAACAAAGGGGGTGTAATACAAGCCCGAGAGGGTGGAGCCTGGCTTTTCACCTTCCCAGGTGTGAGGCAGAAAGGTGAGGTCCGTGTCTAGAGGGGATATGCTCTGGCCTCCCTTCCCTGGGCCCGCCGAACAAAGCCAGAGTAAATGCTTTGGGATGTTATGTGAACCCAGACCTCGGGGCTGGGGGGACTGGGAGGGGGGGGCTAGGGAGGGAAGACTCCTTTCATGAAAGCAGCTGGACGTTATTTTGCTCTTAGCGTGGGGGGAGGCCCCTCACGGCAGCCCAATAGGATGGATTAGTAACATATGAAGCTGACTGAAGGCTAAGAGGAGGGGGTCAAAGGGTAAACTGATTGTTGGGACAGTTTTGATGGCTGAATTTTACTGAAGCGATTAGTGGCAATTAGAATGACACCAGAGAGAGCGGGAGAGCGGGCAGCTTACGGGAGCGTGTCAGGAGAGGGAGTCTGAAGGGTAGAGAGGAGCAAAAGATTTGGGATTAAGGAGCATAATTTGCTAAATTACTTTCCATGTTTTAGATGGCGGTTTTTAGCACACTGTTTGGATAACCTGAAACTATGGAGTTAAAAAGTCCTTGAAATGAGGAGCCGAGAGCCCATGTTTTCGGCTCAGAGAAGAGGCTGGCGTCCCTAGAACGGCCTTTCTGGGTCGGCTCACGATCCGTCCCTCACTGGGGTACCAAGAAATGAATAATGAGTCACTTGTGTACGGTTTGAAGGTTCACGGGTGATGTTCCTTCCAGCAACAGCACAGAGCAGAGAAGGGATGTCCATTGGTTCATCGGCGAGATGGGAAGGGATTATTTTCTAGAACAGTCAGATCTCAAACAAGGTCTTCTAACTCTGAAACCATGAGCTCGGACAACTAGAATGGGGACTGATACCCGGATTGTCTTTTATGATCCTAACTTGAAAACTTGGGACAATCCCCCAAACATTCTCATTTGTAAACTTCTCTAAATCTCTTGTTGTTCAATCATCTGGTTAGTTGGGTATGACTCATTTGGGGTTTTCTTGGCAAAAATATTAGAGTGGTTTACAGATTCCTTCTCCAGCTTACTTTACAGATAAGGAAACTGAGGCAAACAGAATTAAATGAATCGCCCAGGACCACACATCTAGTAAGCCTTTGAGACTGAATTGGAATTCAAGTCTTCCTGATTCCAGGCTTAGAGTTCTATCCCTTGAGCCACTTAGCTGTCCAATTATTCTTTGGAGAAATCATTTATAAATTTCTGTAGGTTTCTCTTTGGGCAATGAGCTCCCAAATCCACCTTATGTCTGATCACATGCACAAAGTTCATCCAGAATGGCCCAGCTCCTTCCTCTGTGCCTCACACAATATGTGTGTCAGTACTTGTCTCTTGGGCCTGGAATGATTTCCCTTGTCCTTGGGCCACATTTAATCCATGGCTCTCTTCAAAATCCACTTCTAGATCCTGTGCCTCCTTCAAGAGGCCTTTGAATTTCCACAGTCATTTGTTTGTTCCCTTTTATTTTCCTTATGTGCTTTATTCATTTATACATTATATATACTGAGTTTGACTTCTTACCAAAGCTATGGATAGTTTTTAAGTTTTTAAATGAAGTTTTATTGAATTAAAAATAGCAAAGTGTATATTCTAGAGATAGTTGAACTCTATTGAATTTAGCTACATTGCAGTCTATTGTAGATTATTTTTGGTGGGGTTGGCTTCTGATCCTGACCCTTATTTATGACATTATTACCATCTGAGACTGCCTCCGAAATCCCAAACCGGTAAGTTCACGAAGAGATTGGGGCTGACCTGGTAGTGAAATGGCAAATGAATTTCTGGCCAAATGATATCCAGTGTGCCAAAAGCTATGCCTAGGGGGTAGAACCCAGGACATTACTCTGAGATGCCCACCTTTTTTCCCTTTATCTAGATCAGCAAGGGCTGATGGCTCTCTCAAAAGATCATCCGACCCACTGGTTAAGGCATGAAATTCTACGGTCATCCGTTCAATCATTGGCTTTGCAGTCTTTGACCCTATTAAAATAGAGACAATTATTATTCAATTTCAGCCCATTATCTATGTTTTAGTGTCAATAAAGTTTATGACATAAGGTTTTGTTAAATGGTGAGATGGAGCCCCAGAATATGAGTACTTGGGAAGGATTTTGGACTGGAGGGAAAAAAAGACATAGAAAGAAAAGTCTGAAGAACATCCATAATAACAACTACTAACTTATCAACTTCACACAGGTTTGGGGTTGGATAGAGCTTTAGTATCACGTCACTTACATGACAATCATTTTAAGCACTTAAAATATGCCCTTATTAAATGCATGAACTTGAATCTGTCACTTGATGTTTCTGGGACTTAGTTTACTCATTTATAAAATGTGATCATTATAAGGCTGTGCCTTCAAAAAAGGTGAGCTGAAAGCATCTTAGGCTGTGGATGCTCTTTGACACTCAAAGCGCACATTGCATTTTCCAATATAACTCCTGGGTCTGCACATGTCACAGTCACAGCCAAGGTACTAACTAGAGAAAAGACTCTTGGGAATCCATTCTTGTGGGCCCTGCCCCACGTTAGCCAAGTGGTCAGGAGCTCAGTTCCTGTGGGAATGAGATGCCCAAGCCTAGGCTTTTTTCTGTGTTCCAAAGACAGCTCACGCATCCCTCCATCTTTCACAGATGTGTGAAAGACTCAGTTCACTTGGTCTGCTGACTTGGGAAGGAATGGAATTGGGGAACAGTGCTAAGCACCCACCTCCACCCTGCACAAGCTGCCCCCTCCTTTAGCCTCCATAGACTTCAGTAAAGCCCTGTCCGTACCTTCCGTTCAGTTTGTTGCTGCTTTGGGGGATACCTTAGTAAGGCCCTCATTCTTCCTACCCTCCTGCCTGTGTCATGCTTGGTTCTATTTCTCTTTTCTCTCCCACTTCCCTTTCTCTTCGTGTCCTCTCTGCTGCTTCTGGCCTACTTGAGTCTTTAGCCAGGATCCAAAGAGGGCTAAATTAATAAAAGGCAGCTGGAATCTGAAGGTCTTCCAGTATTATTGTGGTCGGTAATATTTGCTGTAATTTACCAACTTGAATTATATTACCATGAAAAATAAATATTTCTGATGCTGACAAAGGGTCCCTCCTTTCTACTTCCATGTGTCTTGTTTTATGATCCATTTTACACTCTCCATGTAAGCACAGACTAAAGTTCACTTTTATGTATTAACCTGACATCTGGGCAAAATAGACAGCAGGTGTTTAGGGAGGGAGATACAAGGTTAAATAAGACCTAATCCTTGACCGTCAGGACATTGCAGGCAAGTGGGAGTGATTCAAAAATACAATCTTTAGCTGCCTCTCCATTGCAAAATATAATATGAGTGAATAAACACCAAAAATCGGTGGCAGGTGAGATGAAAAAGGGGATCGGGTGGTGGTTCTGTGGAAACTTCTTCAAGGGGCTGACATCGGACTTGGAGCTTGGAGGAAGGGAATAATTTCAGTTGTTTGGAGTAGAGGAAGGCATTCAAGAGCAAGACCCTGTGAAAAGAGAGCTGGCAAGGCAGCCTGGACCACGGCTTAAAGAGTTTGTTAAATATTTAATAAGCTTTGAATATCTGGCAAAGGAATGTGGACATTGTGCAGTGGGAAATCGGGAGCCAGTAAAACTTTTGACCATCATCATCTTCTTCTTCATCATCTCCATCATCACCATCATCCTAACAGCTGCTCAGTTTCTGTCAAAAACTGTGTGCTTCTCATAAAGGGTAGATGGGAAACTTCAGCTTGTTTCCCTTTGGAACAAACACACACCGTTCCACCACAATACAAAATTCAGGCTTTTGTGATGGGGAATCCTTGTGGCCCGGCCCTTGATTTTCATTCATTTGTTCACTCCATCAAAAACAATTCCAATTAAAACCACCTTATAGGTATTCTATATTAGTTGGGTCAAACTCACACAGAAACGGAAGGTCCTGATGTGCATGTGAGAGTCCCTATGGGCCACATATTGACTTAGTTTTAAAAGTGATATTATCTTGGTTTGCTTGTATTTTCATTATTTTGTTAAATAATTCCCAATTACATTTTAATCTCGTTTGGGCCATAACTGGGAGTGTTTTGAGTTGCCCGCAGTGAGCTGCCACATGCATTTGAACTACTGCGGCTTCCCGCTGCCCTAAGCCAGTCTGGTTTAAGATCTGCAAGTCAGAGATGAGGCCATGTCGGCTCTCCCCTTTCTCCCCTTGCAGTTACTTGGTGCTTTGCAATTTCCCCAAGCTGTTATTATGTGTATGATCTCCCGAGTTTTGAAGTAAGCAGCTTAACTTTGATTATCCCCATTTTACAGATGAAACCAAAGCTCAGGAAAACGATGTAATTGTCCGCAGAAGCACAGCCAGCTGGCGGCTCTTCGGACTGTAATTCTTTGTTCCGAGTTCAGGGTTCTTTTCACATCCCTCCATCTTGATAGACCCAGAGTTGAGTTAAGTTTTAGAAATGGCAACCGGCTTATTTAATGACTTTGTGTACACTAACGGAGTAATAGCCAATGCCTGCCTCCCCTTCATATTGTGAGAAGACTTGCATCCTTCAAAGGTTCTCTATTAACATTAGGAAAAAATAATTTACATGGACCATTGGATTTCCTGTTTTTAATCCCTACAAGCATTCTGGCAATCTTCGGAGTTAACAGAAACCACAGTCATGTGCTGTACAGGAATCCTAGATTGCACAGGCCACCCAGCCCTAAGGGGAAATTCCCCATAACCAGTTCTTTCTCATACCTCCCGATGGTTCCCACCTAGGGATACAACTTTGCAGACTGCTGCCTCTACCGGAGATGGTGGGACTGGGGGGAGGGAGTCCGAAATGCATTAGTATTTGCATCGTTACCCAGAGAGGGGAGGCTGGTAAGGGGCCGGGTGTCTGCACTACAATCATTTTGCAGGAATGCTTCTGGAAGAGTAACTCCTTTCCCCAGGCCCAATCCTGGCTTGCTAAAGGCCTTTGGCAACAAACTCTGTTCCATACAAATACAGACATGTATCTATATCTATATATAAAACTTACGTATGCGTGTGTATTGTTGTGAATACATGTGTACACATACTCACATATATAAATGTATACATAATACACACACATGCACATTTTTTGGGGAGACAGATGGTGTTAGTATAGGGATCATATTCTTCCCAGCCACAAACTCTCACAGAGAGAATGCTGAAACAATAGAAAAATGGCATAGTGTTCAAAACTATCCATTATCAATCTACTCTTGCATAAGTGTCATCCATAAATGGTAGGATCTAAAATGTTTTGGACTGTTACGTATGTATGTGTATATATATATATATATATATATGCCTATATTCTATATGTACAAGCTCACACATGCATATGTGTATCTTTTTTGTTAGCAAACTAAGGTTTTTGTGTTTTAAGGTCTTTGTGTCAATTTGCGTCTCAAAGATAGATTGCACTTGGACTTAGTGTTTGGAAATTTTTCTGAGACGTGCTATGCTGTAGAATCTAAGAGGACTGCAGGCTTCTTTGAGAGAGTACAGTGATTAACTGGGTCCTATCTCCATGAGATCAGAACAAAATGCAAAACTTTTTTCCCCCAGTGATTGTGGCTTCTGAAAGTAGCCAGTCTATGAATCACTGCCTTTTAAATTCCCTCCTTTTCCTCAAAAATTGTGCTTTGAGGATATGAATTACCCAGGTGCATATTTCATCTTTCCATCCCCCCTTATGTCAATTCTCTTGAATTCAATGGAAAAAAGACCTTTATTTTATGCCATAACTTTACTTTCAGCTTCTACTATCCTTGAGGGACACCCTACTCATATTTGATCATTTCAATCATGCACTGCTTCTTTTCCATTCTCCCAGGCTAAACATAACCTGGAGAAGCTGATTACAAAGGGACTTCCAGACATTATCTCTACTGGGGTTTCCTATTTAAGACTGAGAATGCCCTTACTTGTTTCTCTTTCTGCCAATCCAAGATCTTTTTGTCTTTTCTGAAATAGCTCAAATGACACCTTCTCTACAAAGCCTCTTTCCCAATTACTCAAACCCACAGTCATCCTGCTTTCCTATCAAGGTCCCTGAGCACTTACACTTCATATTAGACAATTTAGCACTTGACTCTATTCTCATTTATATTCCCTCTTTGTGTTTTCCATATTCCATCTTTTCAACTAGTGTTTAATCTCCTCTAGGGCAGGGATTGTATCTAATTAATATATATTTCTTGTATTTTTCATAGTACCTACAATACGTCTAGAGTCAGAGTAGAACTCATTAACTAACTACTTGCCCACTTTGTAATGATCTTTGCTGGTTGGTACAGAAAAAAAAAATCTGAGTTGGAGTGTATGTCTCATTAATGATTTTAAAGAAGAGTTTTCTAATCCCAACCAGGAGAATGGTCAAATTAAGTCGCCAAACAATTTGGAAGATTACTCTGGATGAGTCGTGTTCAGAAGACTTGTTAAATTGAGTAATCAACAGTCTGCATGTTTACTTTGGGTTAGATTTGCTAAATAGCCCATAGAGAAAATTGTATTAGCCGAAGAAAGGGATATATAGAATTTCTCTTAAATGTTTTGATTAAAAAAATGGAGCTTAGAGAAGTAATGAGAAATAATTTTATTACTTCAAAAAAATGAGTAGAGCTCACAGAAATGAATTGTAGAATCTTTTACATATGTTGTGGATAAGATTTTTTTCCGACTCTTGGCCTGAAATGCAAGTTTGAGGGTACAGTGTTTATACAAAATATATCCCAAGGATTATGTGTTGTTTTTATTTTTATAGGGGCACATTCTCCAACATTTTGAAAGGCACGTAATAAGGAGTTTCTACAGAATCCAAGCCGATGCCATAGGATTGAAATGGAATAAGCATTTATTAAATGCTTAGTGTTTGCCAAATACTGTGCTAAAATATCATCTCATTTGATCCTCACACGACCCTTTAATGTGGATGCTGTTATGAATCTCATATCACAGATAAGAAAATTGAGGCAGACAGAACTTGACTGATTTACCTGGAGTAACTCAAGTATAGAATGTTAGAGGTAATATTTGAACTCGGATCTTCTAATTCCACCCTAGTTGAATATCCATCATGCTATTTAATTGGTGATGGGGAAATGGAGAGTAGGGCATATCCTTAATCTCTGAATTGTATTTTTTACCTCTTTATTTTGCATGAGGAAAGCATGTTTTGATTTGATTTCTCTGTGTAACAGATTATATATATATATATTTTTTTATGCATAATATATTATATAATTATATATCATATCACTATATAATGTTATGTTTGTTTATACATATATACATACATATATATATATATATATATATATATATATATTTGTAAATGCAGTTTACTCTCAGAAACATTTGTGCAAGCCATTGAAGTGCTTGTTGCAGAGCTGACACTGACTTGTGAATATAGCCAGAAGTAGGATGTGGATTAATATAGGAGACAGACCCAGGCCTGTATTTCCAGTCTGGAGAATTTGAATTTCAGTTCAGCGGTTTTGCTCACTGGGTGATCTAAGCCAGGCTATTCTCCCTCTCTAGACCTCAGCGTGCTCATGTGTAAAGTAAAAGGCTCCATCCAACTGGATTACTTTCCCTTCTTTTTTTAAAAGCTATGATTCTTTGTTGCAGCTAAAACAAGGATATATGTCCTTGTCCTGACTGGGCAAAGGAGATAGTCAATAAAAAAGCAAGACAAGAGAATATGACGAATATAGCAAAACATTGAAAAAAACCGGACCCACCTTTTATCAGATCTATTTGTGTACATAGAGTATCTTCTTTCACTTCATGAAGAAAAGGAGAATTCAAGTGCCCAGAATTCTGTAGATCTTTGTCACTTCTGAGCACTTGACATTAAGATCATTCATTCCCCAGAAGTGGTGGGCTAATATGGGGCTGGGTGTCCAAGGTAGGGTCTTTCCCCAGGAATATCTAGAGCAGAACAGGGCAGGATTTCTCCCTCCTACTCTTCCTTTTCCTCTTCTCCCCACCCCTTTTGTCAAAGGCTTTTGGTTTAAAGCACTGTTTTTTTTTTTTTATTTGTTTGTTTTGTTTTGTTTTGTTTTTGTTGTTGTTGTTGTTGTTTGTTGTTTTTTTAAGGCACTTATTTAGGTTAAATTGAACTGAATCTGAATTTAACAGTCTAGAGGGTGTGTTATGAGGAGAATGGACCCAAAAGATAAGTAGAGTCAAATGAAAAGTTTCTAAAGCTTTTGTCTGTTTCAATATCCAGTGTCTGTGGCCCTGTGTGTTCAGCTGAAGCTACTTTTTGGGCAATGACTGCTTGGTTTGGTGCTTATAAAAATCTGTCTGGTCCCACATTCAGAGCTGGAAGGGGAAACTGATAAAAATTGTGCAAGGATCAGAGGCAAGATGTGATTCTAGGATTTCCTGTTTCTGAGTTACCGTGTGCTCCACTGTTCCGTTGTGCCCAAGCATTCTATATCCACTGTGATAAAGAATCCTCCAACGTGGAGGTTGGACAAGACCTCAGAGTCTTCTAGTCCACTGCACATTTGGGCCAAAAGTCTTTCTACCCCCATTCAACGAGGGGTCCTCTTGCCTTTGTTCCAAAAGCTCCAGTGAAGACTCCTACCCACTCCCTTCTCATGTATGGTTCTCTAGCAAATATCAATTTGTTTATATCAAGCCTGAATTTTGCCTCTAATTATTAATCCTCCTTGTCCTAGAGTAATCCCTTCTTCCTTTAATAGCCTTAAAATACATGATGAAAACCCTCATCTCCCCAATCTTGTTTTCTTCCTTCCGGCTAAATAGTTTTAGTTTCTTCAGTAAATGCTGCCAGCTTCGGATTTTTCACCATCCTGATTGTCCTCCCCGGATGCTTTCCAGTTTGTAAAAGTCCTTCCTAAACTGTGTCACCCCCACCCACTTCTACTGCTCCTAGCAATGACAATAATAAATAGCTAACATTCATTAAATGCCTCCTCTGCATCCATGCTAAGCACTTTACAAATACTCTCGTATATTCAACAATTCTAGGAGGAAGAGATTATGTATTATCTCCATTTTACAGTTAAGGAAACTGAGGCAAACAGATTGACTAGATTTCCAAAGTTCTCATAGTTAGTAAATATCTGAGGCTGGATTTGAGCTCTCGGAACTTCCTGATTTCCGACTCAGGGCTCTAACCACTGCTCCACAAGAATACTCCAAATGGAGCCCGAGCAGAGAGGAGGACAATCAGATTTTGGACATGCTAACATTCTTATGTGTGGTCTTTGTTTGCATTAACTTTGTCATATCCATTAAATCATTCGTATGCAAAATGCAGGATTCTAGACATTGATGACTGCACAGGGGGTACAGAGGAAGTGCCAACATTGAGGTAAGAGCTTTGGATCAGTGTTATTGGAGGGAATCACCTTGTGGATGAAGTCCTGGATTTGGAAGTGGGGGAGTCGGTCCGCTTACACAAGCTACTGCCCCTTGTGCCTTCTCTCCACACTCTCCCAACGGCCTGGCTCTACCTCAGTGCAAAAAGACAGTGCCTAGGACCGTCCAGCCCTCACCCCAAGACCCATATGGACAAGAGAAGTCCTTCCACCTTCAGGCTCCTGGCCGTTGGCCCTTCATTTTAACCCTGGGCAAGCCGCGCCAAGAGTTGGAGGGAAAAAAGAGGTAGGCTGGGACCTTTTACACACTTATTATAAAGTCTTGAAACATGGACAAATGTATGCCCTTTGAAGGAATCTTTATTTCTGGCAATTTTTATGGAGTCTGGATAGAATAACAACACAGCTCACTTTTACAGCACCTTTCATCTTAGGATCTCAAAGCACTTTATAAACATTAATTAAGTCTCACAACTCCCTAGTGAGGGAGGTAATTATTATGATAGGAAATTAGCTATAATAAGGAAATAGGACCACATAAAATGTCAGAGACTTTGCAAGTAGAAATAACTCCTACAGGAGTTATTGAGTAGGAGAAAGGTAAAGTCAAAGAGTAATACAAAGACCAAGAATAATGAGGAAAGTGAGGGAGCTGCTTCTCTAGCTAGTCTCTCCTCACCTCCCTATCCCCAATCTCCCATCCCCCAAATCTGAAAACTTTTTGAATGCTTAAGTGTCATCCCATGTGACTGGTTGAGTTGGCCATAGATCATAGATGATTTTTAAAGAAGTTAATCTTAGGTTTTTCAGGCCTATTCCCCCACTATTACTCTATTTAAATGTTGCTTTTATCTTTATCCCCCTAAATACATTTAGAAAGAAATCTCTTAATGATCCTCCTGCTATTTATTTATTTTTGTTGTTGTTTAATCCCATAGCCATCTTTTGTTTCCTTTTTTTCTTTTAATAGTTTCTAAAGGTGGGATTGTTTATTTCTTAAATTGGGTTTTCTTTAATAGTTGAACTAATTCTTTATAGTTATAGGCTAACAGAATTGTGAATACCAAAGAAATGGAAGAATTATTTCTAAAAAAATAAATACTCATTTTAACAGAAAACCAGATAGAAATTTTAAATAATTCAATTTTAGAAAAGGAAATGAAATTATTTATAAAGGAACTGCCAAAATGCCAAAATGGGGGTGGTGGTACACCACTACCATCACCATCACTACTACCACCATCAACAATAAAACTCATCCTGATGGCTTCATAGGAAAACTTTACTAAACTTTAAAAGACCTAATACCAATGCAACACAAATTATTCTCTCAAAAATAGAGATATTATTCTCTTTTTATGATGCAAATTTAACCCAAGTACTTAAAACCAGGAAAGGATAAAACAAAGAATTATAAACCAATATCATTAAAGAATATTTATAAATACATTTTGAATAAAATCCTGTCAGACTACAGTAATTCACACAAGAAATCATTTGTTTAAAATCACGTTTGATTTGTACCAAGCATTAACTATTTATTAGAATGCAGATACTGTGCTTATCATTGGGTCACTGGGGTTTAAAGAAAACAAACAAACAGCAACAATAACAAACCTGTCCATTCCTTTGAGGAACTCACTTTCGAAAAGGGAGAAAATGTGTAAACAACTAAATTTCAACAAGATCCCACTCCCAGAAGAATACTATATTCCTAGTAAATTGGGGGTGAACTCCGAGATTAGGCACTTGCCATGGGGATGCTGGGAAAATTTATTACACAAGGTGAGATTTTAGTTGAGAATTGAGCTCTATTATTGCCAGGAACACAAAAGGCATCATGAGAGATGCAAGATTAGTTTACTTTTAGAAAAACAACCACTATAATGAGTTATATTAAAAAGCCAAAGTTCCCAAACCATATAATCATCTCAATAGAAATAGAAAAATACTTCCATGTTCAATATTTTTATACTAAAAATCATGCAAAGTCTATGTACAGAAAGACCTTTTAAAATATAATATATAAACTACTTTTATTCCATAAAATGGAATACTATTGTGATATAAGAAAATGGCAAACTTTATGATCTTAGTAAAACATGGATAGACTTGCACGAAATAACTTAAAGTGAAATGACTAGAACTTAGACAACATCGTACAACCATTTTGCTTCAAGAACAGCTTTGAGTGACTAAGTCATTTGGCCTGTTATAAATACCTAAATGAATGACAAAGGACTTATGAAGAAAGATGCTATCTGCTCCAGAGAAAATTGGTAAATAGAAGTAAGTATGGAATGGTTTTACACACACACACACACACACACACACACACACACTCGATTTACAGTTTCTTGAACAATCATCCCTTTTCCTATTCTATTATTATAAAAATGTTTGTCTTATTTCTTAAGTTCAGAATAAAATACATACAATATTTAAAATATAAAATGTATCTATCTTAAACCAAAAACAGACATCATATGTACTGAGGATACAGTAGAAACTTTTCCAATAAAAATAGAAGTAAATCGAGGATGCCATTCTTGTCACCATTATTCACTTTGAGACAATAAGAAGACAGAGATTCAAATCTTGTCATATTCACTTAGTAGTCATGTCACCTTAAACAAGTCATTCAAGCTCTCTGATCTTTAGCTTTTCATCTGCAACGTGGAAATATCACCCATCTCACACAATTGATGTGATCAAATGTGATAACATGCAAAGTGCTTTGCAAAACTTCAAACGCTATGCAAATGATTTAATATTGTTGTCACTAATGCTAGTAACAAGACTAAAAGAAATAAATTAAAATGCATTAAGACCAGCAAAGAAGAAATAAAATTATCTGTTTGTTGATGATATAATGCTTACTTAAAAAGTCTTAGGGAGTCAGCAAAGATCCTCACTGAGAACAAAACTTCAGCAAAATTGCAGGCAACAAACCCACGAAATTAACAGCATTTTTATATAACAATAATAAAATCCAATAGAGAGATCTGATGAAAGGAGTAAAATCTTTGTGTATCAATCTAAACAAAGTAAACTAAATACTTTTCTAGATTCAATGACAAAGCACCCTTTAAAAGAAATTACAAAGTGCTCTTTAAAGAAAAATTAAAAAAAAAAAACCTTATAGAACGCATTTAGCGCTTATGGTTGGGCCCATATCGACCCATATGTAAATGCATATATACAAATATGTACACATATATAGGCAGAAATAAGAATGTACATATACATTTACAAATTTGTATTTGTAGGCATATTTTGAATGTATGTACATACATGCACATATTACATATGTACTTGTAGATATAAATATATATACACATATTTATGTAATATATCTTGCTTATTTACTTTATTTTTGCTACCAAAAGCTTATCTGATATATTTAATACAAACATTTTCCTATTCAGCAGCTTCCTTTATTAGCCTGAAAGAATTAATTTTGTTTGCATAGAATATTCTCAGCTTCATGCAATTAAAATAAGTATGTACATTTCTGTCTGTCTAGGACCAAGCGCCATTTCCCAATGACATGGTCAAAAGATATGGACAAAGAGTTCTCTAAGGAAGACCTGCAAAATATTTGCAGCCCTATGAAAGAGTATTCCAAATAACTAAGAAGTACGTTTAGAATAATTTTACATACACACATTAAATGTGTGTGTGTGTGTGTGTGTGTGTGTGTAATAGAAGCCATCTCTGGGACAGAGGAGGGAAAGGAAGAAAAACAGTTTTAAAAGAAATTTACATGATAATTTTTTGCATATTTGAAAGGAATAGCAAGTTGTGTATAGTACACTTGTAGGTTTGTGTACAATAATCTTTTATTATACTGTGTTGTGGACATTTTTGTTTAATTTCATAAATTAAAAATAAAAGAAAAAGATGCAAATGAAAGCAACCCTATAGATTCACTTTATATCTAGCAAAATGGTAAAGATGACCAAAAAATGAGAATAGGCAGTTTTGGAATTATGAGCAGACGGGCATACTAGTACGTTGTTGCTGGACTTTGACTTAGGGCAATCATTTTGGAAAGCGATTTGGAATTGTGCAAATAAAATAATTATTATGTTTATATATCTTTTGACCCGGATATTCAAATATTAGGCATATATACACCAAGGAGATTATTGAAAAGAAGAAATCCCCCAATATACCAAAATATTTACAGCACCACTTTTTGCAGTAATAAAGAACTGGAAACACAGTTGAGGCTTCTCAAGAAGGGAATGGCTAAATAAATGATGGTACATGACTACAATGGAAAATTATTATGGCATATGAAATTTAAAAAATAACAAATACAAAGTGATGGAAAGACTAATGGAACTGATAAAAAGTTAAGTAGAGCAAACCCACCACCACCAACAGTACATACATTCTATGACCATTTAAATGGAAAGAAACACCACTTTCAAACAAAGGGAAATAAATGTCACAGAATTTCAGAAAACAGATCTGGCCACAAAAAAAGAGGAATAAGAAGATACTGCCTTCCTTTCCTTGCAGTGGTGGTAGGAACAAAGGTGTTGAACATTACATTCATTTTCTGACTTTTTTTTGATGTATTGATAAAGCTTATTTTATGACACCCTCTTTTTCTTTAAAAATCTTCTTTGGATATAGGACGGTTCTTGGGGAATGAAGAGTGAAAGTGGTATGAGAAATTATATGATATAAAAGGATATAAAAGCAATGTATAGAATATTCTCATGCCCTTGGATGTCGAGTCAGTTCCAGAGGACCTTGTGTCCCATTTCAAACTCGGTTTGATATAGAGCTCCTTACTCTGTGTGTCCAGCAGCAGCTATTGCTAACTGCCCACAGCTGGGGCACACAGCTCAGGTTGGCCCCTCCTCTGAAACCAATGGTTCCGCAATGTATTAACAGACTAGAGAGGCCCTCGAAGACCATGCTATTGGCACCTTCTCTAGTGTGTGTGTGTGTGTGTGTGTGTGTGTGTGTGTTCACAGGGGTCTGCTGTGGGGAAGAGAAGAGCTCCTGTTCATTCAGTCTCTGCATAACAGTCAGGGCTTCATCCACGCTTGGCTGGTTTGCTACCTAATCCTGCCCAAGGCAACCTTGATCACTGAGGATGGTGATAACTACTGGAGTGGATGGACCCAAATCCTGTCACAAACTCAGAGAAAGGTGCGTCCATGGCTTAAGACCCAATGAATCCCTTCCCTTGCTCAGGAGGTCTTGGAGAAGCAGACCAAAGTTGGCTTCATGTTCACGGCTTAAAGGTCTTTAACCGTTCTTGCTTTGTGACCAAGAGCCCAGGACGAGCAGGAAGGGAGCATGCAGGGGGTGGGATTATTCCCCACTACCTGTGGTATCTAGGCCCATTTCTTTAGTCAGGTATTCAAAACCTCCATGCTTTGACTTCAACTTCCTTCCCTAGTTAGAGACTGGAGATGAAACGCCTTGTGTGAGTGAGAGGCAGTAATTAGGCTAGTCGGACTGCTTGGTGAATGAAGGGGAGCAACTGGAACTCACTCTCTTTCTCTGGGTCTCTGCCCATTTCTCTGACTTTGTCTGTCTCTGTCTTTCTCTCTCTGTCTCTGCTTCCTTCCCAGTCTCTGTCTCCCTCTCTGAATCTTTTGAGGTAGGAGCAAGTGCATTCAAGACCTGAGAGATAGCCAGTACCAGACCATGGAGAAAGGAAGAGGGCCCACATGAGGAAAAGAGAGAAAGTCATTTCTGTTGGCTCAAAGAGGAAGAGGATTAATGTAGAAGGAGGCTGGGAAGAGAGATCTGGGCCAAGCTGTAATGGTTTGAAATTCAAATAGAGGAGTTTATGTTTTATCTTAGAGGTAATAGGGAACCATTGGGGCTTACTGGGGAATGACATGGGCAGTCACATCTGCAACTATGAAAATCACTTCCAACCTTCTTCCATATTATCTCTGTTCACATACTTAAATTCAATTATCGTGTTCCTCTTTTTAAAAAAAAAAATTTTATTTTTTATTTTTTTATTTTTTTTTTGCTGAGGCAATTGGGGTTAAGTGACTTGCCCAGGATCACTTCTCTTTTTCTCCAGGTCCTTCTGGCTTGAGGGCTGGTTCTTTATCCACTATGCCACTTAGCTGTCCCATATTCCTCCTTTTTTGTTACACATCTTCCTTCAAGCAGAAGAAAGAGAGAAAGAAGGGGGAGCGAGAGAAGGGGGAAGGAGAGAGCAGGAAAGAAAGAGAGAGAGAGAGAGAGAGAGAAAGGGGAATGAGGGGAGGGCAAAGAGAGAAAGAGAGAGAACACACAGAAACTTTGTGGCATAGGTAGTGTGAATAACATTTCTTTCTTGCTATTTCATTAAGACCGAGGAGACTGATTTTTCAAAACACGATGTGACTTACTTAAGGCCCACCATCTGTTCATCTGTTCGTGGTTCCTGGAGTCAAGTCCTGTCCTCTTTCTGTTTCAATAAGCTGTTTTTCAAATAGCAACCTGTTAAAATTTGGGAATCTAAGGAGGGCAGAAATGTTACTGATGGTGCCCACTTAGAGGCCAGCAACAGCAAGGCTGCTGGAGGACAACTGACCGTTGGCTGGGGAAGCCCACTTAGCAAAATCCCAGGGAAGGCAAATCCCATGCAAAGAGCAGCAGCTCTCCAAAAGGCAGGGCTGATTCGGGAGTGGGAGAAAAGCCTCCACTCCATCTTTGAGCTGGTCCTGCCTGCTCCCTGTCTCCCAGGAATGTGGTGATGATTAACGAGGAATATTTATAAAGTTGGAGTCCTTTCCCAAAAGGGTGCTACAGAAAGGCAAGGCCTTATACCATTGTTTATTTGGGCTACCCAAGTGCATGGGGCTGAACAAAGGCATCCTTTTCATTGACAACTGTGGACATTGTGGTGAAAAGATTTATGTTACGACACATGAATGATGCCTCTGTGTATGTGTGTGCACACGCTGCCTTCTCTAATATTTGGTAGGCTGGGTAGGTAGAGGCGACCACGTTTCAGCTGGAAAAGGAACAAGTAGCTTCAGGCCACGTGGAGTCGGCTCTGGGTGGATGAATTTCCCGATGTTTCAGAGGCAGCCCGGCTGACTGACTTGGGGTTCAGACTCCCAATGCCCATTTCCCGGTGCCAGAACACCAATCCCCACCCTTAGTGAGGGCCACAGGCTTCCGACTTGGTTGGCATCCATCATCTCATTTAAGCCTCATAACCCTGGGGTGGGGGTGGGGGTGGGAATACTAAAATTCAGTAGTAGACTTATTAATTTCCCCATTTTGCAAGTGAGGGAAATGAGTGAGATGGAGGTTATGTAAATTTGGCCATGGTCACACAGTAAGTGTTGGAGGTAGGATTCGCATGCTGGGCCTTTCAGGTTCCAAGTCTAGAGCTCGATTTAAAAATACTAAGAATAGGTTTAGTTTTATAGTTTGCTGGATCACAAAGTACATTCCCCACAAAAAACCTTTAGGAGGTATGTAAGTATTTCTTCCCCTCATTTTAAAGGTGAGAAATCTGAAGTGCAAAAAAAGGTCATGCTCTAAGGCCGCACAGAGCCAGAACTAAAAACTAAAAAGGTCATTGTCTCCTTAATGACAGGCCTCCCTCAAGGGCTGAGTATCTCCACTTCAGACAAGGCTCTTCCTGGCAAGATCTTGGCTCTGGCTTTCTCCCTTCTTCACTTGACAGGAGGCTCAGCCGATCCATCTCTGGGTCTCCACTCCCCTGCCAAGCATGAGCCTTTGCACCTACAGTGTGGACCAGATTACTTTGAGGTCAGAGCACCATAAGATCATGGCAGGGTCCTTAGCAACAATTTAGTCTTGTCTCATTTTACAGATGAGAGAATGGAGGCCCTGGGAGTGGAAGGATCATGGTTAAGTTAGAAACAGAGCTGGATTTACTCCCGTGGCCGTTGATTTCAAGTCCAGGTGCTCTGCCCTTCCAACCTATACTACTCTTCCCTTTCTACTTCTATGATTCTGGGATTCTTAAATCCACAGTTGTATGTTGAATTGTTTAATCGTGCTCATAAGCAACCTTATTTTACTCTGTTCTATCACTCTAAATTGGTGAGGCCGTCCTTAAATATTCCTTGATATAGTTAGTTAAGCCTTAGATCTCTTATTCCACAAACTATTGCTCAGAATAATCAAGGGAGGATCCTCATTGTTTCCCGTTCCAGATGAACGTTTAGACCCCTGCAGTCTGGAGGAGTGGGAGCTCCCGGGCTCGGATCCTGAGGGAAATCTGATATTTGGATGGGCAGGAGCTCTACCTTCAACATTGTGGCCCAGGATCCTTACATGGATTCCGTCTCTTTAATGATTTTCTCATATGAGGGTTTCTCTTTAGACCCCCATGAAAACCCAATGAAAATGCAACTAACAAAGAGAAGAAATCTATCAAATCCCTCCTTTCATTCCCCCACATTTCTTATTTCATTTATGAAAAAATCAGAATATGCTTGGGGGTGAGACGGCAGAGCTGGGGTTGAATCCCAGTTCCAACACTCAGGAGTTGACTGCAGTCAGGGTTTTTCTTCCAGATCTCCTTGTATTTATTTTGTAGCACGTTTTGTGTCTCCAGACAGAACAAAATCTGCTCCGGGGAAGGAAATGCTTTTATTTTGTCTTTGTATCCCCCGCATCTAGTTTAGTGCCTGTTACATTGTAGACACGGAAGAAAGCCTGGGATAACCTCAGGTAAACAGCTCTAAGTCACGGAGCAGAGGCCCCAAGGACTCGATGAGAAAAGATGAAAGAGCTAGAAAAGGATATTCCACATTGAGAAGGGCACGAAGGTGTGAGCAGCCCCAGGAGCTGAGGGAAGTTTCTGAGGAGACGCTGGGAGAGGCATGGCCTTGAACTCCCAAAGTCAGGTCCAGATCCCAAAGTGGAACTTCAGTCAGGAAGCCCCTACTCCATCTTTTAGTTTGACCCTATCGGTTCTGCAGTTACCCCAGAGCACCAGTAAAACGCGTATTGCAGGATTAGAACTTGGGGCTCTCAATGGCACCCTTCCGCGGAGCATAACCTAGAAGTCCCTGGCTGCCATTTATGACTCCAGAAACTCGGAAGGGCTGGACGGTGTCATCACAGAAACCAAATGTTAGCTCTGGGGGCACTTTAGCTCCCCCTTAGAGAGGGGGTTGAGAATGAGAGAGGACCCTTCTCCCTAGCGGGCCCTTACCTTCCCCCAGCCTCCCACAGTGTTGCTTGAAATGTCCCCACTTCTTGGCTTGAAACAAGCGCTGAAACGCTCTCTTACTCCAAGTGCGGGCTCTTGAAAGAATACTTAGGCCCTAAGTGCCCCCTCCTTAGGGTCTCTTCACCTGAAGTGCTGCTCTCCTCGGCCGCCCACGCTGGGGAAACTGGCACCGTGGGTAAATTCTGTTTTACAAAGACTCCACCGAGCGCCTGTTTCTTTCTTAAAAATCCTCCTGTCGCCGTGGCCGTCACCGCGACCTCCGCAGCCGACCCCCCCCCCCCCCCCCCCAGGCTCTCGCTGCAGGAGCTCAGAGAGAGGCCTGTCTACCCCGGCACGCGGCGGGCCTGGGGATGTTCCCATTCAGGGGCGAGCCCTCAGCTCGGAGACGCCGCCGCCTGCGGAGGAAAACGCTGACAGAAAGTGAGAGTCGGGGCTGCGTGAAGCAGCCTCGGGACAGGGTCCGAGGCGGGGCTCTTATAATGCGGCTCCGGGACCCGAGGGTGTCCGACATCCCCAAATCAGTTTGAAATGGGAAGCCCCGGGCATTTTAGGGCTGAAAAAGAAGCTAGAAATCCATTCGGGGGACCGGGTTCTTACAGGATTGGAAACTGAGGCACAGAGAAGTCCTCGAGCGTCAGTGGGAGGGTCCCACGGCCACGAAGAGTAGCTTTGCTCGGTCTCTCTCCCCCCCATCGAGGGGCTTCGCTAGCGGCGGCGGTGTCACCCCCTACGCTGCGAACGAGCGACCGGAGGCCCCCGCCCCAAACTTAGTCCGTTTCCTTAGTAAAACGGGGCTCCAGCTGGGAAGGAGGCCTTGGTAAGAAGAGCAACATTTCCCTCTAGTGACCAGTCGGGGGCATTGCCGACAGCTCCGGGGCCCCGCGCACGTCTATGGTTCGGAAGGTGGAAGGCCTGTGGTGAGGGGCCGAGCCCGAGACAGAGAAAGCAGCCGGGGCGAGCGGCGGGCGGGACGGCGGCCCCAGGGAGCTCGGAACCGGGGATGGCGGCTCCAAGCAGGGCAGGGAATGGCAGAAACAAACCGGCGCCTGGTCAGTGCGAGGCACGAGGGAAAACCATCCCCGATCCCAAATAAAGCCGCCCGAGGGATCGGCCTTCGGGGGAGCGCCGCCGGGGGCTGCGCAGGGGCGGGCGCTTGCCTGGCTCCGGGGGGTCCAGGGAGTGCTTTTAAATCCCCAGCGGCAGTGACTCACTACAAGGAGCCGAGGGCCCCGAAGGGCCGCTCGAAGGGCTTCGTCTTCTCGGCCCTGTCTCCCTGACCCCATTTCGGTTTCTGGTGGAAACTGTTTGTGCGGCGCCAAGGAGGCCGAGTTGTGTCCAGTGCCTTCATTTGGGAAACGGGATCATCACGAGAAGATGTTCTGCTGGCTTTCTTTCTGCAGAGTTTATGCGCGCTTTGGAGGAGGGAGGGAGGGAGGGAGGGAAGGAGGGAGGGAGGGAGGGAGGGAAGGAGGGAGGGAGGGAGGGAGGGAAGGAGGGAGGGAGGGAGGGAGGGGTGATTTCCCCTGCCTTCTGGAGTTTGGTCCCCAAACTGACGTTGTTCTGTTTCTCAGTCACAGATATGAGCAGCGCACCTCTTAAAGGGCATGTGCTACATGTAAATCTCGGCACCTTTTCTCAGGACAGGGCGCCTTCAGTCCACCGAAAGCCCCCGCAGGGAAGCCGAGGCGGCAGGATTGGCCTGGGTTGCTTTGACACCCGGCGGGCAGAAGACTGACACCCTCGGTCTGTCGCTTTCACTGTCTGGGCGATCTTGGGCAGATCCGCCTACCTTTTTGTTCTCGGCTTCTTGATCAATAAGATAAAGCCCTTTAACAAGATCCTATCCAAGGTCTGTGGCCCTAGAAATCAGGCTCCCTTTGTATCAGAGCGGGAAAGGAGCTTGGAGTTGGTAGGAACAACCTGTTTGTTGTCTCCCAGAGAGGTGAGAAGATTTGTCCGATGTCACACAGCTGGCTGGAAGGGATTCAGGATCGTCTCGCTCCATGCCAGTCTTAGGCTCTCTTTGGTAAATGTTTAACTGTGGAAGCAGGACGGGATGAAGGCATGACTTACCCGTGTCCGCTGGAAGCGGAATTCTGGGCACAGATTGTGCTTTTATCGCTTGTAAGTTGGGTCCTGCCACATTGGACCAACCCTCTCCAGTGCCCTCTCAAATGCGAGGCAGTATTGCCCCAATGCCCCCTTCCATTTCCTTGTCCATATGTAAAAAGCATCTTGAGAACCCAAGGCGGGGAAGCAGTTTAAGATTGAGAATAAAACAAGAACCGCGGGGAAGGGTTCTGGAAAGATGGCGGCCAATCTGGGCGGACTTGGGAATCATTTGGATTTACTCTCTCTTGAAAGAAAGAAGCCTGGAACATACTTTCAACTTTATGATCAGCATGGATTCGGCTTGTGAGGCAAGCGGTTCTGAAGACTGGAGCAGGGATCCAGGAAGCAGAAAATAAGCTATGTATTAATAATCATCATGGCTAACGATGGTGCGGCATTCCTGAGAGAGGAGCAGAATGTCAGTTACCAGAGTGTCAGAAAATCCCTTTGAGATTAGAGTAGCCCCATCTAGACTTAGTAGGGACTTTTTTTTTTAGGTCCGATAATCTTAACCCCATCCATTCTTCTGTTGTGGAAAGAGTTATAAAGAAAGTGGCTTCAAAGTCACATAGGTAGTAAGTGGCAAGGCCTGGATTCAATCTGAAGTTCTAAAAGTTCATGACTTTTTCTACCATTTCACACTCATCCTCATGTCCACCTCCGGGGTCTCCATTTCACAGAGGGGGAATCCGAGGCCCTGAGAGATGGAATGTCTTATATGAGGGCTTCCAGGCTAGTAACGGAGCCAAAACTGAAATTCTAGCATCTTGACCCTTAATTCGTTACTCTTTTCCGTGCTATCAAACTTTTAATAATATAAATACTACAACTACTAAAAAATTTTAAATGACTGGCTTTGGAATAACAGAGTATTGCTTTCAAATTTCTTACTGAGAAGGGCTCAATGGTCCCAGGAATAAACAGAATTGGCTGAAAGTCAGTCAAGGGAGTAGAGTAGTCTGGAATATGTGTTACTCTCTGTTGTTTGCTTATATTGTAGCAATTCTGTTCTGTCCTCTTCCGTCCTACTCTGTCCAGGATTGAAAGACATAAGGCCTTTTAAAAGTTCTTTCAATATATTTTAAACAATTGATTTACGCAAAGCATTTTTCACAGTACTAGGAGAGATCAAAGGTTTAGGCAAGATAGGATGGCTGAACTCGTGCAGCTTCCAGACTCACAGGGATATGTATCATGTAAAACAATATCACCATTGCTTAAGTTAGATGCATGACCAAGGCTCTGTGATTGTTAGGGGAAAATGGCATTGACTGATCCAGGGCAATCAGGAAAGTCTGCATCTGGATGGAAACATTTACGGATGGACAGTAATTCATCAGCTGGGAAGTGAGCTGATAGAATGGTCTTGACCCAAGGAATAACGTGACCGAAGGCTTAGAATTAGAATGGAAGTGATTATGGGAATTGAGGGAACTAGGCAAAGAATTATCTTGTTCTGTTACACTGTGTGCATGGAGATGAAAAACCTGAGAAAAAACTGAACAAATCCATGGCTCTAAATTGTGTGGAGGCATGAGAGAGAAACTGAACTTTATTCAGTGGATAATAGGGAACCAGCAAACGTTATTTTGGAGTGTAGTTCCATGAATACATAGCTATCTATCTAAATGTGTGTGTGCACACGTGTACATTTATGTACACTAGCTATAGAGACAGACAGACAGAAACAAAGACAGACAGAATAGAGAACTCTCTTTGTAGGTATAGAATAGATAACGAATTAATGACTATCTATCTAACATCCACACACACATGTATGCGCATGTGTGATCTAGGAACAGGGCAAGGCTGGCTTGGAGCAAGAAAGACCAGGCTGTGCCATTAGAAGCCTATTGTAAAAATGCAGGAGGTGGTCCGGTGACCTACAATGGGGGGTTAATTGTGGGGACAGAGAAAACAGAGATGTTACAAAAGTGTAGAACATAGGACCTGGTGGTTGGGGGATGTAAGAGAAGAGAAAGAAAGAAGAGTGGGGGATAATCTCAAAGTGTTTTTTCTCTCTATTAGGATGTAAGCTCCTTGTGAACAGGGGTTTTCAATGTTTTGTATTTATTTTCCTAGATATCATAAGAACTTAACACCTTACTTATCCTATTGATTTATTCATCCTTATTATCCTTCCTCTCCTTTCTCCCTGCTATGACACAGAGAATTTAAGTGACTTTCTCAAAATCACCAAGTAGTGACAGAGCCAGGAATTAATTAGAAGCCTTCTAGTCCCCAGCTTAATGATTTTCCCACCATCCCCAGGTTCTCTTTAACAAAATGGTCTAAATTTGGCCTTGAATGGCAACTGGTAAGCTTGTAATTGTAGTTTGTGATTCATGCTATGTTCAGCTGTCTTTGCCTCAGTTTCTTACCAAGTAGGATAACGGGGGCATGCTGAGGAGCATGGGTGATACTTTTGGACAAGTTGTCAGACCAGAAGTTCTCTCTGTCCCTTCCAAAGGTAATGGTATATTGTCAATTAATTCATGGTCCCCATTTTCTGAAAAGATAAAATTACACTGGTAGAGGTATCTTTCATTCAGGACTATGCTCCCCCAACGTCCCCTAACCTTCTGTGACCCGCCTACTCACATTTGCATTATTACTTATATTAAGTATAACTCTTGGTATCCATTACCTTGCTTACAAGACCATAACCTGTGTGAGAAGAAGTCCTGCATCCAAACTTTCTTTCTCTGCTATCTAGCCTAGTGCTGGGCACGTGGAAGACAGCGCATAGATGGGTTTGGTTGAGTTGAACTGATCTTAGTCTGGTCTATTTGCTCTCCCCATATTACTCTAATTATTATTACTACTAATTATTATTATTATTACTAATAATACCCCATATCACCACGTCACCAGGCTCTCGATTGCAGTTTTTGTGTCCTGTGTAGTCAACTGCAGTGAAAGATTTCACACAGAATATTGTCTTTCCCCATCAACATTGCTTGTTTACATGGGATAAGATCAAAAGGGAAAGGAAAGAAACAATGGAATTCATGGTTTTCTCACAGAAGAGGCAGCTGGGATGGAAGGGACATCTCAGGAAACAGGATAATCTGTTTATGTACCCATAACCACGTGAACTTTGACCTGCCTTAATCTTTGGAAGTGGTTTCTGGAACACTGGCTCCAAAGTGGAAATGAACATCACATTGCTTAGTCTCACCTAATTAGGGATCTATGTATGTGTGCGGATGGGTATGAAAAAAGGGAATTTTTAATTCCTTCTGCCTCAATCGGTTTTTTTCCTTGAGACTCCTTTCTTCTTGAGACCAAAAGGAAAGAGGAGGATGATCTGGCTATCTGCCACACAGGGAAAACAAAGCGTGGAATGTGCAGTCCGGAGCCATCTGGCTGCTGGTCCACTTTCACACAGGTTACAAGGGTCAATGAGAACCCTCAGAAGCCTGTTGATACCCAGCTCTGACAGGAAACACTTGAGCTGGTCCCAGCGGTCCCACACAAGAGGCGCACTACCGCTCTGACCCTGCTGGTCGGTGGTGGAGCGAATGGAGGCGACACCATGAAGGTGCTCGTCAGGGGCATGGCTGGAGGATGCAGAGGCTGCGTCGCTGGACTGGCTGCCGTTCTGTGCACCACCATGCGCTCCAGTGGCTTCCAGCCTCAGCTCTGAGCCTCAGGGGCTCCTTTGACCCGAGGTGTTCCTTAACTTCTTTGTCCTCAGTTTCCTAACATGTAAGGAAGAAGGGTGGAAGGGAGAGAAAATAAGGAGAAAGGGAAAAAAGAAGGAAGGGAAGAAGGGGAAAAGGCAGGCAGGCAGGCAACCATTTTTAAAGCATTGGTTATGTACCAGAAATTGATAAGCACTTCACTAATATAATATCATTTAATCCTCCAAACAACTGGGGCCGGGGGGTGGGGAGCGGGAGCGGGTAGGTGCTTTTAACATCTCCATTTTACTGATGAGATCACTGAGGTAGACAGAGATTAAGGGACTTGCCCAGGATCCACAACTAGTAAGTGGTTGAGACTATTTGAGCTTTTCTTCATCTCTCCCTCCTTCCCTCCCTCCCTTCTTCTCTCCCTCATTTCCTTCCTTCCTCCCTTCCTCCGTCCCTCTCCATTTGGTAAACATAGAGAATAGAGAGAAAAAAATGAAATATTTTGCTATGTGGTAGAAGGTGCTCTAAGGCAGTATTCCTAGAACTGTGATATGTTACAATAAAATGTAGATGAGAGTGTGTAACACCATCTCAGCCTTTGTACTTTTAGTAGACTTATTACAGATTTTGGAAGAGTTTTCACATGTTGAAGAAGTACTGGGAAGTAATGAAGGACCACACCAACATATTTTAAACTCCTGTGTTTTTATAGTTTCAGTTAAATACCATATTAATATGTGCTCACAATTAGTTCTGAATCGTACAGTAGTGTATAGAATATATGCCCATTCACACACAAATGCACACACCCCCTCACTGGGTTTGCTATGGAAGGTAGCAGATACATATTCCAGTTATTCCTCACCCCCTGCCCCAAGAACTTCAAATATCATCCATTTCTTAGCTGATACAAATTTATTAAAATAATACCTTTTATATTGTGAAAACTGGAATTGTTTTCCCTTTCCTTTCTTCCACATCTTTTCAGTATATCTCTCTAACTCTTCAATTCTTTGCTATTTGTTTTCTTTTCTCTCTCTTTTATTTAAGATTTTTATTTTCAAAACATACATATGAGTGATTTTTCAACATTCACCCTTGCAAAGCCTTGTGTTCTCCCCCTCCCCCTAAATGGCAGGTTGTCCAATACATGTTAAATATGTTAAAATATATGTTAAGTCCAATATATGTATACATATTTATAAAATTATCTTGCTGCACAAGAAAAATTAGATCAAAAAGGAAAAAAAAAGAGAGAGAAAACAAAATTCAAGCAAATAACAAAAAGAGTGAAAATGCCATGTTGGGATTCACACGCAGTTCCCACAGTCCTCTCGTTGGTGTAGATGGCTTTCTTTATCACAAGGTCATTGAACCTGGTGTCAATCATCTCATTTTTGGAAAGAGCTAGGTCCATCAGAATTGATCATCATATAGTATTGTTGTTGAAGTATATAATGATCTCCTGGTTCTGTTCATCTCACTCAGCATCAGTTCATATAAGTCTCTCCAGGCCCCTCAGAAATCATCCTGTTGATCTTTTCTTACAGAGCAATTGCATTCCATAACATTCATATACCACCATTTATTCAGCCATTCTCCAATTGATGGGCATTTACTCAGTTTCCAATTTCTGGTGACTACAAAGAGACTACAAACATTCTTGCACATGTGGGTCCCTTTCCCTTCTTTACGATCTCTTTGGGATATAAGCCCAGTAGTAACTTGCTGGATCAAAGGGTATGCACAGTTTGACAACTTTTTGAGCATAGTTAGTTCTAAATTGCTCTCCAGAATGGTTGGATCAGTTCACAACTCCACCCACAATATATTAGTGTTCTAGTTTTCTCACATGCCCTCCAACATTCATCTTTATCTTTTCCTGTCATCTTAGCCAATGTGAAAGTCGTGTAGTGGTATCTCAGAGTTGTCTTAATTTGAATTTTTTCTGATCAATAGATCATTTGATCATGACCCCCTTTTCATTCTGACCAATAGATCATTTTTCTGATCAATAGAGCCCCTTTTCTATTCACTATCACTCCTTTGCTCTTTTCTTCCTTTTTCTCTTGCAAGTCATTTTAACCTCTCTCTGACTCAGATTCCTGAACTGGATATAATAATAAAATCTACTTCAAAGAGTTTTTGCAAGGGTCAAATGAGATAATAATTGTAAAGAACTTAGTAAAGTGCCTGGCACATAATAGGGGCATTTTTAATAAAGAATTATCCCTTTGCATACAATCCTATTTCCTTCATCCCAGTTGCTCCATTACTTTTGAAGTCAGTCAAACATTATGATTAATGTCCTACCTTTGACATTAGCAAGGTGTGTGTCCTTGGGCAAGAAACTGTATAAAACTCATTTTCTAATTTGTTGAATGAAGACTTGGACTAGATCAGCGATTCTCAACCCTTCTTTGATAGTTTTTTTTATTTAATCTGGATCAGAATCTGTATTATTTCTTTAATCCAGGTTTAGCTTATTCTCAGGCTAATAACTTAATATACCACCTCTTTTTAAATATATTTATGGATGTGGGGGTCTCTCTCTCTCTCTCTCTCTCTCTCTCTCTCTCTCTCTCTCTCTCTCTCCTTTCCTCCCTCCTTCCCTCTCGCCTTCCTTCCCTCTCACCACAAACACACATATATATACCAGCATATTCATAGATATAAATACATAAGTATCTAAATATTTCATCCCTATGAATCTATATGTATAAGTTTATTAGAGCTCTTTGATTAAGCATTTATTAATGTGTATACTTGGCATTGGGCTGATACTATAAAGATAAAAAAGATAGTCTATTCCTCTATGGAATTCCCCTTTCTGGGGGAAAAGGCTACAAAATGAGAATGTGATACAGACCATACATGTGGCAAAAATACTTTTCCCAATGATTAGTTTAATATGTATTTACTGAATTACATTTAGTTAAGTATCTCCTTTCCCCTAAGCTGGAAAAATATGATCTAGATCGTCATTTGGATTGTGAATTTAGGAACTGGTTTTATGACCAATTAATGTCAGTGTCACTTTGAAAGATCAGTAATGGAGAGCTCCCAGAGTCAGTGCTTCACTCTGTGATATTTCACCTTTATCCATTGGATAAAATAACAGATGACATGCTCATTCGAATGGCTGATGTATATGATTGTGAAGGATAGCTAACATGTTGGATGACAAAATCAGGATGCCAAAAGATGCTCACCAGTTGGAATGGTGGGCTGTTTTAAAAGGATACATTTAATGGGAATAAATGTAATATCTTACAATAGGGTCCAAAAAATCAATGGCAAAAGTACAAAATGAAGTTAATATGGCTATAGACCAGTTCATTTAGAAAGATATGTTTTAATGTGGATTGAAACATTGGTTTTATTCAGTAATGTAATAAGTAAATGTAATAAATAATGTAAAAAAGCAAACAAAAAGTAAGGTAATCATTAGCTGCATTGAGAGAGGAACAATTTCTAGAGAGAAACTATAGCATTTCTTTATTCTGTCTACATCTGCAATATTTTGCTTAGCTTTGGGTACCATATTTGGAGGAGAAGGTCAGTAGAGACCTTCTGGAGGTCTCTGGAGAATGTTTATAGGTAGGTGTCCAGGATGGTGAAAAGTGTTGGGATTCCATTGTGATTAGATTTGTTCTGTTTGGCCCAATATGGCAGAACCAAGAGAAGTGAATAGTAATTGTAGTCAACCAAGTTTCAGGTTTGATATAAAGGAAAAAATGACCTCCCCCTTCACTCCTGTCCACCATCTTTAAGTATACCTTGGATGGCCACTCAGTGGGCATTTGGTGGAAGGGAATCCTCCTCCTTCACTCCTCCTCCTCTTCTCTTTCTTTCTTCCTTTCCTCTTCTTCATCTTTCTCTCCCCTACTCCTCCTGTTCTTTCTCCTTCTTTATCTTTCTCTGTCTCTTTCTTCCTATTCCTCCCTTCCTTATCTCATTCCTTTGTTCCTTCTTCTCTCTTCATTTTCTTGCACAAAATAATTAATATGGAAATGTTATACATGATTGCATATGCACTGCTTACTGTTTTGGGGAGGAGAGAAAGTATTTAGAACTTGAAGCTTTTTTTTTTTTAAATGTAAAAATTTCTTGAGCATATAATTGGGGAAAAATAAAATATTCCTAAAAGTCAACGGACAAAAAGAGAGAATGACAAGGTATGTTCCCAGGTTGGGCATTCCTGGTTTGGAAGTGAAGCGTGGAGCTCACAATCTAACAAAAGAGAACAATATATAAAAAGAAGTTGAAAAGGGGTAGGGAGAGGGAGGATAGAAAATAGCTCAGCAACCAGCTAGGACATTATGGATGGTTGCCTTGGGCATCCTCCTTAAGTAGAGGATCTGGGAGAAACTCTCCAATGATCACTCTTCATGATCTATTATGTGTGTATATGAGGGGAAGATTCCAATGGCAAGAAGTACTAAGGATGTGGGTCTGAGTTGATGTGATTTTGTGGGATCATGATGAAATGCAGGAGTACACTTGGGAAGGGAAATGATCACTACAAAATTAAAAATGAAACTCATTATCTCTACCCCTACCCCCAACCATTGGCAATCTTCATCCTTACATTGCTGTTATTGTCAAGGGGTCTACCATCTTTTCACTTACCTATGATTTCAATCCCTTGCTCTTAACTCTGTCTCGGCTTTCTCTTCCAACTTATCCATACTTATCGCTAAGTCTTGTGGAGAAACCTTTGTAACCTCTCTCATATATACCTTTCTCTCCTCTGATATTGCTACTACCTTGAGCATACCTGAATTATTTGCAATAACCTACTCCTTGGCCTCCCTGCCACAAGTCTCTCCCTATTCCAATCTGTCCTCCAGCTGTCAAGGTAATCTTAAAGCACAGTACTGACTATGTCACAGTCTCCCCCAACCCATTAACCACCTGTGATTCCCTATTACCTTTAGGATCCAATACATATTTAGCTATTTGGCTAAATTTTATTAGCCAGGTTAATGGCTAATTATAACCTGGCTGTCTCTCCTTTTTTATAGTTTTTCTTTTACCTTACACTCTTTAAAATATTCTGTGATCCAATAATACTGTTCCCCCCCCTTTTTTTTTTAACAAGGCATTTCATCTCCAGACTCTGGTAATTTTTACCAACTTTGCCCATGCTTGAAGTTGTCTTCCTCCTTATATTTGCCTCCTGGCTTCCCTGAATCCTACCTTTACAGGAAGTCTTTTCCAATCCCCATTAATGTTAATGCTTTCACCATGCTGATCACAACCCAGTTTAATCTATTTCTTATTTGTACATGTATCTTGTTTGCATGACGTGTCCTCCAATAGCTTGTGATTTCCTCAAGAGCAAGGATTCTTTTTTTTTTTCTTTCTTTGTATCTCCAGGGCCTGGTACATAGAAAAAGCTTAATAAATGCTTGCTGTCTGACTGATAAATTATTGTCACTCTTCATTATTTTGTTTCTATGAAGTTAAATGTATTCTAGAATAGTTTCTTTAAAATTTTAATTCACTCTTGCTGTGTTCAAAGAACACCTACCAATCTGTATCTTTTAAAGGGGAAGTCTTCATTCTCCCCTAGCTATTTTAGAGCTTTTGACCCTCTATTTCACTGGTATTGTTTGATGTTTTTTGTTGCTTTCCAACTGATTACTGTTCGTTTTGCAGTACTAAAAATTTAACGCTGGTATTATGTAGTCATTAAATACTTACATATATTTTCTCATATACCTTTGCTTTATTGTCATCATATTATTCCCATTGGTTATTATCTAAATTTACTTATCTTTATCAATGGGGTTCAGATGAAAATGGGTCTGAAAATAAGTTGCTATAGTTGCTATCCTGCTATTGATCCACTATACTTGATATTTTATGGACTGTTGCATATTGAATAACATAAATGCTTATTATAGTTGAATAAAAGTGTTAGGATGTAAACTCCCCCTTTCTGGGCTTCTAAAAGCATCCTGTGCAATTCCAGTGGCTCACAGGATAGCGGGGATTATGAATGTATATTTCATTCTGTTCCCACATAATTTGGCTCTCTTCAGCCAGGTCTCTAGTATTTGAATTCTTTTCATTTTATGGAGCTGGAAGATTATGAATATTTGGGATGTGACATACATTACGAATGTTATTTTTATAAATCAATGTTATGTCTGAGCAATTGTGGGCAATTGTTTGGTCTGTATCTGTGAAGATTTATTATCCCTCATATCTGTCAGAACAAAGGGGAAAAAGTGAGCTGCCAAATGTATAATTCTGGCCTTCGTGTCTTGTTTTGCTAAGTATTTGGTAGTTAAGAATTTTATAGACTCAGGTGATGTGAGTCAATCAGTAAGCATTTATTAATTATCTCAACGTCCAATATGGAGGAGATAATGATAATCAAGAATATTTAAGGAAATGAGGGCGCCTGTCCCACATAGCACATTGCTCCTGCAGTCCCTTCCTCTCATGGGTGAATTTCCCCTGGGGCCTGCATGTCAGGAAAGAGTCCAACCTGGCCATATTCTACTCCTCTTCCGACTTTGGACTTTGCCGCCAGCCAGGACAGGCATTCTGCTAGGAGCTGGGGTTTAAAATAGAAGCAAAACCACAGAGAGCCACTGTCCTCAAGATTCTTACATTCTAAGAGGGGAAGATAAAACTTAAAAGTGGACTGAAAAGTAGTGTGGATGGGGGAAGCTCCTCACAGGGACATGGTGGCCAAACCCAAAGGATGTAGTCAGAGGCATGGCTAGTCAAGAAATGGGGGATGGCTAACTGGGGTTCTTTCCCAAATATAGACGGCAATAGAAGCTTACCAGTGAGAGACATGACCCCAAGTAGTGGAGAGACATTGTGTTGTCCTGCCTCCATCATTTCTCTATGGGTGCTCAACTGATCACTATCATCGTTATCATGAAGTGACAGTGAAAAGCTTCGGGGGAATGAGCATAGGGACAGAGGTAGGGAGGGACTGGACATTAGTACAGGGAACAGGGAAGGCTGTTTTTTCTATCCATTGGGGTTGGCCATTTATAACTGTATTAGAAAAATACTAAATTGAGAGGTTAAATTGTTCAACTCAATCTACTAAACATTTACTGAGCACCTACTACGTCCCAAACACTGCCAAGTGCTGGGGATTCAAGTTATAAGGAGTGCTTCTTAAGAAGCGTACAAACTCAGATGAAAGGTGGATAGCTGGGAAGCGCCCCTGGTGTACCTATGATGATGGAGTCCAAATCAAGCCGATAGAAAGTGGATGAAAAGTTCAGATCCCGACCTTCTCAAAAGAAAAATGTCGGAGCAGTTGGGTTCTCTACCCTCCAGTCAGAGGGGAAAAGAAGCTGAGATAGTTGAGAATCCAAACCCATCCACTCCCCATGATGATGAGATTTCAGATGTCTTTCCCAGGGTTATACCTACGTAGCTAGGTAGTACAGTGGAGGCAGAGCAGGACTTGGACCTAGGAAGAACTGAGTTCAATTCTGGCCCTCAGACATTAGCTGTGTGACCCTAAACATGCTACTTATGCCTGTTTGCCTCAGTTTCCTTATCTACAAAATAAGTTGGAGAAGAAAATGGCGAATCACTCTGGCATCTTTGCCAAGAAAACCCCAAATGGGGTCCCGAAAGCAGCAAATATCTCAGAATCTAGGGCTCTCTGGATTGGAAGCTGGTTCTACGCACTCTACCAAGCTGCTTCTGGTGACAATCGTCAGGCTAAGCGGCTGGGGACCAGAACTATTGTCCTTGGGGCAAGGAAAGGTGCACAAGGAAAGAGATGGCAAGTCTCATCTTCACAAAGCCCCCCTCCTCCAAGCCTTGTGCTATTAGCAGAGACAGACCTCAAAGACCAATAATCATGACTTAATGATTTGTTGAGATGACTCCTTCTGCTGTTTGAGCAAATGGGACCCCAGTCATCTCTTGTTAACAAGGCAGAAAATGATAAATTAGTGCGCAGCCACCAGGGCTTGGGCAGGGGATTCTTGGGACTCATCCCGAATGATCCGGTGAGCTCGGGTTTGTTTTGCTCAGTTCAGGATCATTTCTTTTGCTCCTCCAACGCCTTCGACATCACGATAGCACAAATAGACAGATGACCTCTCCCCTCCCCTCCCTTTGATTAAGTTTCATTTTGTAGCAAAACTATGACTAATGTCTCTTCCTTTGCCTTCAATAAACTATCGGCTAATCTGTCTATTATGCCTAATATCCTCTAGCCCCAACATGCTATTGGTGTTTGGTTTGGATCCCCTGGAATGGGGGTGAACATTATATCTCTAACCTCCTAGGAAGCTCTGCTTCTTGGCTGGGCTGGTGGAGGGGCCGGTGTTTTCACAGCTGTTTGTACTTGGAGACGGCTTAGCTGTGGTTGTGAAGGTTCCCCCCTCACTAGTTCATCAGTGAGCCCACTGTATTGTGGGGGTTTGGAGCTGTTAACGGGCAGTATGGCGGGAAGGCTAAATTAATCATTTATGCTTTATTTGTGCTCCCTCCCGCCCTGGAGCAAGACAAACGGATGCCGGCATTTCTCAGCTCGGGGCTGTCCAGGTGACACGACATTTCATAACTGGTGGTGACACCCGTCCCCGGTGTTCCATGTTAATGGGGCCAACCAGAGGGAGGAAACGTGGAGACCCTCTCTGAGCTGGTGGGTCAATATGTCTGTTGGTAAGACTCTCCCTCTCAAATGTGAATCTAGAAACCCATAAGCTTTGCAAGCACAATACCCTAGAATATTTTGCCGTTATTATCTTTATTATAGCGTGCGGCCCCTTTTACAATGGCTGATATTTTTTTACATCATTACTTGAATACAAATCAAAAATCCCGAGTTCTTGGGTTTATTTTGCTAAAACATAAGCTTTGCAAGCACAATACCCTAGAATATTTTGCCGTTATTATCTTTATTATAGCGTGCGGCCCCTTTTACAATGGCTGATATTTTTTTACATCATTACTTGAATACAAATCAAAAATCCCGAGTTCTTGGGTTTATTTTGCTAAATGTAAAAGTCGCTCGACCTCTCAGAACTCCTTTTGTTGTTTGTAACATGATGGTGTCAATACTTATCTCATCTGTAAATGAATTCTATATGCACACAAAGAAATACATATGTCTGTCTAATGTTGAGAATACTAATAATGAAAATTGTCCATCTTGGGGGGGTTAGAGTATGAGGCCCCAGAGTGTGATAGTCAGATCACAGCACCATGGTGTCATAACGGAAAGGTACCTTTCAGACATCACTTTACAAATGATTAATGCTTGCACTCATCACCAGATGTGCTTTGGTTTGCACAGTCGCACCATGTATGATCCAGTCGTGTCCCAAGGAATAGTTGGTTTAACTTCACTGCTCAGGAATTGTTTAGAAATGGCTAATGGTTGGATGCCCAGTAGTCAGATGATTTCTTTGCTTTCCCAGATGACCTCCTTGGAGGTCACAAATCCTATTCCCTCATTTTGCAGATGATAAAGTTAAGGCCCAGAGACATTAAGGGATTTGAAATTGGGTCCTTTGATTGAAGTTCCGTATTCTTACTTCAGTGTCCTTTCCATTCCAAGTTGCCTCCTTTGTATAAATCTGGAGCGGGAAAGACTTCAAGAAGAATAATGAAAGTTATTAGATTGTAAACCCTTTGAGGGCAGAGGTTACGGGTCTGTCTGTCTTCATATACCCAGAGGGTAGCATAGCACCTTGGAAGGATTGGGTTCTTAATAAATATATGTTGCATGAAATTGAATTGAATTGGCTTCAATGATGGTGGACCCCAGGTGGATACAAAACACTGCTACTTTGGCCCAGATTGCCTGCAGAGAAAACCCATTTCTCTATCTCAAGCACAGTTTAATTACCCAGGGGGAAGCGTGGCTGTCCTTGAAGCTGGTTAAATAGAGTGAAACACTTTATCAACTTTCATTTCTTTGACTATAAAATTCCGCTGACATTTTGAGGACTTTAGAGAAACTCCATCTTGAGAGCACGCTTCAGGCACTTCTCTAGCCAGGCCGAATCCAGCATCATTCATGTTTTACATCTCCTGCAGGGATTGGCAGGAAATACTCCTTAAATGTCTTTGGGGGACCCCCGCTGCCTGGAAATTGGACATTCACTACATACCAGAGGCTGGTCATCTGTTAAGGTTGACATGCTGTTTTCCTTGCATGTTTTGTGTATTAATTTTCTCCTTTTCCAATTGGTGTGCATATAATTTTCATGAAATCTTAAACTGCTTACTACTGTCTAATACCCAGCTAAAACATCAAGATCGACATTATTTCTTTTAATGATTCATATAATACAGTAGTGAAAGACAGGCAACTACTGTGCAGCTGTTAGGGATTTGCATGAAAAAATACAGCAAGTGTTTCAGATAATAAATATAGTAAATATGTAATTCACGCAAAGAACTTAGAGGCACTTAGAATAGGGAGTTGTTGAGATGCTTCTGGAACTAGCTTTATTAGACATTTATTGTTTCCCACATCCAAATATGATATAATTCCTTTTCTTAATAATTAAGAAAGTTTTATTATTTTCACTTCATTGTCAGTCCTCCATGTCATTTCTCAAAAAGCTTCTGTCTTATAATAAAGTGTAGTTAAACAAAACAGACTGACACATTTACATCCTCTCACAGCCTGTGTCTCTTCCTGCTCTTGTCTATTAGCTTTCTACTGAGAAAAAAGTGTAGAGAGCTGGAACTCTGAAGAAGTCTTCTTGAAATTATTAATTCAAAGTGTAGAGAGCTGGAACTCTGGAGAAGTCTTCTTGAAATTATTAATTCATTATTAATTATTAATATTATTATTAATTATATATAATATATATTATAAATTATATATAATAATAGTGTAGAGAGCTGGAACTCTGAAGAAGTCTTCTTGAAATTATTAATTCATTATTAATTATTAATATTATTATTAATTATATATAATATATATTATAAATTATATATAATAATTAATTATTAATTATTAATAAATAATGTATTAATTCAGTGGAATTGATGAGATAATGGTTCTCTGGTTCCCATAAATACTTAGTACTTAGCATGGTGATGTCATGGTTCTCTAGTCCACACATATTCAGTATGCTGTAATGATGTAATTACAATAGGGTATTTAAACTGGGGACACAGTCAGACTCAGAAGGCAGACTGTCAGACTGCTGGAGGAGGCTGGGTCAGACTGAGACTGGGTCAGACTATGACAGAAAGCTAGGCCCGAACATTACAGCAAAGAGAAATGTTTTATCAGTGGGGCTCAGCATTCACTGCGTGACTTTAAATTCTGTTGTATTTTAATATTGTTTCTATATGAATATTCAAAGTATGACTATTTTGGTATAAATAGGGACTTTTCCTCTGTGACTGACTTTGATGGGATCATTTGCCAGAATCATATGCTTTAACTCTGTTCCTTAGCCCTGTTCTTCCATGGTGAGTTTCTCCAGACACCTTCATTTTGAAGGAAGCCCCAGGCCAGCCACCCTGGGGCTTTGTCTCCATGCCAATAGAAGGGTGTCCTTGCTCCTATCCCATGTTTTTCATTTCCTTTTTATTCATTGTCTTTCCCAGTTAGAATGTAAGCTCCTTGAGGACAGAGGCTACAGTTCTTTTTAATTTGTATTTGTCTATTTAATGAGCCCTTAATGAATGCTTGTTGACTTGACTTGGCATTTCCCCCACAGTCTTGTGATGGATTTATATGACTATTGACACACTAAATAATCTGAGCCACCAATCACATAGGACTATTTAATTTTAGAGCTGAAGAGGGATTTTAGGGATTATCTAGTCCAGTACTCTCACTTCAGAGAGGAGGAAACTAGAGCCCAGAGAGGTAGAGATGACTATTCCCTTATGGATGAAGAGATGAGGCCCAAAGTCGCAGATTCTACTTTCAAGTCAAGTCAGCTTTTTGCCCTCTTGTCAGTGGGAGAACCCACAGCCCTCCACAATTTGGCTTCAGGGTCTTTGTTTTCTTGCTGCTCCACATGCAGCCATTCTACCCACATCGGAATCCTCTCCTTCCATGTTAGTGATTACCAGTCTTAAGGGGTGTTGTATAGATTTAGCCTGTATGCGTGAGTTTTCCTTGACAGAATCTGTGGCTCTAGAGGGAACTATTTTTTAAGCACTCCAGGTGCAGTGCTCTAATCACTCTGCTCACCCTCACAGAGAGAGCATAAATTCTATGATATCAGGGATGATGAGATTTTTATTTTTATACCCCCAGCCCTGAGGGAAGTGCCTTATTTATACTTCAAGGCTTCTCAGCTCCAGAGCTCCTTTCCCCGATTCCCACAGTGATTCCCTGCTCTACCTGTCTGTAATCAGCCTTTAGAGAATTCTCCATAGTAGGGGTCTCTACTTCTGCAAGCAGCTCCTTTTTATTACAGAGATGGACGTTTGCTGCCTTAGCCAGATAGTCGTGCTTTGGTTTCTGGCTTTGATTTTGGCCCGCCGCCCTCTCAGCTTTGGCGATTCCAGCCTTCCTTGTTGGTCATGGCCAACGTGCCCTTCCTTGAGTCAGAATTGTTTTTCTCTTGTGCTTCCTTTCTTTTTTACTCCTGAGGAACCCCAGTTCCTGACCCAGCCTCAGAACATGAAACGTCTGAGTTGCAAGGGACCTTAGGCCTTCTGTAATTGGGAAGCCAGAGCTGGCTGATACTGTGTAAGTGAGTCAGCCCGATGCCCTCAGTCACAGAAGAGAACCGGAGGCTCTGAGAGGTGCCATCCAAAGTGCCTAAAGGCCAGTCCCTGCCTCCGTGCCTCAGCCAAGACTGGCGTGCCTCAATGGCAGAGTCATGATTCAGACTTAGGTCTCAGACTCCAAGTCATCTTGGCCAGGCTTACATTGTTGCAGCTCAACAATTGACTTATCCATTCCCTTCTCTCCATTTGCATGGCCACCCATTCAGTCCTTCACCTCTTTTCATTCTTAATTATTCTCTCTGCCTCTATTCTCTCCCCTTCCCAATCCGTTCCCCATAAAGCTATCAAGTTGATGTTCCTACATCAAAGATCAGTCTTCCCTACTCTTTTTGATTCCTGAGCTGCCTCTTGGTCCATTGCTTGGGAACTATCCTAAGAGGAAGAAGAAGAGGAAGAGGAAGAAGAAGAGGAAGAGGAGAAGAAAAGGAGGAAATGAGACCGAGACTCAGATGACATAGAGAAGACAAAAAATAAACCACATTAAATGATAAAGTGTTTCCAAGTGTGAAGAATAATTTCTCTGCAGCGATTTTTCTTACATGTATTTTGTATTTTAAATGCTCAAAGGCATTCAATATTGGCTTTTACTGTTCCCCTACCTTAAAAGTCAAGGAGGGCCAGAAATAACAAGAATACGTCTACCACCCATGAAGTTTTGGCTGCTGCCCCACCTATCCCATTTCCCCCCTTTTCTTGTAGGATCAACCCCACTACATTATTCCTGTCACCATTTAGCACCATTTCCTTGGAATGGAGGAAAGTGTAAAGACCAGAAATTATGCCTAAGGATTCCTAAGTGAAACAAACACAACTCAAACCAAAATCAGAGCATTGCTTTGGCAACCAAGAGACCAGCATGGAAGCCCTCATTCTGGCCCAAATAGCTGGAGATGCCTTTAGCTGAGAGCTCTAGCTTCTTCACATGAACCCGAAGAGTTTGGGATTTGATATCCAAGTTCCTTCCAACTTTAACCTTCCATATTCCACATCCTTTCCCACCTCCAACCCTCTTTGGTTTTGTGTCCTATATTCTTTTCCACCTCTGGAATTCTCTGTTTTATCTCCCATCCAGGTTTAATTTTCTGTGATTCTGGTAAAGTCTGGAGAAGCTCCTCAGCAGAAGGTCAGCTATTGGTTATGTTGAGGCTTGTCTATTTTTTAAACCACAACAACTGATAGAGCTTGGAAGATGAATCTTTTGTAGTAAAGAAAGCACCTGATCAATGTGTCATTGAAGTAAATTCTGTGTTTATTATCTCTTAGTACCAGACCAACCATTGATTACCACACAGCACAATACCTTGCATTTAGGATCTAAACCTAAATGTATTTCCTAGCTTAATGGCTCATAAGCATTCATCTTTTCTGGTCAGAGAAATTTTTTCTTTCCTAGAATGACACACATCAAATCCAAAACTCTTTGGTTCAATCAAGACTCAGTTTTCTCATGTGAAAAAGGAGAGGGCAGATGACCATTAAGGAGTTTCCAGCCTAAATTTTTAAATCTGTGTTTCCTTGTTCTTCATCAGCTCACAATTTCAATTGCTTGCAAAGTCTTATTTCATCTGCCTCCTACACGATAGCCCTGCGGATACGTTGGCAACTTTCTTGTTTCCCCTTTTTCTTCCATTCTCCAGTTTAAACAGCTCCTTCAACTGAACTAAGACTGGGCTCCAGTCTTCTCAGTAATCCAGTTGTTTTCCTGTGAATGCATATCAGCTTTCTTAATTGGTAGGGAAACTGAGGCTGACAAAATCAACCATAAAGCAACCACAGGAGGGAAGAATTAATGTATTATTAGAAGCCAGTGAACTGACCAAAGTAAATGCTCTATAGAAATTATGATTAAGAATGTTCAGCAGAGAATAAGTCCTTATGCTTTGGCCAGGGTATAAAGTTTCCTGGTCAGTGAGCCTGTGGTTACCACCCATCAGTATGTTGGCTAGAAATCCTGATCATGAACCTTCAATCACCATCCGGTGCTTTTGAAAATTTTCTGTGATCATACATGGTTCACCTCACAAGTAGCAGATTTATTTGCTGGAAAGCAAATATGAAAATAAAATCTTGGACCAACTTCTTTTTGTCTTGAGAAAACTCTCCACAAAAAGTAAGGGAGCTAAAAAAAAATCACCAACTGATTTTTTTTCCTATTTTTACAGCTAAAACATGTCTTTTAATTTTTAATACAAAAATTATTTAAAAATATTTGATCAGTTTTCATACCTCTTACAGGTATGAAATTTGAAAACCAGAGTTCAGAGTAGCTTTAAAACTCAGATATCAGGTCTCTGTAATGGAAACGACAAATCTCTTTGCAAGAAGACTAGCCACATACTTAGGCCTGTCAGAATAGCATCTGAAAGATGGAAACCTAAGTGTGAGTTGAGCTTTGCCAGAAAAGGCTAAAAACTTTTCTTTGGATATTTGGGAAAATAACAACACAATGAATAGAAGGCAGAATTACTGAGCTTCCCCCTTTTTTTTTATTTTTGTGTTCTTGATGAGCCCAGAGCTATTGCTATGCTGGAAAAAATAGAACAAAAATTAAAAATGTGAAATTTCAAATAAATCAGAAAGTGGTATGATTTCCCTCTGTACCCCTTTCCTCCAATTCTTAGATATTTATCTCTTATAACAAAGACATTTTATTAAAAGAAAAGTCTTTCTATATAATGACCAATAATAGTCTACCAGATAGCAACCATTTATTAAGTACTTACTTGTTACTAGGTACTGTGCTAAGTGCTGAGTGCTAAATACATGCAGAAGGAAAAGACAGTTCCTGCCTTCGTTAAGCTTGCTTTCCAATGGGATAAGACAACAAATAAAAGGATGGAGAAGGGAATACAGGGATGTACCAATCGAGGAATAGATCAATATATTGGAAAAAGCCCAACATTCTGTACAATTTTTACATTCATGGACATACCTACACCTCTTAAAAGGAATGGGGAGAAGTAGCTTTTCAAATCTTTTCTTTGGGACCAAACTTGTCCTTTCTAATTTTGCAATTTCATTTTTATTTGTTTTGTGGATATTATCCTTTCTATTTGCTTCATTGTTGTCTATCTATATGTCTATATTTATACACTTTGCCTAGTTCACTTTGTTTCAGTTCATTTACATTTTACCATGTTTTTCTATATTCATAAATCACATTCTTTGTTTCATATAACAAAATAATATTTCATTACCTCCATGGAGCATAATTTTGTAAGCTTTTTTATAGTTAATGAAGTTCAACTTTGTTTCTGCTTTTTTTGCCACTACAAAAATTGCTACTATAAATATTTTGGTGTATATGTAGTCTTTCTTTCTATTGATGACCTTCTAGAGTTGTATACCTAGCAGTGGTTAAGGAATATGGAGGATTTCATCCACTTATTTGCTTAATTCCAAGTCTGCATTTAAGTTTTTATGTTGTAAGTGTGCTTACCTGCATAAAATATTCCTTCTTGTATTTTATTTGAGTGCAAGGAAGATTATACATTTTCCCCATTGCATACCCCAAATCTAGTACATATAATATATTTGACCAAATGGTTTTTAGAATAGTATTTAATTCACACACTTGGCATTCTACCCAAATTGTACTCTAGGTATTCCCAAAAGTCAACCTTGCAATTTTTTATTTCTCCACATTTGTACCATCCTGACTCTCCTCCTCATTTTTAGATGTCTGGTGTTTATGTGACTCAACTAAAATACCACCTATTCCATGAAGCTTCCCATTATTCTCCTTATTGTTGGCGTAATAAAAATCACTTTGGGTTTACTTGTGTACAAGTGTACTCCTGAAGAAGGTCAATTCTTAGAGATCAGGTCCTGTTTAATTTTTGTATTTATGTTTTCCAGTGCCTAACATCTAACCTTCTTTAGGGTTAGGTCTCATTTTCCTCATCTGTAAAATTATGGAATTATGTCAAATGACCTCAACTCAAAAGTAAAGGGTTTATATTGGTGGTTTCTAGGTCCCTTCCAGTCATCTCTCTATGAACTTCTGACAGTTTGGAGGACTGTTGTGGCTCTAAATCTCTGACTCTCTGACAAAGCCATGGATAATGGGGAGCCTCTGCTCCCTTTCTTCTCACTTCTTAATTCTTTGCAATCAGACTCCCAACCTCATAATTCATGCAAAACGGCTTTCTCCAAAATTACCATCCATATCTTTAGTGTGGGATCAAAGGAAATCATCTTAAATATCATCCTTTTTGATAGTATTGGTCATGCTCTCCTGCTTTTTCATCTTTAACTCCAAGTCTTCCGACCACTGCTCTTTCTGGGTTTTCCTCCTACTTCTTTGATTTCTTCTTCATTCAGACTGTGTCTGCCTGGCCATCCACTGTTCTCCCAATGTGCTATTTTTCATCGCAGAACTCATCACCTCCCTTGACTTCAGATTTCATCTTTATATAGATAATTCTCAGATCTATTTGCCTGGTAATTATCTGGTAATCTCTCTCCTGATCACAGTCTCCCATCTCCATCTCCTTACTGGATAACCTCTGGATGGGCATCCTGTAGGGATCTTCAACTTAATATGTCCTGAACTGAATTTGTATTATTTCCCTCCAAACTCTTCCCTGTTTCTAAGTTGTCATTACTGTTGAGGCTACCACCTTCATGCCAGTTCCCCAGGCGCCCAACAATGAGAGCTATTAGCTTATTCTCTTTCACCCTCATACCTAATCAGTTGGTTTTCCCTCTGCTATCTCTCTTTTGTGCTCTTCAACCTAGATTTCCCCTTAGGATTTTAGGATCATTAAGGCCAGGAACTGTCTTTTGTCTCTTTTGTATGCCCAGTGCTTAGCTGGGCCAGATATACAGTAAGCATAATAGATGTTTTTCTTTTAAACTTTAATTCACTATGATACTACTGCTATTTATTAAATCAAATTAATAAGAAGTAAAGTATAGCATAGTGGAGAAAGAAGCATATTGCACTTGAATTTATTTTACTCTTTGAAAATAGCCTTTTGACCAGTTCAAGTGTTCTCTTCCCATATTATTACTTCTTGTTTTTCACAAATCTTTTACTTGTGGTTCCATCATTCTCTTTGGTATAGAAACAAGAAATAAGACTTTAGTATTCTCTCTCTCATTCATTAAAACTATCCTATCTGTTCTAAATGATGGCTTTATCCCTTTAAAATTTTTATCTCCTTTCTTCAGCATATCCAAAACCAGACAAATGATGATGATAACCACAAGAATCCAGCAACAATAGCACAATTTTTTGTTTCTTTTATCATTTATTCTCATTCTTTGTTCACTGTAGGCTTTTCTTAGCTAATTCTTGTGGGACTGTGTAATGTTCTCTCTAAAATGTAATGTTCTCTGTTGAGGTTTTCTTGGGGTCTCTGGAGCTGCCTTTGTTTCAGTTCAGTAATCACCACAAGTGCAACCAGGGATTAAGGTCCAAATCCTTTATTGTCTCCTTCAAAGTCTTGTCTCCTTTCCTGGGGCCCAGTTAGCTTTCTTAGAGGCCTCTCTCTCTCCTTGGTTCCAAGAGCTTGAGCTCCTGCCTCATTCTCTGCCCTCTGAATCTCCCCGAATCCAAAGGTTTGTGCTTCAGCCTCCAGCTCCACAAAGGTGGATGATGGAATGAATCTGTCTCACCCTCCAGAGCTTCTAGTGCACTTGTCTTTTCTGGTCCTGAGGGCTTCACACTGAATATACACCAATCATTACATCACTAGGAAACCATTATTTGTTGTAGGATTAAATCAATGCTAAACTAGATTTAACCCTTGTCTCATCAATTCCACTTAGTACCTTGTTTCAAGTTCTGGCCCATAACATCTCCTTGGAGGATTAAATCAATCATACTGAATCATGCTAAATTAGACAACTATTGTCTCTATCAATACCACTGACTTTAGTACCTTGTAAGAACCCTTTATTTCAAGTTCAGAGTTCTGACCCATAACAGGACTGTGCCAAAAAAACTTCTCTTTGCTCCTTTTATAATTTGAGTTGGTTTGTGAGTTTTTAGCACAATTATATTGGTCTCTTCAGGCAACCCCCTCTGTTTTTCTCTTCATTAGAATAATTTCTATATTGAGCCTTCAGAGTGTAATTCTTGAAGAGTTTTCATTCCTCTTAAAATGACTTCTTCAAAATGTTAGACCATTGGATACTACCCAGTCTTCCTCAATCCACTTTGTAATCTACTCTCCCCAAAACAAGGGGGACTGTCAAAATGAAGGCTAACTTTTGTCATCATTTGTTCCAACAGCTCCTGGAATTTTCACTTCAGCAATCTGGTCCTTTCTCATTATCAAAATCAACTGCAGAATAACAATGCCTTTTATTTATTTTTTCCCTACTTTTTATAGGGAGAAATTATCCTTAAAATAAATCAGATATTAATAAACTTTCCCATCCCCCTTCCTCTCCCTGCAGTGAGATACTTTAGAGTAGTAGATATAATACAGGAAAAATGGTCAAGGTTTGGATTTAATAGCCAAGAATAAAGTTTATGGCCTTCAAAATCTATTCAAATTCTCACAAAACAGCAGTAATAAACAAGGTAAATTATTAATCCTAATACAAGAAGGGGTATTTAGCCCAATAACTATTTCACTATTGAAGATTGATAGGAAATGCTTCAGATCTAAACATGGTTCTGGAATAACATGCCTTATGCCAATGAAGCACAGGACATAAAAGAGAGAGTGAGAAGCACTGGCTGCTTAGAATATATATTTATATGAGAAAATCTGGGAATAAGGGGGATGAGATATAGTGGATGGAATCCAGATGAAAATTACCAGAGGGGAAAGCTGAAGTGATATTATCATGTTCTTATGTACTGCTGTAATATATGAAGAATTCTGGACACAGATCACAAACCTGGCATGAAAACATGACATCATAATGATGAGGAACTTCAGTTATTCAAGCCTATGCCAGAGCGTTGTCACTGCCAAATGAAAGAAACTTAATAAATCTTGGCTAACCTTAATAAAAATTTCATTCTTCAAAAAGTGGAGGGAACCATGACAGTAAAATGTTATTTGGGATCTAATTGTAATCTCCTATGAGAGGATAAGGATTAACCACGATTTCTTAGAATTCATGAAAAAAGGAAGGGAAAGTTAGACATACTGTAACTATAGTTCAGATAAATCCATTTTCAAAAAAAGAGAAAGGACAGAGAAAGGATAAGTAGGAACTTAAATTCAATATTCTCCAGGGCAAGTTGGCCCAAGAGGTCTGAGCAACTCTCAAAGATGGAATTCTGAAGTCATAACTAGAAGTGCTTCATATGTGGAAGACAACTTTTTTTCTAATATTATTTTTAGTTATATTTGGGATGGGAGAAAGATGAGAAAAGTAATAGGATTTACCCTTTGAGAAGACTGACAATGTATAATAGATTATGGAAATGAAATAGAACTTTTCATCTCTCATTTTACTTTGGTAAATGTAGAAATGTAGGAAAATGATAGAACACAAAGTTTTGACAAACAATTGAAATGGACAATTGTAGAGGGCTGAAACTATTGGGTCGATGCACTGAGGTCGGGACTGCTGAGTGCTTGAGGCTAACTACTGATTGGACAATACTCTATGGGCATATGCTTGGAAAATGGTCCTTTCCACTGTCTGTACTGGCTCAATAATTGGTGTATAGAGGATTGTAGGAGGGACTAGGCAGTGGAGTAAGACTAGCCAGGGTCACACTTCT